>NW_026606718.1:3122500-3597500 GCF_029890125.1 Rhinichthys klamathensis goyatoka
TGATAATCTATTCTGACTGTCTGCCTCAGGCCTTTGTTGTGTGACCAACCAAAGACCAACCACTGAGAACGTGCCCTGTAGCCCCACAGTGCCTTTAGCAGAGTAGTTGGCACTAGGTGCCTCCTCAAGTTTAAACGAACGTAGATATCATGGCTGACGCCGGCCAACAAGGTTGTCGTGATTATACAGTGTTTCAGTCATCAGTCACGCTGAGGCGTTTCCCTAGCGCTTTGACGCAGTGCGAGTTCCCTGTTCTCAGGGAACATAGGTTACAGTCGTAACCTGATAAGTTTCTTCATATAAATACTTAGGAGTTTATATGGACAATTCATTATGCTGGTCTTCTCACATCAGCACTCTTTGTTCTAGATTGCAGCAGAGGCTATATTTCCTGCGAAAATGAAAAGTGTTTGGAGTGAACCAGAGGATCTTTTTTCTGTTTTATCAGTCTGTTTTTGAGAGCTTAATAAGATATGGTATGACTGCTTGGTATGGAAATCTGACTGTTCAATCAAAATCAAAACTAGCACGACTGGTGCATACTGCTCAAACAATTATAGGGTGGGAGGAAAAACGAACCATACAAGAGCTGTACGAGGCATCTATTTTAAAGCAAGCTAAAATAATTGTCTCTGATGATGCACACATTTTACATATGAATTTTAATTCGTTACCATATTATTGAAATGTTATATTCTAATTATTGTATGCTATGTACTGTGTTGTGTGTGATTGAAGTTGTGTACTGGCCGTGTCATGTTGTCCAAGACAAATTTCCCAGGAATGGGACAATAAAGTATAAAGTAAAGTAAAGTAATACAGTAAAGATGCAGACATTAAATAGCTTAGAAACAGCTCACAAAATCTAATGCTAGGGATTCACCTCGACTTTCCAGCTGACTTTTGTGTGGATTAAGGCAGATTTTAGTCATAGACTCTCTCTGTCTGTGCTGCTCTTGTATCTGATTAGGTTAATAGCTTTTACTGATTATATTGACTGTGTCTGGATATTACTCACTCATACCCCACAGAGTCACTGGTGGGCGTTTTCAAAAATATATATATTTTTTTTCATCTCTTTATTTAGAGTCCCAAAAGGATCCTGAGAGAATTCTGTAGATATTGTGTGTCTCAACTCTGAAGTAGTGCATTATAAATGTATAATTCGGAGTAAGGCTATAAATGAACCTCTCACTCTGTTAAAAATGTTACATAAATCCAGAGAAAATGTCGGTGAATAGAGTGTACTTAGGGTAAAATGCTTTTACAGTCAGAAAACTGTCTATTTAATTTGATTTAGAATACATTAAGCTGTACAAAAATGCCAGCTCTGATAAATCTTGAAATTATTATTAGAGATCCATTAAAAAACTATAAGCAACTAGATTACAATTGTTCCAGTGCAGTTTATCCCATAATCAGTGGTGAGTTAAGACTTTTTGATTGGGGTAAGACAAAGCATATCCTAATAATAGCATATCTCTTATAATATAGGCCTACTTGTATTACATCCAATACATTTAGCAGTTTATTCAGTAGATGATGTAGCTAACATTACATTTCCCTGACAAATACAAATTTTCCCTTGCCTTTTCCCACCATTTATAATTGTATCGTAACATTTGCTGCCAAACACCGACTGCCATGTCCTGGGTATCTGAAGACATTGGAGAGAAAGTCACATGGTGATCACTTTTTTTGACACTCCAATACATTTTTTTCCATTTCCCATCAAATTTGATTCAGATGATCTCCAGATCACTGTAAGATATGTTCTCAAAATTGTACATAAAACAGTTTATTTTAAAAGAAAATATTTTCAGTCTTTCTACTTCAAAATTACATAAATAATTCAATGTTACTTGTTGTTTCATATAATTATTTGTGAAATTTACAAGCAGTTTCTTTGTGAAAATTGTTTCAAAGTAAATGCTAAATGATTAGTTCACTGAACTAGCTCTTTTATACCAAACAAAACGATCACAAATATGTATTTATTTTTGTTGCGATGACTAAAGATTTGGGTTGAAGAGTTAAAGTATCTTGATTTAAACCCTGCAATGGGCAATTTATGAACTAAAATAGTTTTGCAACGTGCATAATATCCCTTTGGTACTCGGCACCATAATTACTGCTTGCAGTTATAATAACTGAATGTTATGTCATTATATGAATGTTTATAATATTCTGTAAATAAATAGTGTAATGTAAAATTATTTGAATAATTATTGTAAAAAATACCACCGACACGAAACAAAAAAAAATTGTTTAAAAAAAATACAAAAATATAAGTTGGTATTTTTAATGATTTTCTAAGGTTGTCAACAGCTTCTTTGACCCTGTCAATAAAACGCTCTAATTTAACAGTCAGACCTGCAATTCGTAAATATATATTTTTTTTTCTTGAGCTAAATTGGCTCTCTTTTCACCTGTGACCAACCCTGAAAGTACACTGGCATTCATTACTGACTCAACAATGGACTGAAAAACAAACTAATATTGTTGAATTCACAGGCAATCAGAAGTGATTGACATATGGTAAGTTAAAGGGTTGGCCTGATGTCAGAGATCTCTGGCGAGAGTCGCAGGGATTCATTGTCTGTTGCGTTATTATACTACATGACTGACGTCTTCATTCTGAATGGCCTGTTATTAACAGCAATTACGTATGGAGCGATTTAATAAGATCACTCTCAACGCATGTCAGCTGGCCTGAAGAGTTCAAACTATTTTATGACCAAAGCTGTCAGGTTGTCTATGACTTCAGTGAATAATACTTCATTGATGCTAAATTGAGTGAACATTTTTTTAATTGGTTTTATAATTGCATTATGTTCATAATGGGAATATTCAGTTGCATTTTATTTTAAAGTATGTGCACTTAAACTTACCTGAGTAATATAAGGTAACTACATGGATTAAGGTACGGGAAGGTTCATGGTTATTATCTAGTTATTACCCAGTTGTTGTAATTACTATAATAAGTAGCCTACATATGTACACAACTTTTCAAAAGTTTGGGAGTAAAAAAAAAAAAATGTTTTTATTCATCAAGGATACATTAAATTGATCAAAAGTGAGAGTAAAAGACATTAATAATGTTACAAAACATTTCAATTTCAAATAAATGCTATTCTTTTGAATTTTCTATTAGTTCATCCTGACCATTTTTGATCACGATTTCCACGAAAATGTTAAGCAGCAATTGTTTTCTACATTTATAATTATAGATGTTACTTGAGCAACAAATCAGTATATTAGAATGATTTCTGAAGGATCATGTGACACTACAGACTGGAGTAATGGTGCTGAAAATTCATATTTGCATCAAATGAATAAATAACATTTTAAAATATAGCTAAATATAAACAGTTATTTCAAACATTTAACAATACTGCTGTTTGATCAATTAAACGCATGCCTTGGTGAGCAGCAGAGACTTCTTACAAAAACATTTAAAAATCGTACTCCCCCTATACCTTTGAACGGTAGTGTAAATGCGGAACAGGACTGTAAAATAAAGTGCTACCGAATTTTCAATTAAAAAACTTGCACAGTAAGTACAGAGCTTTATACATTTTCTATTAAAAGTTGAGCTGCAGATTTACATTTGAATGGAGCTTTCCAAATAATACCATCATGGTAAAAGAACAATCAATCTATTCATTTACAAGTCCAGTCAAACTATTTCTTTATATTTCTATAATCTAAATAACAAGGACACAGCAACAGATGTTAGTTTTATCATCAGTATGACACCCGACCCATGCAACAAACAGAACTGATATGGAAAATAAGAGAAAAATAACTAACCTAATTGAATAAAGAAGGAAAAAAAAACTTCAGGCAAATTAAATTGGCTGTAAAAAACAAAGTGAACAACATGAAAGAAAAAGGGCAGGCTACCTTTACAAATATAGCTGCCTGACTAATAAAGGCAGCAGACTGATTTCATAAGCACTGCCAAACAAGCAACTTCTCATTATTAGAAGGAAAAACACACATGGTTGGTCTGGAAGCTACTGGGAGGCATGGAGAAGAACGACTGGCTCTCCGTCACAGCAACTCGCCATTACCACCTTATCAAACATGTGGACAGGGGCAGGAGAAACGTTTCTGTTGTAGTCACAAGCTGCCAATAAAAGCAATACATCATGGTAACTGGTAGAGTGGCTTTAAGGTAACAGAGAGATCATCCTGCAGGAAAAGCCGGGCAATCAAAAGGAGAAGAATTTCTGTTGTTCATCATGTTCCTGGATAAACATCTCTGTTGATCCTGGAACAAACATTAGAATCAACCAATCAGATTTGAGGGGCAAGTTTACAGTTTGTCAGGTTTAGGTTTACAACCAGGGTTAAGTGCTTCTACATCAGTGTTATTCATCATTTCCATCTGATTTTAAGGATAAATTAAAGTTTAGGGGTAGGGATGGGGCTAAGACTAAATTTTCAAACAGGAATGTTGTTCCAGGATTAACAAAATATGTTGATCCATGACCATGAACTTTTGAGCTCTTTTTTGACACACTTAAGTAACTTAAGTACATCTTTATATGTAATTCTATAATTCTAGTGTCTTTGAAATATGATGTACTGATGACAAGCATTTATTGGTAAACTAAAATTTACTTTCATTTAGGTCAAATTTACTTTCATGTAGGTCAAATGTGTAATTACACATTTAAAATGTGAAAAAAACTTTTAAAAATAATATCAAATAACACACTACAGTAAAAAAATATATATAATCAAGTACTTTACATGTGTTTTAATGTTAGTCAACACTTCAAAATAAGTTTACTTAAGCATGACAAAAGATTACAATTGTTTAAAATGTACTTTAAAGTAAAACTTTTAATTCTTACTACAAAGTGCACTTTTTAAAGTGAACTTAAATGGAAGTGTACTCTAGGTGCCATTTTTGTCATTAAAATTATCTGCAAGTATTTTTTTTAATACTTTTAAGATTTTAAATATACACTACAATGCACGTTCAATACAATTAAGTGCACTCCGAAATTGCCATACTGTAAATGTAGCGTACAAGTAATCCAGAATATCCAGGTTTTTTTTATTTTATTTAAATGGTTATTAACTTTCAAATAAAACCAAATGTCTGATCAATGTAAACAGACCCGAAATCAAATACGGCAACGTCAAAAACATCCAACCTAATTTGGAGACTAATGAATTACATTACTGGAGTTTTTGGATTACTTGTATGCTAACATCCCAGACAGCAACATACTGTCGGCCCACATCTGGTACGCGCTGAATCCACATGTACCAGATATGGGCCGAAACAACACTGGCAGAATTTAAATTTTTCTGTGAACTATCCTTTTAACTTTTTGAACCAGCAAGTGTCCAACCAGCTAGACCAGCACCGAACTAGATTAATGCAGATTTGTGGTCTTTTTTTTTTTTCAGCAGGAACATCAGGTCTCCGGAAAGGTAAAAGATCTTAAAATGACTTCATGTTGAACTTATCTTTCTCAGGATATTCTTCACCCAATGTTTTGCTGCTTTCCTGCAGTTCCCTGCTCACATTTTTTAAAATGCAAATCCAAGGATTTCTACACTCTGGTGCCCTGTCACATTCACAGCCCAGGGAAAAGGAGGGAAGTTCTATCACCCCGCTTTAATGGTGCTTTTATCTTCAGTGAGCCACAAATAACCTCAGCCTTAACCGATAATGTCTGCGCCATGACACTTGTGTTACATTACCCTCTCAATATCTTCTCGCATTGCCATTATCATTTATCTGCCTTTTTTTTCATCACTGCCTTGATTTAGACACATCTCTATGGGCTGCAAGAAATGCACAATCCACAACCACGAAGGCTTGAGCCTCAATGATTAAAAGTACATACTTTTTTTTGCGATGAAGGCCCGCGATCAGTCAATAACCCGTACTACATCAAACCGCATCGCTGGAAGCACCTCTTGTTGGCCCATCCAAGGTGCGACATTAATCATGACCGAAACGTTTGATATCAATTTCTTATCCTATCCACGGACAACAATTTCTGAGTAATTGGATTCTCTTTAGCAACATATATATCCATCTTTAGGGGTGTAGAGTGCTGAGAGCAATTCATCAGATGCCAATTCTAATCAAAGTGCCTCTTAATCACATTATTTGCTTGCATCTCTGTTTTGTGCTGAGATTAATGCTAAAATGGGATCATCCAGGATTTGATTTCTGTTTTAGGAGCGCACCTTTCTTTCCTTTTCGCGGACTGTCAACATATCCCAGCGTCACAAAACTGCTTGCCGTGCAAATGTTGAGAGACGTATAAATGGAACAGAAGAGCGCTGTACCTTTGGGCCAGTAATTATTCCAGTGAGACGGTGGATCTCTGGGAGGGGACTAAACAGCTGTATTTTTGGGAAGACACATTGAGGGCATGTGAAGGTGGTCTGTGGGGTTCCGTCAGGCTGAGATTAGGCTGCTGCATGGAGAGGCACAGATTGCTTTAGGAATAAGCAGCATGCTCAGCAGGGTGGCAGGAAAGAGAGGCAATGAGTTTCTGAGGCCGTGAAAGGTTCCACCGTCATTATTAATAGCTATTTCTTCCCCTTTGGCACGGGGTACTGTATGACATGGCTCTTTTTTTTTTTACGCTTTATTGGTTTTATATTTCCAGGTGTCGATGGTGTTAGGCCTATTATAGATCATTCAAGAAATCTGAATGCATGTGGTCAAAAAATTAGGAAGTTTATTTTTGCTTTTATGCTATTTTTGTTCTTTTATTATTATGTTATTATCTAAATAAAGTGTTTAGATTAAGATCTTGCCTTTTTCATGAAAATGGATATATAGTTCAAATGAATGATATATATATATATGTGTGTGTGTGTGTGTGTGTGTGTGTACATATATATATATATATATATATATATATATATATATATATATATAAAACATATATCATGAATATTTTGATTTACTCTACATTAAAATTGTGATGTGTAAATTCACTTGTTGCATTTAAAATGGTCGATTTTAGTGTTTGATTTTTATTTATTAAAACAGTATGCAATTGTAATTATTGGCCTTCTAACAATTATTGGCCATAAAATACTACCGTTCAAAAGTTTAGGTCAGTAAAAATGTTTATAAAGAAATTATTACTTTTATTCATCAAGGATTCATTAAATGGTGTACATTAAAAAGACATCTATAATGTTATAAATATTTATGTTTAAAATAGATTGATCAAAGAATCATGAAAAACCTGTATCATGATTTTTTTTTATATTGCTAATAATAAGAAATGGGTTTTTTTAACACCAAATAATCATATTATGTTTTCTGAAGGATCATGTGACTGAAGACGGGAGTAATGATGCTGAAAAAAAACCCAGCTTTGCATCACAGGAATAAATGACATTTGAAAATTTAAATGATGCCACTATTTCACAATATTACTGTTTTCATTTTTGATCAAATAAAGCCAGTCTTGGTGATCATCTTCTTTAAAACATTAATCAATCTTACCAACTCCAAACTTTTTATCACTAGTCAGTTAATATTGAATTTTTAATTGAGCATGATCATATCGCCAATTGTTACATTTAGATTACCGCTGCAATCATGTTACACTCACTTAAAGTTAATCTTTAAAGAAGCTAATATTTTAAATGTAATCTTGAAATCTTTCAAATCTCAAAATGAGTATATTTCTGTATACTGTACATTATCATTTCGTGATACCTAAATTTACATGTAGCATTTAAAATGACTGATTTTAGTTTTTAGTATTTTATATTTAATTTATTTAAACTAAATATTATGGAATTGTAATATTGGCCATTCAGTATTAGTCATAACATTAACAAATTAGCTCATCGAAACATAATTTTAATACACAGCCTAAAGTAGAGAGTACAGCCTTAGTCATCTATTGAAAATCTCCCACAATTTATGTTTTGGTTAACTTTAATGTGCCACTAGACATGTGCATATGTGCCCTTTCTAATCATTTTTGCACCCGTTATTATTGTATCTATATTTAACTGTAAAGATCATGTCTGTAGCACGCGTGTGCTATGATACCTCAAGCTTCCTAAAACATCTATAATCTTATCTCATCTAGTCTTCTGTCCATCATTAATACCTTTGATTTGAGCATCTGTCCTGAACCTGGCTAGTCAAACACAGATTCTGATCCAAACTGATCTGGGATTTTTGGATTTATAGAATCTTCTTTTTCATTAAAAAGGAGAAGAGATTCCTGTGAGACGTCGTGTTCTGAGGTAAAGCCAGCTGTGTGGATATCTGATGGGCTCCTCTGTACCAGGAGTTGTTAGACTGAGATCAGCTTTGATGGGCGACGGCGTGCCTAACTCAGAGTGGGCTGATTATTGGATTTCCTTCTCTGTGGTCGGTGAAAACCCCCCTGGGGCACGGTCGCACAGAAAAACACCGGTCTTCACCCACTTTCTATATATCTCACTCTTTCTCCTTGCTTTCCTCGATGTCTATCCTGAAAACCAATCTACTGCAATGGACTACAACACACCATGCTGTGAATAGTTTGCCCTCAAGAAATCTCGGACTTTTTTGGTCCCACATTGCTTCCCGTCCTTTCCTCTTATGTCTATTCACAATGATGGTGATTTTATCGCTCTAGGTCACCAGGTCACTGTATTGTTGTTGGTAGTTACTGCAGCTGAATGGGACATATTGTTCGTGGAAAAAAAAAAGGACGGCATTCTATTTTGACAAGAAATCTGTCTGCCTCTGCTAAACATTGTCATTCCTTGGGGGAAAGTTTTGGTATATTAACTGAAGCAGTGTATAATGCATCATTTCAAATGAACAAGATGAACAATTTTCAATCAAACTCAACTGAAATGTTGACGATTTCAACAATCTCCAATCTCCATAAAGCCGTTCCTTTGCGTGATGCTACAAATACGTTGAACAAGAAAACAAAATGGCAATGCTACCATTAGCTTTGCAGGTGTTTAAATGCTAATAAAGTAACAAAAATATCTTTGGATAAACAATTTTGGGTAATGCTACCAGGTGTACAATTATCAACAGAAAGGATTATTTGCAGTGTCTAATTTACAAACCTACATCTGCAAAAGTTTGCTAAACACAATTTATTAGCATGTTGCATAGGAATTTTTACTCATTGATGATTTTCATTTGCGTAGAATGATTAGCATTAGCATTAGCGCTTCATGTCTGTCACTGTTCACGTGACATTGTACACCCTCATCTTGGCAAAATCAGATTTCCACATGAGTTTCATATTTGAAAGTCTGACCGAATGTTTGCTAAAGTTTTATTAGCATGACTCATCAAGTTTGTTTAGGATTAGCTTTAGACTTCATAGGCATCACTATGTTTGTGTGACATTCTATATCCTCATTTTGACAAAATCAGATTTTGCATGAGTTTCCAATTTGAAAAATACAATCAGCGGCCTGTTTACACCAAGACGAGGGTAAGTGTGAAAGGCATGCCATACATTTTACTTTTGAATGGTTGTTAACGCATCTGTTCAGATCAACACGAACATTTGCTTATCGTCCATTTTTTATGGAGAAATCTCTTTTCCATCGCATTCTGGCCAACCAATAAGATTCATGCTTTTGATCATATGCTGTACGCAGTCATTGATGTTATATAAAACTATGACTTGGTGGCAAGAATATTGCTAAACGACAGTGAATAGCAGAGTAAGAATCCGAAACCAGACATCTTGTCTTTGTACTCTTGTAGTTGGTGTTGTTGCGAATACAAAACTTATTTTCTTCTCTATTACAAGCAGAAACGGAAAGTTGCGCAGCACTTTGTGCAACAGGGTAACTGAGGTATTTCTGCTTCTCTATAAGCGCCACCTAATGTCAGAGAGTGAATTTGCATTTTCATTCATCCCGTCTGCTGTTTTTACATGTTGGTTTTAACAGATAATTCACTTGGAAATGGTAATGAAAGTTTGTGAAATTGCCGTTCTAATGCTTTTTTCGAAGTAGGAATTTGGGGTTGATTGAAACGTAGCATTAGTCATAGTGAAAGTACAGGCTATCACTTATTAACTTTGGTCTTATCTCATCAAGACGCTGACTTTTCAACGGAATGATACAAACTCTGAAAAATTGAGGGTCAAAATAACAAAAAAGGAAATTTCAGAGCTTTTACTGTGGTTAGAGGCTAGAGTGATTAATTTCCAACTCGCTGCACTCTGCATACTATGCAGCAGCTAATTCTCTTCTGGAGTGAAATGCAAATGAACATCTCAAAAGTGCACGACTCATAAAAAGCTCACCAGTCTATTAGCGTTCGGAATCCAAGAATGAGGTCAAACAATAAAATGAACTCAACAGGGACTTCAGGTCCGACTGAGTGAAGCCTCTCTGTAATATAAACAGCATTTTTGCAGCATATTCAGAAGATAACTCCCACCGCCTGTGATGTGTAGCGCTCCAGGACACATGTGAAACATGGAAATTAGAGGTGGGATTGAGGGTTTTCTGTCCTAAGCTCTTCCTTTTTATGTCCATGCAGCTTTCAGAAATAACACCACTGAGGATTCAATGACGTCATTTTAGCATATCATTTCACATTGTGTGTTGCTGTGTAATGGGTAAAGCATAATGGAGTTTTGGCTGATGGCTAAAGGTTGTAAATTCAAATCTTGCAGTGGAAACATCAACACAGTTGTGCTTTTGGCCAAGACACGGTTACTCCAGGGTTACGGTGCCTGAAAGACGAACTCACTGAGGTTTTGTTAAGGAGTTTTTGTTTTTACAAAACCTCAAGGTGCTTGTTTAAACATTTTATTTTTCCACTCATACTTCCCATACAGACTCAACTTCTGATGTTATGTTGTGTGTGTGTGTGTAGGCCAGGGGTGCCCAATAATTTTCCTGGAGATCTACCTGGAGAGTTCAGATCCAACCCTGATCCAACACACCTGTCTGTAATTATCAAATGCACCTGAAGATATGAATTACATGGTTCAGTTATGTTGGATCAGGGTTGGAGCTGAATTTTGCAGGAAGGTAGATCTCTGGGAACAGGATTGGGGAACTCCATTATATTGTTTGGTTTGCTTCCCTTGTGAAAAAAGAATTGTGCTTAATTGTATTGAATGTATACTTCAATGTATATATTTTTTTAAAATGTTCTTGTAGATAAAATAATATAATGAATGAAATAAAAGGCCACTTAAGTTTACTTCTTAAAGAGAGTATTCATGGCTATATTGCTTAACACTTTAAAAAGTGCAGTTTGTAACAATGTCAAATCAAATGTTTTACTTTAAAGTGCATTTTAAATCATTGTTTTAATAATCTTTTGCTGTGCTTTAATAAAGTTCACTCATTTTGATGTGCTGAATATCATACTAAATCGCATATGAATCCTTCAGGTAAACCCCTACATTATGGGGACAAAATGTTCCTTCAAAGATGACAATGTCCAAAATCCTTGTAGGGACATTTGTTGGTCCCCATGAGGAAAACAGCATATAAATCATACTAACTGATGGTTTTTGAAAATGTGAAGATGCAGAAGGTTTTTTGTGATAGGTAGGGCTAGGTTTAGGAGAAATAATATACCGTTTGTTCACTATAAAAATCATTATGTCCATGGAAAGTCCCCATAAAACATGGAAACCCAACGTGTGTGTGTGTGTGTGTGTGTGTGTGTGTCTGTGTGAGTGTGTTGTACAATGTCTTGATTTAGCTAAAGAGCTTTGTAAAGTATAAATAATAATAATTGTTATTATTATTATTATTAGTAGTAGTATTAACTTGTGTAACATGGCTGGCCATGTGATCTCAAAGCACCCATGAGAGGATTTCTTTATTAGACTGATATGACTGAAGTCTTTATCGAATGTGAGTGCACCACATCGTAATGACATTTCTCGAAAACATTTTTTTTTGTGTGTGTGTTTTTCTAATTATCTCAAAATTACTGAGTGCACCTTTAGTTAAAAGCATTAGCTAAATAACTAATTAGATCACTGCAACATCCATTAACCCTGGAATGCAAAGCTAACCCTCTAGACAATTAGATACGCATGCTTTATCACACTTCATGTTCTGTGTATAACAAGACAATAAATTGTAATGATAATTTAGATTGTGTGTTTGTACCTAACCTCAGGTTACTCCAAGGGGACTTTCACGGTAATATAAGTATACTGTAAAAGCATCAGCTAAATTAAATTAAGCTAAATTATTTTCAAGGAGGTACTGTGTCTATTAATGGGTAAAGCTACAGTAACGTCTTCAGCTAGTCAGCTTAAGATCATTTCCATCTAAACTGGTTATATATCTTAAGCCTAGTAGTGAATGTTTTATGAGCAGTTGGATAACCATATTCATTCAGCCAAAGCGCCACCAAAACGAATGCAGTTTTCTTTTTTAATCGCTAGAGGGCCAAAAGTTAGATAGTGTACAATTAATTCACATGATGAGAGACACCTTACTTGAAGAATCCGTGGAACGTAGAATGAGAAGACAACTTCATGTAAAAAATATAGTAAAATAATTGGGCACTTATCCATTTGTTGAGAATCTCTTGTACATTTGTAAAGTATGTACTGTAGGCCTACGTTGGTCTTAGAGGACTTTAAGATGCAATTTGGATGTATCAGCTTGTAAATAAGCAGGAACTGAAACAGTTTATCCTCACGACTAGCCCCTTCATAACTAACGCCACTTCTAAAAATACACAACCCACCATTATGTCAATATCATGCAAAGGTAGTTCTGCTGTGTGTGACAATGTGTACAGTAGCTGTCAGTAAGTCCTTGGATAAGACCCGAGTCTAGTGAGCATGTTAGCACGATAAGAGGGCTCTTTCAAGCAGAAAATTGATAAAGTAATGGAAGAAAAGATATGCAGCTTGAACGGAGATTGAAAACCCACTCAGTCCCATCCTCATTTACATCATATGTTTTACATACGTAATTAAGACATTTCCAAGAACATTTGATGGGAGTTGCATAGAGTAAATAAACATTGACATGTAAAAAAAGCTGGTGAAGTCTTTGCCAATTAACATTTATCAGCGCAAGGTGCTGAAAAGCACTAGCTGAAAGACGACGGATTGAAACAGGTGTGGGTGATGGCAGAGTGAGTGCTGGTGAAGAACAGGGGTGATGCTGGGAAATGTAGTAGTTTTTGACTGGATGACTAATGTAGAAGATGGGCAGATGGAGAGCGTATATGTGACTAATGTATGCTGGTGGTAGACCTGAACTCAGAATTGCCCACATCATATATACAGTATATATATATATGTATATATTATGTGGGCAATTCTGAGTTCATGTCTACCACCAGCATACACAACTTTTAATACACCAAGCAAAATTGCTCCTGCATATCAGTAGATGTGTATCAATAACACATATTGACTGAGTATACTTGCTAAATGAAGCTGTAACATGTGTATACTGGATTTCCTGGACTGGAATATTGCCTACAGGAAATGGACTGGACTGACAAATAAACAGCAATTTTATTTATTCCTTTTTAATAAAAATTCCAGGAATTGTTCCATGTCATTCCGAGCCAACAAGGCTCCGATTATGAGCAACAATGCTGTGCAGCGTTGCAACACTTAGATGGACAGTTTCATTGATTTGAATGGGTAACTTCAATTGCATATTTCCAGTGTGCTAACGTGTTCAGACGCCCATGGCCAAAATCATAATCCTTGGATGAGCCCTTCGTCTATTTCCAGCCGGTCAGAAATTATTTTATCTAAAAAGTACACCTCTCACCTCATTTATTATGTGAGTAAATGTAGTTACGGTAATAACAGTTTCGGAGCCGGCAGTTTTGAACTGACAGCCACATAATTGAATACAGCTTGAAATGTGGTACTTCAAATGTAATTATGGAGCCGGTTTCTCTCTTTCTCTCTCACTATGACATTCTAAGCTATGACAGGAAATCCATTAATGGGTTGAAAGAATTGCAAACGCTATTACTCCCTTTGCAGTGTTTTAAACCAGCTCGAAAGAGACAGTGTTTGTTCTTCTATGATATACTGGAGGGTTCTGAAAGTTAGTGAGTTCTCCAAATGAGACCATGCTCCATTTTGCCGTGACTGTGAATTAAGCCTTATCATAGTGGGATGGAGTGAATAAATGAATAGGAACTGGGAGAAAAAGCGATCATTTTTAGTTTTGTTAACCACTGGCTTACGAAAGCGGAGTGACATCAAAATGACATTAGTGCATGCATATTGCTGTGAAACCACATGGCACGTGGCCTGGGAAAGAGAAGAAATGTTGGCAAAGGCGAAGCGGCACATACTAAAACCATAAAACTCCCAGAATGGCACAGGCTGATGGAGTGTGAAAATATATAATGCTTACTGAATGTTTAGAGGTTCTTCTCCTCAGGGAGAGCAATTAATAACAGCAGTCTGCTGCCTCACTGTTAATCCTGTCAGTTTGGCCCGAGAGGGGCTGGAAAGATGCCCCTGTGATGAGAGATCGACCCTGGTTATGGTTGAACTATGTGAGGGGAAGGATGGGACAACACACACTAATTGCCCGATATCATGTCTTATGTCTACAAAGACCTCTTGCACTGAAACAGATTAAAGCAGAGGGAAATCAGGCATATTTTTCTTGATTTGTTTTGATTGTTTTGTTGTGATGATTTTTTTTATGTTAAATTAGATACATATTTTGTTAAAATCTATATATATAAGCATGTATGGTTTGTGGTTAGTAAAACATTTTTGTTTTTAAATAAAAAATAAAAATTCAGCAAGCATCCATTAATTTGATTAAAAGTCACAAAACTTTCACTTTGATATGCAAAGATTTCTATTTTTTTATTTATTAAATGTTGTTCTTTTGATCTTTCTATCCTGAATAATCAAAAAAAAAAAAAAAAAAAAAGAAATGTATCACAGTGTCCACAGAAACATTTAGCAGGAACTTTGATGATAATAATAACATATATTTTTTTAGCACCAAATCAGCATATTAATAATAGCTGCAATGGCTGCTGAAAATTCAGCTTTGCCAGCACTAGAATAAATTACATTTTATATTTAGAAAACTCTTCAGTTAAAATGCAATAATATTTTACAATATTTTTATTTTACAAAAAAAAATTTATCAAATAAATGGAGCCTGAATTTGCAGCACTGATACAATTTAAAATGCATAAAAAAAAAAAAAAAAATTTAATTTATTTTTTTTGGAACGCAAAATCCACTTGGCTCAACATAACAGTGTCTTTAAAAACATTCATGTGAAATGTAGGTAAATTATATAATTTCTTTGTATGCTCCCAGTCACACTTATTAGCTGCTTGTATCCAGATAATTTGCATTTGGAGACAGCTCACATTCTTCACAACTCTTGTAGTGCATCTGCGGCAGAGAGAAACTAGCACTAGTCTTCATTTTTTGGTGGTAAATCCAAAGGGACGCATACTTCAAAAACAGTGAAACTGGCATCTTCTCCTGAGATATCACCTAGTTAGTGATAAACAACTGCCACTATAAGCACACTGGTATTCATGGACCGTGAATCAGACCCAAACATATAATGTGAAAAGATGTTTTAAACCAAGTGTCAAAGCAGTTTAACTGGTAATAATTATGCCAGACAAATGGAAAACATGACCGTATGTTGTTACAACTTTATACTGAAAGTCAAAAACAACGCAAAGAATTTCAACACCCATCTGGCTCGTTTCTGCCCCAAAGTCTTCGGTGAACATCCGCTTACGGGAAGCTGAGGGAGGCTCTTACTTTAGGTAAGGAATAATTGACGACAGGCCGTTGTTTCTTTCTTTATTATTATTATTGACAGTAGACTAGCCTAATAAATTAAACACAAAGCCCTTTTAACAAGTAGGCCTATTAATCATTATTTATGTGTTATATTATCTGGAATAATTATGAAAACCCGTGCAGCAGGACTATCAATGTATTTATAGATAGGACTATATACTTTATTTATTAAAATTAAACTGCATGTTTCTATTGATTGTGAAGTTAGACATCGAAAATTGCAGATCGAGCGCATGGGGCTGCGTGTTTTTTTGTTATGAAATGTATCCTATTTTCCGTTATTACGGTTAACTACGCGCAGTGATATGGAACTGTAATGCGGTCAATACCTGACTGGAACTACTTTAGCCGTGCGTTTCCCTGAAAATAATTGCACACCTTAGAATGTTCGTCAACCAATCAGATTCAAGCATTCAACGGCCCTGTAGTATAACAGTAAAATAGTCTTTCCTCTTTGAGCGTTAATTAGTCTCAGGAGAACTCAACGTTTAATTATTTTGCCAGATTGTTGGACAGGATTTGGGGAAACATGACAGAAACTATCACAAACCCAGATAACACATTGTCCAAGAATTAATGAAAGTGTCTTATTTAATTCACAAAACCTTTCAGGAAAAGATAATGACCTTTACAAATAATTGCACAGTCACTCATTTTCAGGTCTGTGGACACAAAATAAGGAAATCCACAATCAGTTAGTCATTAAAAAGACTGGAAAGTGTTGTAACACATTTTGATTAAACTATTATTTTTCAAATTTCCATTTTTTTTTAATGAAAAAAAAAAAAACATGGTTTAAAGAAGACCCAAGTGGTGTACCACATTTAAATTATTTGTTTAAATGTCATTATTATTATTATGTGTCTTAACCTTTATATAGTTTTTTTGTGATTGAATGCAGTTCAATAATAAAAAAAAGTTTGAAATGTATGATTTTCGCTAAATTAATGTAATTTAGCTCATTTTAGTTGAGGTGAGTTGATTTTTCAGATTATTTCAGTAATAAAATGTAGTTATTTACTCTATAATTATGTACTTTTATTATTATTATTAGTAGTAGTAGTATTAGTATTAGTAGTAACTGAATTCGAAATGTTAAACATATATGAATAATTTAGATTTAAGCCTGTGTTATATTTACATTTGACTTTTACTCCATTCTTTTATTATTATTAACATTTATAATTGTTTGTATTTTTGTTTTGTTTTTTCTTTAGAACAGACCTGGAACCCATTTTTGGGTGATACCACTGATCTGAGAATTACTGCTGTATTAGATGCCTGGTTGTAACAGTAATTTATCACCACATTCAGTATTTATTTGAAGCCATCATTTGTGAAATGAGAGGAGGTTTGTAATGGCAGATTTTAGTGAAATTACTGTGTTTTAGCGCTGTCTCCATTCTGTGCTGTCACTGTGAGCAATGTCTGCCTCTTTCAGAGTGACCTTGCTGTAAAGCCAGACTATTTCTCAAAGTCTTGAGAGAGCAGTCTCTCATTTAGGGACGAGTGAAGTTCCCAATGTCAGAAAGGTTGTATTATACACAGCTGAGACCTGGATGCATTGTCTTGGTTCCAGTTCATCTACCATTACAGATTCACAGATCTTACACTCTGGAGTCCAATAGATTACCGAAAGGGTAATTTAAAAACGTCTAAACCCAGCACACTTGATGGGCCAGACTTTGTAAATTCTTCACGCTGTGTTACTTTTAAAGACCTGCAAGGTTAATCACTATCTTGCGTCAGGCCACAACTCAGCCTGTTCTGGAGGAAAATAAATGCAAACTGTTTAGAAGTGAAAATACAGACTGTAGGCAGATGAGGTGAGCATCTCTCGTGTTGGACATGTCGCTACACCTTTTCCTGTGTTGGGATGGTTAATTGAACTGTAATTGATGTTAGATTATATAGAACTCTTGCTTCAGAGACCATTACTCTCAAACATCTCGCATGGTGAGTCATTAAAGTTGATTAGCGAGAGCTAACAGCCCATTCTCATCCCTAGGCGTCATGAAACTGACGCCTTGGGAATCATTTTGACCATGCTTCAATATTCGACGCTTTAGGCACCCTTTAGCGTCAGTTACATGACGCGATCCTAGGGCGTCATCTTACTGACGCTTTACCTTTAACGTCAGTTAGATGACGCTATCTAATCCTAACCCTACCCCAGACCTAAACCTACCCGCGTCATCTAACTGACGCTTAGGTAAAGCGTCAGTAAGATGACGCCCTAGGATCGCGTCATGTAACTGACGCTAAAGGGTGCCTAAAGCGTCGAATATTGAAGCATGGTCAAAATTGTCATTTTAGTGACGCCTTGGGGTGAGAATGCGTTGGAGCTAATTATACTCAATAAACTTTTGTGGCTGGCAATATCTGCCTTCTAACATCTGTTAACTGTAGAATAAAAAAAAAAGATGTAATGTATAATAGACTGTAAACCTGAATAAGTTGTCAAAACTAAAACAAAAAAAGAGGTAATCAGTTACATCAAAACATTTAAGTTAATAAATTCAGTTTAAGTAGCAGAACTGAAACACTTCTATTTTGCACTCATACATTTTAATAGGTCTTAATTTTAAATATTTGAGTAAGCTAATTCGTAAATTTAACTTAGAATTATAATTTAATCTTAAATTAACTTAAATATTTTTAGTAGAGGACACTAGTGATGGGTCGATCATAAACGATTTGTTCATTTTGAATAAATCTTTAATATGACTCGACAACGAGTTGTCTTAGAGAGTGATTAGTTCATTTTTTTTGTGTGTTGGCCATGTTCAACATAGATTATGTACAGGAAACAGAAATGATTAGTTCACCTCTTGAGTCATCAGGTCTGAGTCGTTCGTTCATCTCGTGATAGGCTAAGGCTAGGCCGTCAGAAACAGAAATGATTAGTTCACCTCCCGAGGCTTCGGGTCTGGGTCGTTCGTTCTTTTATTACGTGACGTGACAGCCTTATGTGATCGGACAAAACAAAAGATATAGATTAATAAAAGTCCAACGTTTGGAAACAAGGAACCAATAACAAGACAGAACTGATGAAACAAGAACCAATGAGAAGATGACACATGTAATAATGCTGCATTCCCGCCATGTCGTAATTACCGTAATTTCAAGATAATAACACCTGACATTCTAAGATCTACGAAGAAGTGAAAGCTTTTTACTAGTAAACATTTTGTAAATATGGTAATTACGACATTTGCTTGAACGCACTAAATGGACCAAATGACAAGATCACATGACAGGATCACATGACAAAACTATGATAATTTTCTAATTAAAAGACATGAAAACCATAATAAACATGTGCTAAGTCCATTAGAGGGGTCATATAATGCCATTTTCATACAAGTTAATTTGATTCTTTAGGGTCTAAATGAAAAGTTTGTAATATACTTTAATTAAAAATTCTCATTAGCATTGTAAGAAAACACTCATTTTACCTGTTCAAAAACAGCTCTGTTTTCAGCACGCTGTTTCAGTGCATTTGTCTTTAAATGATAATGAGCTACGTCACCCCGCCTTTCTGTTCTGTGGGGAGTTTTGACACAACACACCTGGAGTGTTGCCTTGACAACAGTTGAGGGTATATTTTGGAGAAAGAATGGCAGCGGGAGTCTCTGAGGACACATCTGTGCAACCGTATCAGTTTGAACTGGAGTCAGACCCGGAACAAGATGACGCCCCGAAGAAGTTCGACAATTAAGGCTCGAGGACGTTTCTGAATGGTTGGTTAACATAATGTCACTTTGATCTATCTTTGTATGCACTGGCAGGGTAGAGTGAGATACGAACGCTGTGTGTTTACTGATGTATACGTTAGTTCATTGACAGATTGATGTTACAGTTAATGGGCATGAATTTTTTTTTTTCGCGATTTGCAAAGATTAATATAAAGGTCAATAAAACTTTACACTCACTTCTTCTGGAGGTGCAGCAGGAACACGAAAAGGTGGTACCGATTCTTTTTTCAGGAGCAGCTTCTTAGTAAAACCAGCTTTACACTGACCCTCGTTTATAAAGCAGTCTGGTGAGAAATGATTTGCGCAAACATGAAAGCATTAACGTTGATCGTGGGGAATATTCCCTTCGAAAACAAAACTCAGGCACTGCGTCTTCAGCGGTTCGGATTTAGCAACATCAAAATGACTGCTGTGTTCGTTATTACACCCAAGAACAGAACACCACAATCGCTTAGACGCCATTCTGCTCCAGCGTATCAACAATGACGGACTATGATGACAGCTCGCTCAGGGCGGGTCTGTGTTGAAACGCTGCTGTCAATCAACAATCGTGGGAGGGGCTTCCGAGCGTGTGACGTCACACGGTCGAACGGCTCAATTTGAGGCAGGGGAAAACATATAAGGAGATTAAAACAAAAACACTGGATGGATTTTTATAATTATATGATGGTTGTGTACAGGCACTGCCAACACACATTTCAGTACAATCAACTTGTAAAAGTGCATGTACCATTATATGACCCCTTTAAAGTATGAACAGAGAACAAAAAAATAAACAAATGTGAGTTGCAATGACAGTTTAATAATTAAGCACATTTCCCCGCAAAATTCTCATTCCCCTAATGAGTTTATTTTAGTTGAGTTTTTTGTAATTCCTATAAATTCCCAGAACTGATTGTCGTTTGATTCTCATTTATAACAATACCTTTTTACGAAATATAATGTTCATATTCTTTAGGCTGCATATATTTATTGTTAAGAATTGTGTAATTACTTTAATACATTGATAAAAAAAATTAAAAGGTGTAATTCATTTTATATAATAGCATTTTTTTATTTTTTTATTAAATGCAATTATTATTGGGGGAATGTGCCTGATTGACATAAAAAATAAGGTCACAATGCAAAAAACAAAAACTCTTTGCTGTTCCAACATTCTGGAAAAAAAAAAAATCAATATTTTTTTACAGCTTTTTTTATTTTATTTTTTGAAGTTGTGATTACTGAAGTGCTTTATGCTCACCGTGCCTGGGTGAAACCGTAGATTGAGCTGGCTGTAGCTGTCGGACCAAAATGGGATTTGAAGTGATCGTCACGCCACAACTGTTGTGAGTGAGATAATAGGAAATGGATTTTTAGGGAGTGGCAATCTCTGGTGTTTCATGTTCATGTTGTCTTTGGGAATTATTAAACAATAGATGACCTCAACATGTTGAAAAGATCACACTGTTTTTTGTTCCATATACTTAAAAGAAATAATTTACACAAAAGTGAACATTTTCAAGCTTGTTCCAAGCAGTTATTAATAAAACGAAATCTTTTGAAATTCTAAAACTGGACCCAAAAGCATCATAAAACTGTACTCCATGCAATTTGTGCTCAATATTCTAATTCCTATGAAGCCGTTAGATAGCTTTCTGTGAGAAACAAACTTAATATATGAAATTATAACATTGAGCTGTCAATCTAGATCAGTTGAACTAGTCAAAAAAGCATTTTGAACCAGTTTTCATCTTGAAGTTAATTATTTAACCTGCATTTATTGGCATGGGGCATGAAATGTACATACAGTATGCTTAATTTTGGTAGACGGAATCTGCTATGCTACTGCTGAGCAAATATAAGAATTTCTTTAGCATAGTTAAATAACATACATAAAGGACATGGTGCTGCGAGAATATATTAAACCCCCGTAGCAAATCTCTACAGGTGGTGCTGGGGAGGAGGAAGGGTAAACAGAACTTTTCATAATCGCGCAGCAGGACGATTGCAGGCAAGGGAACAAACATGGTTACGTGGATTTGGAAGTGTCTGGTTGGCTAATGCCATAGTGTTAGATGAACCAATCAGAGCTATGTTAGAGTTTCATGACAGAACTATGTATTTTTTTCATCGCTAAATCTCCCATGAACGCACCGAACTTACATTTTGATATATTACACCCAGACCTATGATTTACTTCATATGACTTGAAATATAGTGCACAAGTCATGAGGACCACTTTTATGACACTTCATCACACTTCAGCATCTGTTTTGAAGCATAAAAACTAAAAAAAAAAAATCATGACAAAGTTGTCATTTTGAGGTGAACTATTCCTTTAAAAAAATGTTCCGGGTCTAAAAAGGAATAAGGAAACATGATATATTACCCTAATATAGTAGTTCTGGAAAATGATCTAGTGGTGTGGGATCTGGCCTTTTGGAGATGCTGCTTTAATCATGTGGTTCTGTGAATTTCTCCATAGACCATCTTCCATCAAAACCTTTTCCCCTTTTACACAGTAATTCGCTGGAGATCTTATATTTACTCTGCTTTATTTATGCCCCTTGCTAAAAAAAAACACTTAGCCTATCCACAAGGAATCCTATATGTGTGTTACTTGCAGAAAATGCCCACACAGTCAGTTTAATACTTGTACATTATGACACACAAGTCCAACTTCTCCTATACCAGCAACCTGTTCACTCGCTACATGTTAAGCGATACGACTGTAAGTTTAGTGCGCAAACGGCCGCGATGAATGTGACAAACAGAGCTGAGATCTGGCCTGTAGTTCGTTTTAATTAGATTATGACTGCGTCTCCGTCACCATAAACAATCTCTATCATCCAGAGCTGAACTGCAACACAAATCCTCTTATTCTACAAAGACTATTCCAGAGAACACCAGTTCTGCTGATTTGTGTGATTAAGCTTCTCGTTTTAATCCCAGGGTACAAATGAGCCTCATGTGAGTGAGTACACATCAAAATACAGTGAGTAAAAAAATAGAAAACATGCATTTTGAATCATTTCTAAGGCATACAGATTCTCAAAAAAAAAAAAAAAAAAAAAAAACAGTATTGACTATATTATCAAAAGAAGCAAGAGAAAAGAAGAGCAGGATTGTGTGCTCTGTTTTTTGGAAATGGATACATTCATTATGTAGATGATCATAATCATGTTATGTAATATTTTCCATGACAATGTTTCACCAAACAAGTTGTGTGTATTGGGCTGTTTAGAATCAGAACTAGTGACGCCTGATTAAATGAATAACTTCATGAATGCGTTTTTTTGAATGGGTCAAATGATTAGCAAATCAGCCTAAATTGGTTCGTGATTGAGTGTGAATATGGTATTTAGCTCTTAGACACATAAGCACTGAGGCTGTTTCAAAAACCCTTGTGAAAAAGAAGTACGCATACTTTTATAATGAGTACTTATTATGGAATTAATATACTTTAAAAGACTATACGCAAGTACAAACTGAATATGTTTTCAGACACTTAATTGCATGTTATTAGCAATTAAGCGAAACATCTATTCTAGTATATATTACATGCTAGCTGGACATTAGTTTTTTTGACTCAAGTAGAGTTTAAGTACATCTTTACATGTAATGTCACACTTTTTTTGAAATATTGAAGTGTACTGCCAAGCATTTATTAGTAAACTAAATACTTAACTGCCCTTTCTATTTAAACATTTGTAATGATAAAGATTATAAAAATATAATTACAGCATGTAAAATTATAATCAAGCACTTTACTTTAGTACAGTATGTTAGTCAACACAAAGATACAGTAAGCGAACGAATACAAGCACGTCTGCTTCATAATTAAGAAAAGTTATATTTGTGGGTAAATGACATGTTGGTCCCTCACCTTTTGCTGTCTTGGATTTCCAATGGGAATCGGATTTAGTGTAATTCTTTAAATAACCCTTCATTTTCCAGTGATATTATTATGAGCTTTTCACTTTTGTAATGTCTCTCAGCCATCTCTCTTTCAACAGTCTTTCTTCAAAACTCCCTCTTGCTCGTTCTCTCTCCTCCACCGTCTCATGCCCCCTAATGCTGATTGGCTACACGTTTGTTGTCCTTAAAAGGAGTAAAAATTAAAAATAAAATACAAAAGCAAATTAAAGGTGAAGTGTGTAAATTTTTGCGGCATCTAGTGGTGAGCTTGCGAACTTCATCCAACAGAAGTTACGGTGGCCGAAAGGAAAATATGTCGTCGTCTGAGACAGCGGAGAGTAGCCATTGAGCAATGAGTATTCTTTACAAAGATAAATTAAGAAATTATGTTTACTTAATTATTCAGTAAAACGATATGTTATTGCGAATATTATTGTTACTTGTTCACCATTGTGTCAGTGTTTTATTCACGGACTTTAGCTAATTTCAATAAGGGGACCCGCGGTGTATGTAGATAGAAATGGCTCATTCTAAGGTAATAAAAACATAACGGTTCATTATGTAAGGTCTTTATACACCACTGAAAACATAGTTATGTATATGATATTGCATTTATGTCAACAGATCCTCAAAAATATTACACAATTCACCTTTAAAAGATCAATAACAAACTAAACTTTTCCGAAAAAACTTGCCTATGCAAAATATCAAAAGTATTGAGCCCGTTCTCATCCCAAGGCGTAATATACTGACTCTTTTACCAAAGCGTCTATATCCAACGCACATGGCACCCTTTAGCGTCATATGAGACGCAGATATATGGCGCCTCCTAGTGGTCTAACCCTAACACTACCCCAGACCTAAACCTACCCAAAACCCGAAGCGTGTTATATTGACGCTAAAGGGTGCCATGTGCGTTGGATATAGACGCTTTGGCAAAATAGTCAATATATTACGCTTTGGGATGAGAATGCGTTGAAGTATTAGTATTTCTTTGACGCACTTCCTTTATTGGCGGCATACAAAAAAAGAAAAAGAAAAAAAAAGATGTTCATTAAAAACACAATCTTACGGAGCCCCCCTAGTCCCACTTTGTCAAAAAAATTTATTATAACTATCTCGTGGCCTCAAGATAAGTAACTCGTGGCCTCAAGATAGTATCTGGTGGCCTCAAGATAGTATCTGGTGGCCTCAAGATAGTATCTGGTGGCCTCAAGATAGTATCTCGTGGCCTCAAGATAGTATCTTGTGGCCTCAAGATACTATCTCGTGGCCTCAAGATAAGTAACTCGTGGCCTCAAGATACTATCACGTGGCCTCAAGATACTGTCTCGTGGCCTCAAGATAGTATCTGGTGGCCTCAAGATACTATCTTGAGGCCACGAGATAGTATCTTGAGGCCACAAGATAGTATCTTGAGGCCACGAGATAGTATCTTGAGGCCACGAGATAGTATGTTGAGGCCACGAGATAGTATCTTGAGGCCACGAGTTACTATCTTGAGGCCACGAGATACTATCTTGAGGCCACGAGTTACTTATCTTGAGGCCACGAGATAGTTCTAATAAAAAAATTTGACAAAGTGGGACTAGGGGGACTCCGTACAATCTCGAGATTGTTATGCTATTAAAAACATCATAGGCCAGCATGTACACCATGTGGGAGCAGGGGCATAAAATCCCTTGTGAATGTGTGATAAATAGCCTACCTGTGAGTTTGAGTTGTCAAAAATTTTTACTATAACTATCTCATGGCCTCAAGATAAGTAACTCGTGGCCTCAAGAGACTATCTTGTGGCCTCAAGATAGTATCTCGTGGCCTCAAGATAGTATCTGGTGGCCTCAAGATAGTATCTCGTGGCCTCAAGATACTATCTCGTGGCCTCAAGATAAGTAACTCGTGGCCTCAAGATACTATCTCGTGGCCTCAAGATACTGTCTTGTGGCCTCAAGATACTATCTTGAGATACTATCTAGTATCTCGTGGCCTCAAGATACTATCTCGTGGCCTCAATATACTATCTTGAGACCACGAGATAGTATCTTGAGGCCACGAGTTACTATCTTGAGGCCACGAGATACTATCTTGAGGCCACAAGTTACTTATCTTGAGGCCACGAGATAGTTATAATAAACATTTTTGACAAAGTGGGACTAGGGGGGCTCCGTACAATCTCGAGATTGTTATGCTATTAAAAACATCATAGGCCAGCATGTACACCATGTAGGAGCAGGGGCATAAAATCCCTTGTGAATGTGTGATAAATAGCCTACCTGTGAGTTTCCAATCACAGTTCAGTGGTACTGCATAAATACAGAATTCTGCTGAAGCCCCTAGTAATGCCAGACCTTCACTTACCGCAGTACTTTACAGGGCTTGTAAACTTGTAGAAATCAAGTGCTCTAAAGAGCATCTGTTTTCAGGTCCTGTGCTGTAAGCTATAAATCACTGGCTGGGCTCAGTGATTACACTAGCTCATCATCACAGGACACTCCAACAGCCCGTTGGGCAAAGCAGAAATGGCGAGAGTATAAATAAACATTGCTGTGCTGTAAATGAAAGGAACATTCAGCTTGCGTAAACATCTCCTGGGCCACCTTTACCTGTCTGCTTTCCACCATAGTCATTTCACCAGTCGATACAGTCGTACAGCGCTCAAATCAAACGGTTTCCCCACGAGCTTCCAGATGATTTGCTACTTAAATACATCAGATCTGCCTTGCATCCTTGAAATGTCAGCAGACGGAGGCAAAAAGATGATCTGAAATCTATTAATTCCAAACTTGCAGTGCTTAAAGGAATAGTTCACATCAAAAAGGAAAATCCTGTCATCATGAACTCGTTGTTCCAAACCCGTATGATTTTGGGCAACGCAAGAGAAGTTTAGCTGTAGGGAAGGCAGGATAATTTTTTTTTCCATTTTTTTTTAAATGTACAACTAAAAAATACCAAATGTTCATGCCATTCCATGCGTTTCCATTAACGTTCTCACATTTGCATTCATCCACCGATAAGCACTGACCTCCAAACTACAATACTCTGGAAGTGGTCCCTGAATTAAATTGCTGCAAAACACAGTCATTCCCTTAGGAATCTGCGCGATCAGGGGTTGTGAGGGCGAAAATGTTCCGATGGTTCTGCGAATTCGCCACATTTTCCAACAGAAAGCTACTTGGTGTGAAAGTGACTTCATGCATCGCCGCACTATTAGTGAATAGTGTATCAAGTGAATCACAATCAGAGCATTACATTTGAATTCCAAGCTGATGAATGAGCGTTTCCCAAAAGCATTGTAAGTGCAAACAGATTGTAGAGACCATTGCTGCTAATGGTTTCAACAATCTCCTTACAATACCTTTGGGAAATCCAGTCCAGTTCTTTTTAGCAAATCAAAAACAAATAGCGTGACCAGTGATGACTGCTAATGACTCTTATGAACTAGTTTGTTTTTAGTGAATCACAAATACTGTGTTATGTTGTACTTATAGCATTTGAAACCTACATCTTTGAAGTTATTGACTGATTGTACACATTATGAGTTTTGTCAGTAGTATTTAAAAAAGGTAAAGAATTGAATAAAATAAGCAATCACATTATTTATTCTTTAATGTTTTATATTTATTATAGAAATGGTTCCTTTAACAAAATTGCATTTGCCTTGTTTTCCAAATATATATTTCCTCGTATAAATGGGGAACTGGAATCTTAAGGAACCGGAATCACCAAATTCCTTACAATTCCTTGCCTAATGGAAAGAGCCTGCCATAGTCTCCATTTACTTTAATTGTAAGGAGAAAAGCAGCTTGGACATTCTGCTAAATATTTTATCTCCTTTTGTGTTCAACAGAACTTATATGAGTTTGATGAGCTCCAAATCTCTTAGTTTGTTAGTAACCAGATAGATTTTCTGACATGGTTGTGATATGGCAGGTCTTAGTGACGTTCTCCCATGGGGCTTCCGTTTTTTTGTTTTTTTTTTGCTCTCCGCTTGGTGGGCTTGGAGTAAATAGCTGAAGAGTTGATTTTTACACTATATGAATAATATCTCCCACGTCTAGAAGATGAAAGCTGAAGTTTTAGCAAGCATGCACCCAGGCTGAGGAACGTGGGTAGAGAAGGTGATATATTGTTTCATTAGAAGCTTAGAAAATGCATGGCAGAATTTGCCGGAAAGGCAAGATACATGCAACTCATTCGAATGCATTATCTAACAATTTAGATAAGCCCCAACTCTGCCTGTCTCTTTCGCCTTATCTTCACATTATATGTTTTTATCATTTGCATCTTCTCCTTCAACTACTTCAGGCGATACCTTAACTGGGAGTGCATTGGATTGGTTGACAACTGAGCTGTGCTGAAATCATATTAAGCGCAAATGACAACGGAAGTGTTGCGGGTTGCACTAGCTCTAGGCTACCAGGTGAAATGATTTACAGGACAGGGCAGCTACATTAATCATTGCATCATCTTGCAGGGAGAAAACATTTGATATTCAGTGGCTTACTATACTGGAAAGCCTCGTAACTGTACCTGCCAATGAACCGGCCGGTGTATTGCAAATTGATCGTTTGTTTTCCCGTATGAGGGAGTCACACAAACAGTGAGGGAGGCATCGGTCAAAGTCCATGAGGGAGTCGGCGCTGTACATTGTGTTTCCTGATTTCTCTGCCAATGTCAAAGCAGTGCAGAGGCATAACAAGCCAAGCGTTTGGGAATAAACAAAGCCGAGTGGGCTGAGGGGAAACACTGGCCCACGATGCACTGCTGCTGCCAGTCTGTATTTATAGGCCTGCGCATCATCGGCTCCGCTGTTACACAACCGACTGTTCACACTAGATGTTTTTTTTTTTCATCTTCCTTTCCTTTGTCTTCTCAAGGACTCCAATTAAAGTCAAGGGAATGTACAGTATATGTACTGCATCATATGCCTACATAAAATTCAGACCCATAACCAAGTATTTTATTTTATAGAGTCACACATCGTACGTTAAAGTCAGTAAACGACTTTTATCTTGAAAACAATAACGCATTTTTTAAACGGTCTATTCTGTAAAAAAAAGTATCACGGTTTCCAAAAACGATTAAACTATTTTCAACATTGATAATAATAATATGATAATCTCAATTTGTTTCTTGAGCAGCATATCAGCATATTAGAATGATTTCTGGAGGATCATGTGACACTGAAGACTGAAGTGTTGGTGCTGAATTTAAAATATGTTAAAATATAAACAGATATTTTTAATTGTTTTAAAAAATATTTTACATCATTACTGTTTTTACTGTATTTTTGTTCAATAAAATGCAGCCTTGATGAGCAAAGAGACTTCTTTGAAAAACATTGAATTGAACATTCCATTATATTCAATATAAAAATTAGTACAATAATTTTATAAACAATTCTGAAAATAATAGTTTTACGACATTATTATAACCTAAGTGTGTAGATCATTATAGTTTTAAAATGTAACAATTAATACTTTTATGATGGTTTTTCATCTCTTAAAATTAAAAGTCTGGGTCTGAGACATGGGGAAAAAAATCTAAATGTAAGACATTTAAAAAGTAGCACAATTTATATATACACACACACACACACACACACATATGCATTTATAATTATTTATTTCATGATTAAATGAATTAACAGTCCTCTGGAATGATTCTTTTGAATGTCTTCTACAACATGTTCATTTATTCATGCGTGACTGTTGGTCATGACGTGAGGTAACACGGCCGATGCTTTTGCCTGCGGCTGCTTAAACAATGAGAGAAACGAGCAGTGGCCATTAAACCCTACTGTCGTTCATTCAGCATTACGGACAGCAACAACAGGTGCTCTTCACTGGCTCTGCTCATCAATTCAGCTCCTTCGACAGCCGAATCTCCACTCCTATCACGCATCTGAGGACACTTCTGCATCTGTGAAACTCCAGAATCACTGATCCTGCTCTGATCCCGGAGTAACGCAACAACAGTTTAGCGTATCCCATGGTACCAAATCCAGTTTGGATAGCAATTTTTCTCTTAAGCTTTGGGTGTTGTAGAGCCCTCGGGGTTCAGTTTTTGTTTCCATGCAAGTAAGCAATAACCAACCTTAAGTCTCAGGTCTTGTGGAACCTATAGCAGCTTCCCGACCTGATCCAGCCTCTGGCGATGCTATATCTTCATCCAAAAAGTCAGCAGCTGTGGATTATTTTTTTGTTTTTTTTTGTGAGCACCAAAAAATAAAATTACATTTATAGAATCACATTTTTTGTGACCCTGCTTTTCTGGTACAGTACATCATGATCATATGCACCGAAATGGTCTTTAAATGCTGGTAGAAACACAATGTTCTTCTTCTTCTATGAACTCACAAATATAACACTACCCTGCATCATCTTTGCTGAATGAAATCCAATACGGTTACTTACTAATTTTGGGGTGCTGATTCCAAAACCAGTGTTTAGCATTTTTGCTTTTGACAACCATTTGTGAGGAAAAGAATGATGTGTTATCCCTTAATACCCAGAAAAACTGCCACAAAGACACATTTCTTATCTATATCTTCTTATCTACATCTTCTTATCTTTGTTCAATTCTCAGACGATTTTCACATGTGACATTATTTTATGCCTAATCCTGTTTTCAACGTTAGAATTATGGGAAGTGACAGAGGAAAATGCAAATATTGGCAAAAACATGTAATATACTGTATGCAGAGCGGCCGTCAATATTTACAGTGTTGACCCTCCTTCTTTATAACCTCTGCAACTCACTCTGGAATGCTGGAAATCAGCTACTGGGCCAAATCCCTACTGATGGAGATCCATTTTTGCCTTATTAATCCTCGGAGTTAGGCTTTTGCTTGTCCACTCACCTTTTAATGATTGAACACAGGTTTTCAGGGATTAATGGATTGAGATATGGGGAGTTGCCTGGCCACAGATCCAAAATGTAAATTTAAGGATCCACACGTCACTTCCTTATCACTCTTTCCTTGTTACATGGTGCTCCATCATGCTGGATAATGAATGGATCATCAACAAATTGCCCCTGGGTAGTTTGGAGAAGTTTTGTCTTACAGGGGGTTTTGATACCATTCTTTATTAATGGAAGTGTTTTGGGCAGAATTGTAAGAGAGCCCACTCCCTTGAATGAAAAGCAATCCCACACATGGATGGTCTCACTTTTGGCACGACACAGGTCTTATGGTAGCGTTCACCTTTTCTTCTCCAGAAAATTGATTTCGCAGATGTCCCAAACAGTCAGAAGACGGCTTCATCAAAGAAAACAACTTTGTACCTGTCCTCTGTTGTCCAATCCTTATACTTCTTGCAGAATTTGAGTCTGTCCTTGATGTTTTTCTTGGAGAGAAGTGGCTTCTTTGCTGCCCTTCTTGACACCAGGCCGTTGCCCAAACGTCTTGACTTCACTGTGTGTGCAGATGTACTCACACACACCTGGTGCCAAAATTGAGCAAGCTCTGCACTGCTAGAGATCCGATTGCGTAGCTGACTCATCAGGAGGAGGTGGTCCTGGCACTTGCTGGACACTCTAGGACGTCCTGAAGCTTTCTTCTCTGCAGTTGAAGCTCTCTCCTTGAAGTTCTTGATTAGCCAATAAATTGTTCTTTCAGGTGCAATATTCTTTGCAGCAATTTTCTTGCATGTGAGGCCATTTTGTTGTTAAGTGATGATGGCTGCACGTCTTTCTTTGGACAAGAAGGTGTACAAGAAGGACCAGGTGTACAAGAAGGACCAGGACACTGTTACTGCCAAAATGGGGATGTTTATTAACAGTCATGCCCAGCATGGACTTCTCACCATCTGTGGATCAGCATCAATAAAGTTGATAAATCGCTTGTGGGCATTTCATGACAACATTCACCTCACCACAGCGTGTGCAATGCGAACTCCATGTGTAACAATTGAGCAAATACACACAACATTGAAACATAATAACATTAGCACAATACAAGAATGTAAAAGACAATAAAAGTGAAATACCTGTGGATCAACATCAATAAAGTTGACAAATGGATTGTGGGCATTTCATGACAACATTCACATGATACAACACTAGTTGGTTGATTCTTGGCTCAAAACCCTGCTAATATCATACGGCCCACACGCATATCTTCAAATTCTTAATCCACTCACGCATATAACATACAACAGAACAGACTATACGGCAGCAGCGCCTCGCCCATAGAGGGCGCTGGGGCGCCGACCTCCCTGCCTTTTTTTATTTTATTTTTTATAATCTCACTTTGAAAAATAATCTGTGTTAATTACATTCTAATAATGGTTTTACTTTGGAATGTGTTTAGAACTCTCCAGAATGATATTTGCATTCACTTTCAACGTCGTTACGTTTATCATATTGGTGTAGTAGTAGCCAATAGGCTGTCTTCCTTGGGCTCCAGTTCGGTCAGCCCTACAGTGCTGGAATTTAATAATAATAATAATAATAATTCATTACATTTATATAGCGCTTTTCTAGGCACTCAAAGCGCTTCACATGGAAGGGGGAATCTCCTCAACCACCACCAATGTGCAGCATCCACTTGGATGATGCGACGGCAGCCATAGTGCGCCAGAACGCCCACTACACACCAGCTTACTGGTGGAGAGGAGACAGTGATGAAGCCAATCAGTGTATATATATATATATATGGGGATGATTAGGAGGCCATGATAGACAGAGGCCACTGGGCAAATTTGGCCAGGATGCCGGGGTTACACCCCTACTCTTTCGAAAGATATCCTGGGATTTTTAATGACCACAGAGAGTCAGGACCTCGGTTTAACGTCTCATCCGAAGGACGGTGCTCTTTGACAGTATAGTGTCCCCGTCACTATACTGGGGCGTTAGGACCCACACAGGCCACAGGGTGAGCACCCCCTGCTGGCCTCACTAACACCTCTTCCAGCAGCAACCTGGTTTTCTCAGAAGGTCTCCCATCCAGGTACTAACCAGGCTCAGCCCTGCTTAGCTTCAGTGGGCAACCAGTGTTGGGCAAAAAAAAAAAAGTTTATATTTCGCCAATCATCCTCGTCGAATTTTATGGTTTGGGGGCTCTGAAAATATCGCCCGTAGTACCAAGATTAGAGGAGTGCACCTGCTGCACCACGGGACATTTACCTCAGAGAGGACCCTGGTTTAAGTTTAAGGCCTTGTCTTTTTGGATATATATATTGTGGCGATATGGAGAAAAACGATCCATATCAGCTTTTCCACATTTCCTTATGGGCGGAAACCAATGGGGAAACGGAAGATAAAAGAGAGAAAGAAACGGAAGTGAGAGGAGAAAAAGAAAGAAACGGAAGTGAGAGAACGAAAAAGAGGAAACACACGTGTAGGAGATTGAAGTGGGACCCAAGTTACCTGAAGAAAGTTGCTGCTATTGCCTGCTGGAGATTCTGTGTGTGTGCTGCTGGGTGCGATTGCCGGAGGGACGGAGAAATAGAACTCTTTCTGGTTCGTTGCGTTACTCGGAGCCACACTATCCAGTTTGGTTCGCCTGCCGTTATTGAAGTCGGACTCTCACGCTACCGGAAGGACGTTGCTGCTGTTATCCGCTGGAAATCCTGTGTATGTGCTGCTGGGTGTGACGGCCAAAGTGACTAAGAAATACCGCTCTTCCTGGTTCGTTGCGTTGCCTGGACTGGAGCAACACTATCCAGTTTGATTCGCCTGCTTCAGGTACTGATCTTGTTGCCATCACTTTTAAACCTCACGTCAAAGCCTTCGAACTCTCCTCTGAACTTTTTAACCTCACCAATCAAACTCAAAGCTCTTCTCCCGGCCAAGGGGTTCTCGGCCATTGCACAGACTGCTTCACGTGGTCATTATACACCCGCACACACACATACACGCTCCGTACACGCACGCGCATACACCAAATACGTATATGTATTTGTTTATTATTTATTTTCTTTGTTTTGTTTATTGCATTTTCTTTGTTGATGAAGTGGAACATGAAAAACTGAGTTCAAACAAATAGCGAACTTATGGACACTTGTGATCCAATAACTCTCATGATTTCTCTTTGTGGGAATATTTGAATGTGAACTTGAAATTGTTTCTTTTGTTTTGACATGTGAACAAAAAAATAATACAAACTCTGTGAAAATTGAATTGTGGGTATCAGTTTATTATTATTTTTTTTGTATGTAACAGTGGTTGGAGCTATCCAGCATATATATTTTGTTTTCTTGACAAGTCGAACTTGTCTGGCGCCCGAATGATTTTAAACCAAACCTAGCCTTATTGAAAACCCATACTGGTTTGGTAAAGCCACCGTTACAATATATATATTTATTAATATTATTATTATTATTTCAAAATATGCATAACCCATATCTTTTAAATGTATTGTTTACTTTAAATTAAATTAAGATTGTATATTTGGTTGTTGAACAGTGAATGAATTGAAAATGAATGTGCTATATTTCAGAACAATATATTTGTTTTCCTTGAAATTAACACTAACTTTATTCTCATCTGAATTATAAATAATTTATGTCTGTATAAAATAATACTACCATTAAAAAACACATTTTGATTTTCTTTTTTAGTCAATGTAGAATGTGTAATTTAAATGAATAGTCTTTTTAGACCATTGGTATTAACTGGTTTAAGTTCTTTTATTGTTATAGGCAAGGGACATGGTCTAAAATGCACCAGAATGCAGGAAATCACATCTATAAAATTCAAAATTTTGTGTGTGAGGACCCCCAGACCCCCCGCAGAAACAGCCCCACCTAGATTTTTTTTCACCAGCCACCACTGCTATACAGTCTCGGTATTGTTTAAAATATGATATTAAATCAATTTACACACTTTGCAAACTTAATTTGGTCATAAATTGAAGAGCTCTGAAAAAAGCTTACTCGCCCCAGCGTGTACAATGCGAACTGGAGAGAGCCGCGCACACACTTCAAAATGGCACCAGGACAGCGGCAGAAAAAAAAAAAGGCTTTATTTTACTCATTAATAAATAATAATAATAATTATTCGAATTATTCTTCCGGGTTTTGACGTCATCGCTGCACCACTCTATTTTGGCCATGGCTGCACATCTGTGGGTGTTTTATTACATCCAAACAGTGACAGAAAATGTATATTTTATAAACTCGTGTTTATGTAAATTTCTAAGGTTCCAAAAGGCTGTCTTTGCAGTGATGCCACGGAAGAACCATTTTGGGATCCCCAAAAAACCTTTCAGTACACAGTTCTTAAAATTACAATTTTTTTCTTAATGTAAAATATATATAATATATATATTAATCTAAAGTTTCCAAAGGTTCCATGTGTTAAAGGTTCTTCCTGGAACCACCAATGCCAATAAATGTCAATGCCAATGCCAATAAAATAACCTTTATTTTTAAGAGTAAAAATATGAGCAATATGTTAACAAAACTTTTGACATATTGACAAGTGCATTAAAGCTGATATTTGACAAATTTTCATTCTTATTTTGTGAAAAACTGTATATGATGGAAAGTTTTGAGCTCAGCATTAGGTAATACAAGGCCTTTTTTTTTTTTTTGCAAATTCAGCAGACTTTTTTCAAGCTGCAGGGCTGTGTAATAGACCTTGTTGAACTGAAGCGGTGGTTATACTTCAATGGGATATATTTCAGTGCATTATTAATTCAGGCTTTGGACCCTGTTAGCCAAGTGATAGTTTTTGCTGGTGCAAGTGCAGTGCAGTGCAAAAAAAAAAGTCTCCCGTCCGCCTGTAGACTTTGGAAAAGGCTCTTGATATGTTTTCCCGATTCTTTCAGCACACAACCTCTCACCTCGCTCGCTCGATCACTCAAACTCTTAGTGCTCTTTTGTGCTTTGCTCCCTGTGACATAAGGACAGGATAGCCTCAAACTCCTATTCAGTTTGGCTAGTGGGTGGCTGTGTTGGTGGAAATAGCAAAGAGGTGGTTTAACCTTCGCCCAAGATGTTCCATAACAGAGAAAACTCTAGATGTGTTGACTCAACTCATCTTTACACTTGTTCAGTGACCTGAGCATTGTGACTTAAAGCTCTAGAGCTGTATCAGCACTACATATAAGGGGTTTATGTAGGTGTTTATTTTGCTGACTGTACATCATCCTGTATATGGCTGCTTACCAAATAAGGTAGTAAATGGGCATGAAATATTGATTTGAGCTGAAGTCATTTTACTATGTGAGAAGAAAGAGAGTTTATCCCATTTTAACCTTCGTTTTATCCTTAATCATTGGCAGTGATGGTAAGACAAAATTATTGATTTTTCAACACCAACAGTTCATCAAAAGACCAGACCTCACTTGCAATGATTTCCCAGGGATGACAAAACAAAGAAAAATATTGTATGCTATGCAAAAATACAATAGAAACGAGATAAACAAAATGAAAACAAGTCATGGGCATACAGCACAAACAATATATTGCCGTTCAGAAGTTTAGGGTCAGTACGATTTGTTTTTTAGAACGACATTAATACTTATAGCAAAGATGCATTCAATTAATTTAAAAGTGACAATAAAGACATTTATAATGTTACAAAATATTTATGTTTCAAATAAATGCTATTCTTTTGAACTTTCTATTCTTCAAAGAATCCCCCCCCCCCCCCCCCCCCCAAAAAAAAAAAATCATGGTTTATACAAGAAATATAAACCAAATATACAACAAATAAACAAATACAAGAAACAGTTGTACAATAAATATTTATTGTGCAGCAAATCAGCATATTAGAAAGATTCTGAAGGATCATGTGACACTAAAGACTGGACTCTGAGTAATGATGCTGAAAAGCTTTGATCACAGGAATAAATTATAATTTTGAAAATATTAAAATGTAAAACAGGTATTTGAAATCGCAATAATATTTCACAATTTTATTACCATTTTACTGTATTTATTTTTTTTAAATCAAAATAAACACCCTGGTTAGCATGAGACACTTATTTAAAGGTTACTGACCCCAAACTTTTGAATGGTTGTGTGTTTCAAAAAAAATATTGTACTGAGTAAACTATGGTAATATTTGCATGTGTGTACTACTGTATATGATTTTCACTACTGGTTTAAAAGGCAAAGTGATCCTTCTCGTTGGGGTTCAATGTTCACCAAATGTAGCTATATGACAAGATCAGATGCAGATGTGTGTTTGGATTTAGAGGTCTTCATCTGATTTGAATACAATGTCAATGAATAAATATGTAAAACAAAATGAGTACAGAAGGAAATGTCACTGTGTCTGAAGTTGCATTGAAATACAATCGGTAGATTAACATTCTGCAGACGCATAAACAATAAAAAAGTCTTCACATTCACTACTGAACAGTGTGCAACTCCTTATTTTTCCTTGTGAGACATCTCAGATAAAGTTGTACATTAAAATGAAAAATGACACACCGTAAAGTGCCATGTAAAGTTAAATAAACAGTTGTATCATGACAACTCTTTGAAGAGTTTAGTATAGTAATGGATATGACTATATTAATCTATATGTTCTTGGTGAAATAGACCTGCTACGCTGCTGTTTTTGCTGCTGTTGCAGAGCAAGTGACTTGCTACTTCCAATAAATACATGACATGCAGCAGCTGTACAAACAGCAAATATGAATTTACCCATTGCAGATCTATATACGGCTGGGGAAGGTGGAGGGTTTCAGAGGATTTTTCAAACCATGTAGCAAACTAATACAGCAACCACTGATCAAATATTTCAATTTTGAGCAGCAAGCTCATTGGCTGCAGATGCAACAGGAACCAATCAGCTTGTGTAGAGTTTCATGACAGAACTATTCATTGACAATAATCCAGGTGGAACTTCATTGATCCATTCTTCATATGTCAGATGTGATGATACATAGATTATGGAAAAGGTAAGGTATATATATATATGAGCCCGTTCTCATCCCAAGGCGTAATATACTGACTCTTTTGCCAAAGCGTCTATATCCCACGCACATGGCACCCTTTAGCGTCAAATGAGACACAGATATATGGCGCCTCCTAGTGGTCTAACCCTAACACTACCCCAGACCTAAACCTACCCAAAACCCGAAGCGTGTTATATTGACGCTAAAGGGTGCCATATGCGTTGGATATAGACGCTTTGGCAAAAGAGTCAATATATTACGCTTTGGGATGAGAATGCGTTGTATATATATATGACCACAAAATGTGATGATGAACAAGATGTGACTGACCAATCAGAATCAGGTATTCCATATATGTCTCTATTGTGTAATTTGCATTTAACACTTGACATGCACTGTTAGGTACATTTTGTGGTAATGTGCACTTTCTAAGTCAATTTGGGTAAACAGCATTTGCCAAGAACATAATAGTAAATGTAATGTAAGTGTTAGTGGTTATATGAAATGACAGTGAAATTGTGCTTCTTAGACATGCATGAGGAGTTTAAGGCAATCGAGACCGTTCTCATAACAGCCGAAATCTTTAAATTTATACAATCTTGTCATGGTAAAACGTCTCATCTACATTTGAGAGTTTATCCATTTTAATGAATTCATTCCAGACCGCTTCAGGTGTCTGAAGCATTTAAAACCGATAACAAAGCCTTGACCCCCATTTGTGGTTTTATTTTATAGACAGACTGAGAAATACACCTGCCAATGGTAATGAATTTTTCATGAAAGCTTTTCTATAATTTCTCTTCCATGTTGTCTGATGAAATGTTAATGGTTCGAGACCAGATTATCTACTGAAATCTTAATGTGTGATGGGGTTTGTGACATATATAAACACACATACTTAACATGATGAGGGATATATATATATATATCTTCATTTGTCTATGCCACCGTTTTGTTGATGCACACACCCCTTTTTCTGCAAGCACATCATGAAAAGATAATTGAAGAATTGAATTAGGAAAGTAAAGCTTTGAAGTTACGCCTTTTATTGCTGCAGTTTCTATCACCAAGGTATGTTTTGAAAGTCTTACTCATTTTAAGTTTTAATAAAAGAAATAATTAATTTTTCAATTAACACGCTTTCTGTTCCAACTGTTTTATGTCGGGATTCTAGGACAGTTGATGAATTTATGTTGTTTTATCTGTTCTTCTGAATTTGTCAGCTCCAAAATACCTTCTCTCACAATAAAACACATAATAAATAGATTAGGGCACATTTCAAATACATTAGTTAAACTGATGTATTTGAAATGTGCCCTAATCTATGATTATGCTGTTTACCTTCTGAAACTATATTTAACTGTTAAATATAGAGACTGAGTCAATACATGTGTTTTGTTCGAAAATCTAATAAGTGATCATAAGCAAAATGTGTTTCAGAAGGTAAACAGCATAATCATACTCGATTATAATATCGGCTTTCTTCTGTCAAAATGAACTGTAATTAATTAATCCAGTCATCCATAATGTTCATTAATACATTTATCTAAAATAGACTGAATGTAATGTTTTCGGACATGTAACTACATGTTATTTGCCAAAAGTGCAATTAGCTGAACTTAAAGAGTAACTTTGCTGATTCTTAACCCGCTTTGTATTGTTATAATGTTGGTAATATGTAAATGAACAATGTTTACTAATTCCCCCGTGTTACCTGAAGTGAGAAATTCACATGTATTTGTCAGCAAAAGTCTGACGGATGGCACAAAATGGCAGTTTATTTCAATTTTTCTCTTCCATTCGGCCTAAAACAATGTGTTCGTGGTCATCCAGTTTGAAATGTTGACTACAAACTTGGAGGTTTTCCTGTTGCGTTTCTTTGCAGTCTTTAGCCACTGACTACAGCGTGCTGGATCCTTCACTGGAAACCAAAATAACTCACTCTTTGAAACGTTTACTCTTTGAATTCATGCACCCAGAAACAAAACAAGACAAGACCACTATGACTAAAAGTTTGTTAAGAAGTATTTCCTACCAAAGGTGGTATTTGACTCTGGTCAAGCGTATCCATAGCAGACTGGTGGGAGTGCCCTTGAACAGCAACATGCCCAGTGCATTATGGGTGTTGAAGTTGTCCTACCTATTTGGCAAAAAGGGAAGGCAACAGACTTTTTTTCTGTTTTCTCTAGTCTACTTTTATTGTCTTTGAACTATATTTAAAGAATACTGCCAAATGTACTGACAAGCATTTATAGTATATTAAAATAACTTAAACGTTTATATATATATATATATACATACATATATATAATATATATATATATATGCATTGTTAGTATAGAAAATACATAGGTATAGTTAAAAGAAAAAAAAAACATTATTTTGTTGTTGACATCATCATATGTTCAATCAAACAATATTGTATTTCAATATTATATTATATCATATTATGTTATTATTACCACCTAATGTTGAAGGTAAAATCTTGATCATGAAGCAAAACAAGTCGAGAGCCACAGCTTTAAGACCAGTGTATAGTGCTCAAGATTGGTCATGGGTCCAAGACCAAGACCATATTTTCATTGTCTTGGTCTTGTCATGGACTTGAAAGCAATTGGACTTGATCTTGACTCTGACTCAACCCTCTTCTGGTCTCAGTTTTGATTCAGACTCAACCTACTCAGGTCTTTGCTTGGACTCTGACTCGTACATGAGCTGGTCTTTCTTGTCTACAAAAATATATACATCTTGTAAGTGATGTTGAGATTTTCAGGTAAGTGTTTGTACTATAAAGTGAAGTAGATGCCTAAACTTCTCCTCCTTTTTCTTCATCTCCTCTCACACAGATTCACATCAGTGCTCTAGACTCATTGTTCAAATCTGTATTGATCATGTTCAATCAGCCGTAATCAACAACGATAACTTGGAGGAATATGGGAAATAATCAACACTAACACAGCATGTACAGACACAAAGTCCTTGATTGATTTAAATGGCTCTATGCCAACGCTTAGCCATTTTCCTACAAAAACACTGTCCTTTAAACTGGCTTTACAAAATAAATTCATCTGTCTTTTTTGACCCTGAAAGAGGCAGTTTCTGCTGATCCTAAACAGAAAAACAATGTCCTATCACTTTCTACAGCATTGACCTGGAGCTCTATGTGGCTATCCATTTCCCAAAGAGTTGTCTCTGAGAGCAACTATCTGCTCACTATAGGGAAGACTGATATGTTAACACTTTAGCAAACCCCGAAGACCTACTTGTGTTGAACAAGTGTTGAGACAAGCTTTTATGGCTTAGCCTGGTGATAAGTGTTGTTTTTCAGGGTTTAAGTGTAGATAGAGAGAAATGGATGTTGGGCCAGTTATGACCAGTCACTGAGAGTTAATATACAGTAGCACCTAATCATCTATTACCGGGTTTTTGCAGTGGTGGTAGCGAAATATGACTATTAACAAAGTCTGGTTCACTTTACAGTTTATTCTGGTCAATAATCTGTTTTACCAACATAAAAAAGCAATCAATTACATAAAATGTCATTTTCATGTGCCATTTAAGAGCGATTTATTTGATAATACTGTATGACAATAATGGACCACCATGGAAAAACTCTTGTATGCAAACTGAATATAATGTAACAATAATATAACACTTAGCTGCATGTTAATTAAATTGATATTAAATGTAATTAGTTCTTTTTGACCCATTTAAGTACTTACGAACATCTTTATAAATCTGTTGTCCTTGGATTATGGTTAAAGTGTACTGACAAATATACTGACAAGCAAACTTCATATCTATTGAGACTTGCAATGTATTTAAATATTTGTAATGACAAATTAGGGTAACCTTTTATTTTACAGTGTCCTTGTTACGTATATATGCGCACTTCTTTTTCAGAAGGGGTCATTGTGTGTTGATGTGTTGATAAAAATGTTAAATGACGTTTGTAGAATCCTAAAGTATAGTTTAATTCTGTTTTGTGAGTTGGGATCGCAAGGACTTTGTACAGCAAAAAAAGTATTTATAAGTATTTTTTGACCATGTGTGACAGATAATATGCCGCATCCTCAACATTTTGCATAAAATGCGGGCGAAGGAATCAATTTTAGCCCAAATTTCTTCTCACTGAAAGTTAAAGAACAAAACCGGCTGCAGAGTTTTACCACTTCCTTTGGCCTGTGAAAATTTGCTTTTTAGTTAATTAGCTTCCAAATTTTAGTGGATGCCCTCAAAGGATAATCACTGGAAAAAGAGTTATTGGGTGAGAGAGGATTATGGGAGGGCATATAAAGATAGAGCAAGTAGGTTTGTGCATGTTCATGTGCATGCACATTCGCGTCCAAACTTGAATAAGTCGGGTTAGCCCTTTAGCCTTCCAGTCCCTTGGCTAGTTCATTATGCTGAAGATTTTTGAACCTGCAAAAACAGCCTGTCAGTGCACCGAGGCATCCTGGCCTCTATTGCAGCCGATCGACCCAGTACAGCAAACAGACTCTCATTCCCTGCCTTCTGGAGTCAGCTTAAACAAATGCTGAATTATTAACCAGACTAATTTGGGAAATCATGAATCTTTCAAAATACGGAGGCCCCCCATTTTGCATTTTCATATGAAAACCGCATCTACATTTCATTCAGAATGGAAGAAAACCACAAGAGGGAAAGGATGAGATGAGGAAAGAGTTGGAATGACAGAACTGAGAGATGCTGATAGACTGCAGGGTATCTGCTTTTTATAGATGTGACACCTGAAGAAGAGAGTGAAAGTGAAACTCATATCAGAGGAATTATAAGAATATGTAAGAAAGATAAAGGCCCATTAAAACGTTTAAACTGATTGTGGAAAACTTGCTCTCAAAAGGGGGGGACATTTTTTTAACAAATTCATGCATAGCACCCCTACTACCCGCAACCCTCAGCTATGCATGAATTTGTTAATTTTTAGCATTTAGTCATTTCTTTGTAATAAACACTTTAAGTGGGCTATTAAAAATGTGTTATTTATATGTTGAGGGTTAGGGTTAGGGTTAGGGTTAATTCACCCACCCTCAGGCAGGGTTGCGGGTAGTAGGGGTGCTATGCATGAATTTGTTCATTTTTAGCATTTAGTCATTTCTTTGTAATAAACACTTTAAGTGGGCTATTAAAAATGTGTTATTTATATGTTGAAAGTATGTTTTTTATGCTTGATGTGCTTTGTGGAGTTTTGACATGTTTTATAGACTCAATATTGTTTCTTATTAATATACAATATATATATATATATATATATATACTGTAAAAAATGTCTGTAAAATTAACTGTAATTCTGTAAAATCATGACATCAAAATTTTGTAAATAGAAAAACAATGAAATTTTGTTAAATTTACAGTACTATTTTAAAAATAGTACAAATGCTGTTGTAAAATACTGAACCAAACAAAACTGTTGATTTTAAAAGAATGTGTTAAAATAATCATATTAATTTTTAGAATTTACAGATTTATGCAATTTAAACAGAAAAAAAACTGTATACAGAAAGCAACAATGCAGTTAAATTACAACATGACAGTGTTAAAATATTTTTCGGACCTATACAGTCTACAGAAAGAAAATGTACATTTTATAAATTCATGTTATATTTTACAGATAAAATATGTTCAAGTACGGCATAACTGTGTTAATATGAATTTTATAATTCATATTTAAAAACAGGCAATGGGTCTTTTAGGTCCAACAGCACTGTAAAAATTACTAGCTATATATGAACTGGTAGGAATTGCAAATTGTATCTGTCTTCCTAATGGACAGTTAAGGGACATTATAGCCAAAACCGTTCATTTGTTATTTTGAACAATTAATTAATTAAATTGTAAATGATAAAATAAAATAATTTCTTTCTTTCTTTTTTCATTTACAGAATAATGCCATTTAGTAATATTTATATTTTGTCGATGTAAAATTTACATTCCTATGTACATGAACATCTGCGTTTGAATGTCGAGTAGATTTCAGATTATCGCGGGATCAGCTGTTTTGATGAAGTTCACGAGAGTGCGCACACCAATTCTGCCAGCGAGTGCGTGGAGTTTTGCATGACATAAAGTCTGGTAAGTGAACGGTTTGTTTTCTACAAACTTGAAAAACATTACTTGTAAGACAATAATATGTTATGACTGAGGCTATTTTGCCGTGGACTGAGTTTCATGTTTAACACACAAATCTTTCAATTTGTTTCTTTAATGCTGAGTAACTAGGATAAAAAAAAGAGTAATTTTGTTAGTTTGCTTAAAAACGACTAATGTTTCCTGTCGTTTCTGCAGCAAAGCAGATTTCTGATTATCACGGCATCAGCCATTTTGACGAACTTGAGAGCGCCCGCCAATTCTGCCAGTAGTCGGGTAACCAGAGTCTCAAAAGCTCAATAAAATGGGTTGAACCTAACAGGGTCTGCCATATTTTTTATGTGTTTTTTTCTGTTAACTTTGACCCTAAGAACCAATAATTGGAGGGTCTGCTCTGCCGGAAATATCGCGAAAAAAAAATGTGGCCATTTTAGTGTATGCACCCTTTATTTTTTATCAGAAAAATGATTTGTTTTCCTCAAATCCTTAGTGGGTTGGGTAGGCTGTCAATAAATGCATTCCATATACACAGAAAACATGTGCTGACAACATCCACTGAAAAAATAACTCTTAAAACACATTTCAACATGATTTTGCATCAATTTAATCCAAAAACATGGGCGTTTTTTCACTTTTTTCCAATATTTTCATCTTTACTTCATTGGCAATCAACTATTCCCCTAAGTTATGACATCAGTCAATATGCCATTCTTTTCACCAAACACTATAGTCATTCCACAGAAAACATTATAGAAATCCAACCAAAATCAATGGATCTGTGATGATTTCACTACTAGTTGGCGATCAATAGCTGGGTTTCAGTCACGTGATTATGATGACGCGGGAAGGCGGGGCGATTTCAGATGGAGGGCAGGAAGTAAACATGGAGAATACGCCTATGGAGGAAACCATTGGGGAGAGTCCGTATTGAGTCTAATTTACCTTGATCATTTCATGTCCCATTCCCACTGATCCCCTGAACGACAACCTAATGCTATATAAACACAGACACAAAAAACACGTTGGTTAGCTAACAAACCGTCGCTGCTGAGACACGGCATTAACAGACTCTGCTCCTCCCAAACCGCAGACGTAACGTTACGTTAAAAATCCGCATTTTACATTTCTCACCTTTATGAATGACAATCTTTGGTACTCTATAAAAATAATTTAATAATTATAATTTAATAATAATTTAATATATATAATTGTATATATAATTAATTAATAATAATTTATTGCCATGTCAACTAAGTTGATAGGAATTTGTCTTGGTACAACTCTCAGACATAAATAACCAAAAAAACAGACATCATAAGTACACCAACAATGAACCCAACAAACCCCCAGCAACCACAGGACATAGGACCAAAACCCTGCAGACATTAAAAAGGACAATACCCTATGGCAGAGAAAGTGCACAGTGCATAGAGTTAATGAGGTGCTGCTAGCCGTCAATGCGAATTCAGATATCTGATAGCCAGAGGGAAAGTGCTGTCTCTAAAACGTGATGTAGAAGTCTTAATGCTCCTATATCTCCTTCCTGATGGGAGTAGTTTAAAGAGATGGAGAGCAGGATGAGAGTGGTCTGCTATGATGTTTTTAGCCTTTCTGATAATTTTTTTTTTTTTTTTTTTTTTTTTTAAACAGGGACAGCGTACAATAAACATTAACCTCAAGGGGGAAGATGCATTGTACCGGGTTTTAGCTCAAGAGCTAATTTTCACCCGTAGTCCCTGGGCAGGCTGATGTTAAGCTAAGATACATAAAACACATACATGAATAATAAGATTTACAATGCCAGAATAAAAAAAGTACAAAAGGAAATGTTCACACCTTTCATATACAGACCTTAGAGCACACACTTATATACACACATACATACATCTGGTCACATATGGGAACAAAATTGATTTAATAAAAGCCATTTCTTTGCCTGGCGTGTGAACGTATAAGAACTTGTGCTTTTAAACAACTCTGTAGGTAACATATTCCACTGACGAGCGGCCACACCAGAAAAAGCAGAGTTTCCAAATACTGTCCTGCGTTTCGGGATCCTGCATTCCCCTCGCACTGTAGATCTAGTGGTTCGAGTTGTTGTTTCAGAGCCCAAAGAGATAAATTCTTTTAGAGGAGGAGCAGCGTTGTCATAAAGGATCTTATACATCAAACACAGATTGGTGTGAATTATCAAATTTTCAAAGCTGAGAAATTGGTATTTTACAAGAATATGACAGTGATGAAATCGTCTGCTTTTCTGATCGTGAATCTTTAGAGAGGTTTTATATAATGACTCGAGTGGCTTGAGTGCAGTTTTAGTAGCCTGTGACCAACTTGTCATACAATATCGAAAATGAGGAACTATCATTGCATTCAGATAGACTCCTGAAGCCTCGATTGTAAGGGAATTTCGAATATATCTGAATTGTGCCATATTAAATTTTATTGTATTTGATAACTTTTTTATATGTTTTTTAAAACCTAAATTTGGTTCCAATATGACACCTAAATATTTTACCTGTTCTTGATTTGAAATGATTTGTCCTTCAATTAAAATATTAGGGTAGATTTGTATTTTAGAACGATTTCTGAAGAACATTGAAACAGTCTTATCTAAATTTAGAGTGAGGCATGATTTTTTCAGCCACAAAGAAACTTTCTTAATCTCTTTGGTCAGTTTTTGAGCGACTTCTTCCGCAGTTTTACCATGTGCATATAGCACCGTATCATCAGCATACATGATGATTTTACTCTTACACACAGTTGGTAGGTCATTTATGTAAAGGGTAAAAAGCAGGGGGCCCAGAATGGAACCTTGTGGCACTCCCATACTACAAGATCTTAATGGTGATTTTTTGTTGTCAACCACAACGCATTGTTGTCTGTCATTAAGGTAAGATTTAATCCATGCTATTGTATTTGTGTCAAAAGAAAAAAAGTCAGATAGTTTGCTGATGAGAAGCTGATGGTTAACTGTATCAAAGGCCTTTCTCAAGTCCAGAAAGACCGCCCCTACCACACCTCCACCATCAAGACTGGATTTAATATCTTCTATCAAGTAGCAGCACGCAGACTCTGTGGAGTATCTTTTCCTGAACCCAAACTGGCAAGGATGTAATGCATCAGTGTGGTCGAGATGCTCTACTAGTTGTTCTGCCACCACCTTCTCAAAGATCTTAGAGATGGCTGGCAGAATGCTAATAGGTCGATAGTTTGACACACAGAGCTTGTCTCCTGACTTGAAAATCGGCTTGACTACTGCTTTTTTTAACGCCAAAGGAAAATGGTTTTCCTTTATAGATTGATTCACAGCTATTGTTAATACAGGAGTTAGAATAGTTATATGTTCTTTTAAAAGTGATGTATCAAGTCCAAATATGTCCTTTGCTTTACTATTTTTTAAATTTGATATTATTTTGGAAATGTTGTCTTCATCTATATTCTGCAACCTACAGTGAGACGCATTACCATCCCCATGATCATCTCCACAGCAGTTCACTTCAGGAAAAGTCTCCGCGAGATCTAATACAGAATCCAGGAAATAATCATTGTAATGTTTAGCCAGAATAGAGCCCTCATTTTGAACAATTCCATTGATTTTGAGTTTTAAATGCTCCTGATTTATTTTTTTCCTTCCCATTAATTTATCCATACTTCTCCACAGATTCTTACAATTACCTTTTGCCTCTTTGATTAAGTTTAGAAAAAAATTTGCTTTTGCTTTTCGAAGCAGCATGGTAACTTTATTTCTCAGAGATTTATAAATGTAATAATCAGTGGTTAATTTCGTTTTAAGAGAAACCTTGAGTGCTTTATCTCTCTGTTTCATTGTATCCCACAGGTATTCATTAAACCATGGGAGCCTCTTTTTATTTGATTTTCTATGTTTGAGCTGTGTATGTTTATCAATTTTATTCTTTATAGCAGTTATAATATTGTTGCATGTATGTACACAGCTTTCTTTATCAATTTTGGAGGCCCAATCAATTTCATTTAAATCATTTTTAAAATGTTCTTGATTTTTTTTAAGAATATGAGGAAATTTGCATTGTTTATTTGATTGTTCTTTGTTTATGTATCTTGATTTATTTAATTTCCTGGCTATTAGTACAAAATTATGATCGGAAAGTCCAGTTATTAGGTTATATGTTTTAACTATCCTGTCTGGTTTATTGGTGAATATTAGGTCTATCAAAGTTTGAGACGTTTTTGTTATTCTAGTAGGTTTTTTAATCAATTGTGTCATTTGTATTGAGTTTGCAATGTCTTTTAAGTGTTTTCTCTTGCCTTTATCAAGCCAATTTATGTTGAGGTCACCCAGCAATATTTCCTTTCGTTCATATGTTTTTAAAATTTTTGTTAAACCAGTATAAAAATCGCTTGTTGCATTTGGTGGTCTATATACACAAAGTACAATAAATGACATTTGAGGCGATAGTTTGATTGTAACACCAACACACTCTATAGTTTGATCTCGAATGTCTATCTGATGACTGTCAATACTGTCTTTTACGTAAATCAAGACCCCGCCCCCTTTTCCCTTTCCTCTGTCCCGTCTGTATACTTTATATCCCGGGCCGGAATCATAAATGCCGATACAGGAGTTGTAGCTGTAATCCAAGTCTCAGAAAGACACAGGTAATGTAGATTTGATCCCAACAGTAGGTGTTCCAACTGTTCCGTTTTAGACATTACGCTACGTATGTTAATATGTCCTCCGAAGATTCCTTTCGGCTTCGTCAATGGGTTCCATAGGACCGACGCGTGGTTTACTGTCTGGAATAATTTCATCTGTCTTTGTTTTGAAACGGCTATAGTCTGCATAGCGTTTAATTTACCACGTTCATTTGCTGGCTTAAACGCATGTAGTGACAGACGGTTACCTTGTTGCAATGTGTTGATAAACGTAGATGCGCGTGGATGCGCACCGTTAGCAATGTTACCTGATATCATCTGCGCCGTGTTAAAAGCATGTAGCGTGTGGGTCAGAGCGGTCTCAGCCACCTGCAGTGGTTGTTGTAGATCCATCGGCCCTGGATTTACTTGAATATCCCCGCATAAAAGTAGAATGATGCAGAGAAAAGTTATACAATCCCGGTAGACTGTTGTTTGAGCCATACTCCATGCTCTCGACTTGAGTTGCTTATTTGGAGCATTCGCACGCCCATCATCAAGAACTTTGGAGAAGATGACATACTGGCTCCATTCTAGTGGAGAAGAGTGAAGAAAGTGAAGGGAGGCTAGAGCCTATGATTTTTGATGCTCTGCGTACTACTCCTTCCAACCTAGTTTTGTCCTGAGCGGTTGTGTGACCGAACCAGACAAGCATGGAAAAAGTAAGGACGCTTTCAATTGTTGACCTATAAAAGTGGATCATGGCAGCTCGGCTCGACATTGATGGCAGATCCTCAGCTATTTCACTTCCTGCCCTCCATCTGAATTTTCGCGCTCTCGCGATGCAGCAGCGTGACGTCACGTGAAACCAACCTATAGGCTCAGAATTTCAATAGAATTTTAGACTACTCTCAACGGTTACCAATGGTTACCAACGGACTTCGAAGCTGCTCATCATTGTCTGTGGTAAGTGACAGTGACTTTAGTGAATACCGGTAGGTCTGCCCCAGCGTTTTGGAAAAAGAATGGTAATATGGATACTGTAATGGTAATTAACTGAAAGGACCACGCCAGTCTTCAAACAAGTATATTGCTGATGATTCCTCATCCCAAACGTATCCCTGTAGCAGCAGCATGCATTCTCTACTAGTTTACTTAGCTAGCGTTAGCTCATTTCGGTGGTTTCTTTAAACGGTCATAACTCCTCACAGGAATGGGGTAGAGACTTACTTTTTTTTTTAATGCTCAGAACCTTATGCTCTACGAGAGGTATGTGTCCTATATGTCCATTTTGTTTCAACCGGAAGTTGAGAAATTGCGGAAAATTTCAACTGGACTTGCTAGGTAAAGAAATAGATATGAGAATAAATGCTGCTACAGGGATACGTTTCATGAGCTGAACTGTAGACCAGCTCACTTAGCACGGCGTTCGTGGTTCGACTGGTCGAGACTGTTGTCCAAGATGGCTTCTGCCTGTATACGCGACATGTACTGTCTTTATAAAGTATTTTCTTATTAAACTGTCTGTACACTTACAATACTTCTCAATGCTTCGGTTTGCATGTAGGGACCATGCTACCGTGTTAGTGTGGGGCTATTTTGAGCCTTGTTAGTGGTATTAACTAGCGATTTTACTTAGTCGCTGCCCCATATACTAGTGTTATATGCTAAATAGTTTTTAGAGATAAAACTCTTTACATTCGATTATCATGAAAACAAATCCCAGAGAACGGTCGACTCGGTACCAATGTGTTATTACACCCTAGGTTCATTTTGCGCCGGAGTTGAAAGGGATGAACTACTGGAGTCACATGGACGATTTTAACAATGTTTTTGACCACCTTTCTGGTCCTTGAAAGTGGTAATTTAAATTGCTGTCTATGGAGGGGCCTGAGAGCTTTCGGATTTCATCAAAAAAAAATCTTAATTTGCTTTCAGAAGACGAACGAAGGTCTTACGAATTTGGAACGACTTGAGGGTGAGTAATTAATGACATTATTAAAATGTTTGGGTGAACTAACCGTTTAACTAATTATGAAGTGTTGATTATAGCATTACATTTAGATCTACTTCCATCGCATGAAAGGTTGCAGTAATGAGCATTGTAGCCGATGACAGACATGTCTGTTGAGTGCATGAGTGCAGTCATCCTGTCATTGGAACTTGATTTCTGCACTCTCACGATTGCTTCCATCATAACTAACAGTACAAACACGATGTAAATAGAATCTCTTTATAAATGAGTGAACAAAGATAGTTGGCCAATCATAGCAGTTAGTGTTTACGGTCTCACAGCTGACTTGCTCCTTCCAACAGAGCATTTAAATCAGAGGGCTAAATAGGAAATGGTATTTTATTTTTTCATTGATTATAATGGGAGTCACTGATAAACTGCAGATGTCTGATTGACAGGTCCAGCTATTATTAAAGTTCACCCAAGGTATACTTGCCCTAATGTCGTTCCAAACCCATAAGACGTTTGTTCATCTTTAAAACGCAATTGAAGTTCTTTTTAATGAAATCTGAGAGATTTCTGTCCCTCTATTGACAGCTATGCAATCTAATCCATATTAATTGATTTTAGTTTTAGTCCAAATTTTCACATCACTTTATTTGATGAACAGGTTTATTTAGGTGTTCATTCACATATAAACATTGGTCAGCAAACACAAACAAGCTCAACCAGGCCTGCTTGACGCACAAGAACAAACCTCATTGGTTCTTGAGAAAGCTCAAACAGGCTGCCTGGTTCTCGCACGTCAAGTGAACATGCTTGAACTTCTATTTACCACAACTGATGTGTAAGCTCAGCTGATGAATGTTTATATGTGAATAAAAGACTAAATTAACTTTGTACATCATATAAACGATCGTTTCTGCAATTTTTTGGACTAAACCATTCAATTCAGATTAGTTTTTCGATCTCTTTCAACTTCTTGAAAAAAAAAAAGTTTCAGTTGCGTAGCAGTCTATAGGGACAGATATCTCAGATTGCATTAAAATATCTTAATTTAAGATCTTAAGAAGACTTAAGAAAGAACTAAAGTCTTACGGGTTTTGAATGACAGCATTTTTGGGTGAACTTACCCTTTAATACCTAAAATATTTTATTGTTTATATCTTGAATAAAGAAAATGAAGTTATTTTTTCTGATAATACAACAATTTTATAATTAAAATTGTTTTTCTTCTTTCCCAAGGTGTTTTTTCTCCATCAACCCAGAGAAGGGCACCAAAGTGGAGAAGGCACAAACTTCACGTCTCAATGTGAACCCACAAGTCCTTACTTTAATTCAGGAACTTTCAGATCATGAGTGGCGTGATGTCTGAAACTCTATGGACATTTGTTTGGACTTTACTCTGAATAAGGTTTGTTTCAGCTGCTGCTCAGTTCTTCAAGATCATTTTTTCAAGCAAGTTTGTACAACTTATACAACTTAGTTTTATTGCTCTTATATTTTGTGATATTGTCCTCACGTACATCAGTTTGCAGAGATTAATTGTTTAAAAAATATTATCTTTCTTGCCCTCTCTTTCTCTATTTTTCATTTGTACTCTTTTTCTCGTCTTTGTTTCCTTCCATCTCTTTACCTCCATCTTTCCTATATCAGTTCCAATGAGATAATTAATCTGTACACTACATATTACAAATGTGTATGTTGTGCTGCTTTAATATTAATAAAGAAGGCAAGGCAAAAGGCAAAAGTTTTTATTGGGTTTTTATTTTTAATTCAGCAGAGAATGGATGTTTTTATGCAGTTTTGTACTAAAATGCACAGTTTATAACTATAAAGTTGTTTACAGTGACTAATTTTTAAAAAATGATTCTGGCAACCGCAGCTGCCAAATTATTTTTGTAAAAACAACAGAATTTTTTTATAAACAAACTTAAAAAGTCTGCATTTCTGTATTTTTGTACATTTTACAGGAATTTTTTTACAGTGACTAATTTTTACAAAATTATTCTGGCAACCCAGCTGTCATTTTTTTTTTTTTGTAAAAACGACGGATTGTTTTTTTACAGTGGAGGTTTACATTCAGCCAAGATAATAAAAAAAAACAATTTTATTTTCTCATAATATACATTGCAGCATCACCTCTTTTCTCACAGTGTCTGAAACAGCTTGGTAAATGATCGGGTCTCTCTAAACCCCTGGTTTCAGACAGCCTGAGCATACTCTGCTCTGATTGGTCAGATGGCTCAGTTTGTTGTGATTGGTCTACTCTCCTCTGATTGGTCAGATGGCTCAGTCTGTTGTGATTGGTCTACCCTGCTCTGATTGGTCAGATGGCCCGGTCTGTTGTGATTGGTCTACCGCTTACAGTGCATGTTGGAAACCTAACACCCATTACCATATCTGAATTTCAGATATCAGAACTTGTATACATACAAACAGTAATGATGGCGTGGATTTTACCGTATCAATTAGAATCCCAATCCTTTAGAAGTGCTTGCAAAATGGATTTGCTTTCACAGCGCAGACAACAGCATCTTCTCGACATGTCGACAACACAAACCAAACTCTTTCAGGCCTCAGCTAGAGCTACAGTGTTTGAGGGTCAAAGTAGATGTTGTTCACGGGCAGCCAATTAAGATTATATGCTGGCATTATGCAAATGTTTTCTCTTGCAATGCATATATAGTATATAATATGTTAGACAACAAACTATGTTAAGAGAGTTCATTTTCTGAACAGCTTCAAGGCCCAAACTATGGAGCCCCTAAGAGGATATAGTGGTGAAAAAGTATTAATATAATCATAAAAATCATTGAAATATAGCATTTCCTTCCACCTCATATTATTCCCATGACTAATTTTGTGTTTTCACACAAGCTATTTGCAATTGAATGCAAAGTTTCTCGGAGGAATGCAGACGTTTTTAGGTGGGCGCAGAAGCAAACAAGCAGTGAAATTTAATTTGAACTCCCATCTCATTTCCCCCCCACCCCCCCATGCATGACCCTTAGGGGCTCCATACATAAGTCCCCAAAGTTAAATAAACACCCAAATGCATAATAAAAAAATCCGATACAGATTATGGTAATTCTCTGTCTTAAAATATTCCTGGTATGTCACAGCTTTTACTTCCACACACCGCAATGCACAGCGATTCTGTTGGTGAGAGTGACAGGAAATAAAGCAATCACATATATTCCTCTAGACGCCACAGTGTACAAAGCTTTCTGTCTGCTCTCTATATACTTCCAACTTGAGCGTACAGCTCCTAGTTATACAAGAAAACTCCTTGGCATAGTGCGGATGCCAAAATGATTACTATAGCAACCATAGTAGATATGCTAGAACTGCCTGAACACAGGATCTGATTTGATCACCAGTAAATAACAGTGTGGACAATCCTAAATATCACATTAGAAAACAAATTGTCATCGCCTGCATTGCAAACATAGCCTAGTCATTCCTCTCAATCAAATATATTTGTAAATCCTCCATCATACGTGGCATCATAGAACATTCAATCCTAAAGCTAGTATTAAAATCATAAGATGTCAGATGCTCAATATTCTTAAATGAGATTACACTTGGAAAGAGAACAGATTTTATTTAAATTTCCAATTGATTTTGCTATGAGACTGCTTGTTACACATTGATGCAGAAGGAGCTGACATTTGAAATTTTTTTTTTTCTTTTTTTTCCGCCCTGTTTCTAGTGCGTTTTGCAGACCTGAACAACTCTGCTGGCATGTTGGACCTGGGATGTTATTTGAGATGGCAACAGATTCTTGGCTGGCTGGAAGAGACACTAATTACTTGCTTTGTAGTGTAAAATGGCTGCCAACTGGATTGTGCTGATGGAGTGTGTATCTGGAAATGTTCTTTCCTTGTGGTTGTCTGCAGATACTCGCTGTGATTGGAATGCGGGTTGCATCAGATATAAAAGTGCATAACGGTTCTACACATTTGAAAACATGACATTGAAACTGATTTAAGGGGAAACAATAAAATTAAGTATGTAACAAGTTTATACAGCAGTAAGTTGGCAAAACTCAAAAAATGTAATTTTGAGTGCCATGGGCAAAGCATGCTGGGAAATTTGCCCAGTTTCAGTTAAACTTAAGTTAGTCTAAATTAAAAGAAATAATTGCATACAACTCAAAACAATGAAACAGTTCAGTTTACTTAAAATATATCAGTTCTGTGAACTTGAAAGAAAAAGAAAGTGCTAAATACTCAAAAAAGTTAATTTGACTGAACTAATTAGTTTAATTTAAGTTTGTCCTACTCAAACCAATTCATTATTTTGAGCTTTTACAGTGCATTTAGACACACTGGAAAGTAATTTAAAAAAAAAAAAGTTTTGTTAGAGCTTTATCCTTAGAATAGAGTCGGACCATTTAAAACCCTTTAAATATTAGTAAAAGGCTAAATTGCTAGGTTGCTTTACTATCCCATACGTCACATCCATACCGAACTTCAAAGTCAACATGGTTTTGAGAAAAATATGAAATGGGAGAAAATATTGCACTGCACTTTTACATTCACCAAAGCACCTCCCATTATTTCCATCACCAGTTAAATATTAATATATATTTAAATGCAAATGTTCCTCCTGTTTTATACTATATTTTTTTCAAAAGAGGTCTGTTGTTGTTGTTTTCTGTTGTGCACACATTCTTACAACGTAAAAAGCTGAGGCAAGAATCAAATCTCTCCAATTTTTTTTGGCAAGTTTGACTCATTTTAGAAAAACAGTTTTTAATCATGAGCGAGTTTTAGCTTGGCAACTTTTAAAGTATCTTCCTCTACACTGCTTGTTGCCAGGTTGAGGCAATGATCCTTTGAACCTGCAGTTGTGGGATGTTATCCAAAAAAAAAAAAAAAAAAACTTCACAAAGTTGCCGGCCTCTGGCAGGGGAAGAGTAATGTGTCTGGGCCCGTCTGATGTGTTGGCTCTGTGTAACAGATCCTGGACGCTCATCTGTCCTGCCGTCTGATATGTTTTCTGTAGGCAGGTCACGGTGACACGTTGTGGTGTGTCTGGAAACACTGACACATGACATGTCCGTCTGCGGCACGCCAAGTTCCCAGCCTTTTGCTTCTGGTGATATTCAAGACATAATGCTTATACAGAAAATGCATTTATAGCAAGACATATTCATTTCAGTCACCAAAACTACAAGGTATATTTCTATAAGTTTAGTTATGTAGCCTATATACACATTATTAAAAACTTTGCAGTTTTACAATTAATAAGTAACTAAATATTAAAGAGGCTATATACGTTTTTCTGAAATTTAAACTCGCGACTGACACCTGTGGCCAAAAAACAGAACTGCTCTTCCTTTCTGCTCACTCTCGCAGCGCGCGCTCGTACGTGCACACTTCACTAACAGCATTTACAAGTGAACTGAAAACAACACAGTGCTATTTCAATTAACAGTTTTATCACGTGTTACCTTTTCAGAAGAAAAAAAGCCATTTCTGGGTCACTTCGTATTCCCAACATAGATCTGAGCTCCCTCCAAGGCTCAAATGCGAAGCCGATGTTCACTCTCCTTGCTCGGCGCCGGTCGCTCTCAATCTTCGATCTTTTTCGGCCACTTGTCAGGGGTTTAACTTTTTTAGTCTTCTGTGGAGTTACTGTTGGTGTCCGAGTTGTCCTGGGTCTCTTCTGTGTATTCGCAAAATCCATTGCACTGCTTGCGAGTGTAGGCTACTTGCTGACTAGCGGTGGTGGCAGAGTGATCTGAAACGTTTAACATGAACGCGCTTGACGTCACATCCGCAGACAGCGCGGGAAAAATCCGACCCGACAGAAAATAGGACAAATAGGATACAGGCTTATAGGTGCACCCAATGTGAGCGGACAAGGTGTCAGTATGCTCATCAGGAGATGTTTAAGTCGTAAATGGTAAAATAAAAAGGCTATTGTTACGTTTATTTTTGGGAAAAAGTTCCATATAACCCCTTTAATAAATTAATAATATTAATAAATCAATTATATATGTATATATGTGTGTGTGTGTATTTTTTTTGTTTTTGTTTGTAGAATAACAAACTACATATGTCTTCACACTGCATATGTGTGATATTGTATGTTTTTTATATGCAAATTGACAGACAGATCGCTTGTTCCAGCCTGTGTCAGGGATGACAACGGATTTTTGTCTCTCTGGAGGAGACAGTAATTACATGCATTGTATTACAAAATGGCTGCCAACTGGATTTTGGAAAAGCAGCGTTGGTCTCTGGTGGATGTTTTCTGCGACTGTGGTAGTCTAAAGATTTGTCCTTGGAGCAGAATAAATGTTGTTTCAGATGACGGGTGCAGAAAGCTTATGTGTATAATGGGCCTAAAAATAAAAAAATCCATGCTTTCAAAAAATAGATGCACAATAGACTTACTTAAGGATTTCCAGTATTTCCTCTCTCAGGACTCAAAATGAAATGGCTTAGAAGAATCCTGTTTTGATGAATTTGAAATATAAAATTGCTAATGCCACTCACTCGCTGCAGCTACAAATAAAGTGTGAGTGTGTAATGCAGAGAAACTTGAAGAAACCTGTGCATGCTTTCATCACCAGCAGGGTGGATTATTGTAATGGACTCCTCACTGGCCTTCCCAAAAAGACCATAAGACAGTTGCAGCTCATACAGAATGCTGCTGCCAGGATTCTGAGCAGAACCAGAAAATATGAACATATCACACCAGTCCTCTCACCAGTCTTTGCACTGGCTCCCAGTTACATTTTAAAGTGTTATTACCGGTATATAAATCATTCAATGGGACCTAGGACCTCAATACATTGCAGATGCTCACTGAATATAAACCCAACAGATCACTCAGATCATTAGGATCACATCAGTTAGAAATACCAAGGGTTCACTCTAAGCATGGAGAGTCCGCTTTTAGCTATTTTGCCAGCCGCAGCTGGAACCAGCTTCCAGAGGAGATTAGATGTGCTCCTACAGTAGTTACATTCAAATCCAGACTCAAAACACATCTGTTTGGCTGTGCATTTACTGAATGAGCACTGTGCCACTGTTCGTCCGACTCTTTGTACTGTATTTTATTTTTTATTCTAAACTGTTTTAACTATTCTTATTTCTTTTGATTAGGGTTAGGGTTATGTAAAGCACTTTGAATTACCATTGTGTATGAAATGTGCTATATAAATAAACTTGCCTTCAAAGGAGCGTATTATTATTACGTTTTATTTTCGGGAATTTTTGCTTTACTTGAGTAGTATTACTTGAACTCAGTTAGATGTCTGAAGCAAAAGCAATTTCTTTTAGAGCTCAAAAGCATGCAGTACAGTTTTGCAGGTCATCATGACTTCAACATTTCCTATTTTTGTCTGCTTTAAAAAAAAGATTTTAAAAACAAATCAAATCTCTTTCCTAAAGCCAACTTCACTGCAGGGTCAGCTCAACCAGAGGTTCCAGGCAAAACTTCTTTTTTTTTTATCTTTTTTTGTTGTCTGGTGAAGGAAATACATATAAATGAGGATGAAAGCTAAAATATTAAATGTCATGGGTGTATATTTACTGAGTAATCCACTATTGTGTAGAGGGGGGTCAAAAGGACAATTTTCACCTGAGATGTGGAGCCAAATTACAGTGGGGTTGTAAAAAGGACTTTAGAAAGATGGCAGCATTATTATTTTATATTTACATAGGGATTGGTAGGTCTATTAGTTAAATACGTTGACTTTAGCAATCTTTGTTGCATTATATGCGAACGGTGACAGTTCAAAAATGGGAAAAGGCACTTATTTAATTATTTTGCCCCAAGTTTGCATGCTTGTAACTCAAGAATTATTAAAGATACCTTAACATCCTTTTAGATTCTAGGTCTTAATAAACTTTTCTTTTGGTATCTTCATTTTAAAGGCCCTATACCATATTTTAGGTCAGAAAGCCTAATATATGTATGTATGTATGTATGTATATATATATATATATATATATATATATATATATATATATATATATATATATATATATATATATATATATCAAACAGCACCTACATCACCACAAGTTGTTTGGTAGGGTTTCTAGAAAAATCCTCTGCTCTCATCCAAAAAACAAACTCCAGCATAATCAGTTGCCAGACACAACTGGATCTTCAAATTTGACCGGGATCTATGGTCAGATGGGTTTGGTGCAAACAGGGATAAAAAGTACATATGCCCACGGCTAAATATACTGCTGGATCTTTGAAATCCCGGACATCTTGTTCAGATACATGGCCTTGACCTGAACCCTATAGAAAACGAGTGGAGTGAACTGAAGAGAAGAAGCACCACCATGGATCTGGGAATCTGAAGGATCTGGAGGGATTCTGTATGTAGGAATGATCTCTGGTCTCTTGTCAGGTGTTCTGCAAACTAATCAGACGTTAGGAGAAAACTCAGAGCTATTATTTTGGCAAAATGAGGTTATAAAAAGTATTGAATAAAAGGGCGCCATTAATTGTGGCCAACGTATTGTCACACACACTGGTTGGACTGATGCGCCATTTACACGCAGATATTTCCCTGCGGTTTGACCTCTCATTTACACGAAAACCCAGTTTGTATCACAGAAAACGATTATTTCTAAAAACTCCGGCCAAAGTGGAGATTTTTGATAACGCCGGTTATGTGTTGCCGTGTCAACTGGGAGAAACGGGGTTTTAGGTTCTCAAACGTCACATTATGTGTCAGAAAATGCTTAACGTCATGTGCTATGTTTACAGTTTGTTTGGCTACTGATCATGGATGCTGTTAAGGTGGTACTCAGTTTTACTTTTGTGCAAACGCTTTTGGCCTGTTTGCATTTGGAAATACAACTGAAAGGACTTTGAAACTTTGAAAGGAACAGGAAGTCGCTTGTGTTATTCGTTGTTGTCGATTCTGAGGATTCTGATTTGGCTTGCATGGCTTTTTCCTTCTTCCTACACTGCCATAGGTTTGGCATAGTTATGATGGCGCTCGATGGCTTATTTATGCGGGTTTATGTAAATGACACCTTTTTTGAAAACGATGTTGTGTGCACGATGTTATTATTGACAACGGAGGGGGGGGGTGGAAAATTTGTTTCTCTAAATACCCGGCTATGTGTAAATGTGGCCTTAGTTTTCAGTTTGCAACTTTCCCCTGAGTTCGTTTGTTGTCATGATTGTTGATTTGATTGTCATTCTGTTCAGCTGTGCGCACCTCATTATCATCAGTATTTAAGTTAATTAGTTTGTCGGGTATTGTCTATGTTACGTGTGTGAACAGCTCTCTCTGTTTTGGATTTATGCCTTTGGATTTATTAAAGACTGCCTTTGCTCTTTATCATCTTGTTCATGTTGATCATCTACACAGCGTAGTGTGACACGTATATTGGAGAAAAACATTTATTTAATCCCTTTTCTTTTGAATAAAATATCAAAAGGATTAACAATGCAAAATAATTTTTATAGGCTTCTTTGTCCATATTTACCAAGGGTGCCAATAATTCTGACCAGGGCTGTACATCTTGGATGGCCTGAGGGCAGGGCCGTGGAAAGATTTAGGTTGGGGTGCTTTATACACACAGATATAGTGCAGACACACACTCACACATAGACCATAAACGGAAACTTCGTTCAATAAAATAGTTTCAAAATTAAAAAGCGTACCATTTCTCAGTTGCAAAGTAATGTCGCTGTTCTTGAAGCACTTCTCTGTTACTAGCTCTAATGACGTTTTGAATTAGCAACTGAGGCTTGGTATCTGATAATAATAAATAGGACAAAAACCTGACAAATGTCTTGAAATACAACATCTGAACAATGCCTTGAGGTGTGGTCACCGACACCGACCGGAGGAATAACTGACAACGAGCCGTTGAATTGCACTTCGAGTCGTGGCTGCATTACAATGTCGGATGTACATTATTTTTAAAATAATTCAGCAGCCCATCATCAATTATTCCCAAACCTAGCAAACCTTGAGTTATAATCTGATGGAGAACACGGACTAGTGAAATGCCTCACCTGATAACGGTGGCGGTCTATCTGGCTGCAACACGCGATTCGCGTCAAGCAACGTTAATACAGTCGAAAAAGACGATTTTACAAGAGTGCAACATAGTAAAATAACAACAAAGAAATAAACTTACCTTGAACAGTTTTCTTCTTTAGTAGACGCAGACGGTAAGAGTTTTGAAGAAATTCCGTTGACCGCTTTCTGCAGATGAGAGCTTGTGTCGTGTTGAAGTAGCTCCGCCCCCATGTGCTGCTTTTTACAGCGCGAGACCGTTTTTCTCAGAAACAAACCGGTTTACAGTTAAATGCTGTAAATTTACTGCAAGTGCTGTAAATTTACATGATTAAGCTGTTCATTGAAATAACAGTATTTTACTGTTGGAAATTGGCTTTTACAGCAATTTTTTACAGTGACTCCAAAACATAATTAGGAACCTTTAAAATAGGATAATAAGGTCACTTTAATGAAAGCATACTGTTGTGGAAATTACATTTTGGAACAAAATGGCCAATGCCTTTGTCTTGCTAAGGCTGATTTCAGATTACAATCTAAAATCTACAGTATGCATAGAAAAAGTTTAAATGTGTATCATAAAAATTAAAAAAATAAAACCCATTTGCTTTATGGGTCTGGTCTGGATGATGTGTATTGAATCCATGTGGTTTTTATACTGTTTAAAATCACATAAAACGAATCAGATATGATTCGAATGTGCAAAACATGTGGATCATGGCGCAGCAATCAGTGGCGTAACTATCGGTAAGCAGGGTACGCGGTTGCTTACGGGCCCGGACCAATCAGGGGCCCGCATGACAGGAAGATATTGATTGACAGCCGGGGCCCCCTATCGCATTTTACTACTTTTACTCTGATCGCATTTTACTTTATCTCTAAATTATTTGAATAAATAATGACAAAAACATATTTTATTGATCATAAAATACATGTTTGAAACGAACAATGATGGATTTTGGTGTAATTTGTTTCGAATTGAGACTGGGGATTCCCCGGGTGAACATGCGTATTGCATCACTCAATTTGCCAATTGAGAATGCCCGTGCGCACCATCGGGATCTTAAGGATTTAATGGACAACTTTTCACAGAGGAAAGCACGGAAAATGCCGCTGTGATGCAAGTGAGCATCTTTGTTATGTCTTTGGACCTAAGCCTATGTGTGTGTAGTCATTTGTTGTGTGCGTAGGATACTCCTGATTTTGTCAGGCATCTCATCTCTTATATGCGTCATCACGTGCAGTAGTAGGGGGGCCCACTTTGATAATCCTGCATAAGGGCCCGGTGTTGGCTTGTTACGTCACTGGCAGCAATGCAAACATCTCATCGCTGAAATATCAATACGACTAATTATAGGGTCACAAATTGTTCATCATCAGTTTCGTTGAACATTTGTTCTCCAAACAAACTGCCCATTTACTTCTAACACCTTACAGTATTGTATGCATTATACATCATACACATTTCTGTGAATGTGATTGTTCTGAATATTACATGCAAACTGGCAAGTGTGTAAAGAAAGCTAACAAAAGTGACGCCATGATGGAAATCACATATAAAATGGGATCATTTAAAATAAATTGACTTTCATTTCATTTCTCAATAAAATACAACCAAATCACAGCCAGCAAAGACATCCAACCATAATGGCTTTATGAAATTAAAGATAAACACATCGTGTAGATTAATGTGATTAAGACACTTTGGGGAAAGGCTGTCATTTGGATTCATAAGAGAACATGTACAGTATTTTACCACTGGAAAACTCGTTGACAACTCTCATAGAAATGGCCTCGTCTTGTGATCTCTGCTTTGGTGGAGTAGAGAGGTTTTTTTTTGTTTTTTTTCTTAAAAATGACTTTGAGAGACTGATTCCCTTGGAGTTCTGAAAACATTTGATGCCTATCTCTTCAGTAATGCACATTATTTATAACACTGACCTTTGCAATATGGAAATACGGACTTTGGTCTAGATATTTATTGTGGATTCCAGAAAGCTGAGGATCTGGTGAAGTGTGGTGCTGAATATACACTACTGTTCAAAAGTTTGGGGTCAGTTAGTTACAATTTCAAATAAATAGTAACAATTTTTTTTGTAGTTTGTACCCTACAAACTAACTATTTGTGTACCCCATGACATAATAAATTTCAATAATGATGATAATATGTAATGTTTATTGAGCAGCAAATCTGCATATTAAAATGATTTGCCAACCTTTTAAAGCAACACTAAGTAAGATTGTTTACCTTAAAGGGACAATGTGTACTTTTTTATGTATTTTATTATTTAAAATCAATATTTTTATTCATAAATATGTCTTCAATGGTGTACAAATACCTCTGCCAATTATCTGACTTATCCTCGTAAACGGAAAATGTATTATCTTTATATACATGGGACGGGTAGGTCCACGGAGGCTTCCATGTAGTTCCGCCATCTTGAAAAACTATAATAGCAAGAGAGGGACAAAAAGTACTAGGCCAACGCGTTTCCACAACGCGTTTTCGTTCAGAGCCAGCGTGACGTAACTGAAAGCAGCAGAAGCGGAGGAGCAGAGCAGTGAGAGGCGCTTGTCACTGCCCTGGCAAGTTTAAAAGGCTGCATTGCAAATCCTCGTCGCCAGAAAAGTCCAAAATAGATATTAAAAGGAAACGTGACCGGAGAATACAAAAAACACGAGTTAACCCCCTGGGGTCGGCTATCGCGCCGGCGCGATTGTCTCGCTTTTTTTCTTATCAGTGTAAAAGAGACTCAAAATACTCGGTTGATTTTGATCTTACATATAAGTGTTGTACATCATTAGATCCTGTTAATTTTCTATTTTTTTTGTGGATACTCACAATAAAAACAAAGTGTTGTGCTTTTCACCAAATAAAGAAAAACAAACATGATGCGAGTTCTGCGTTCTCTCTGTCAGTGAAGTCCATTCTGAAACGCGTCCTAAGATTAACTGTAACTCCGCGATTACTTGTCACACAGGCACGAGAGGTTTTTCTTTATGAAGCTTAAATTCTCTTCTTTTAAATGAAGTAATTTATATAAAAAACAAATATTCTCAGTTTATGCAATCTGTATGAAAAGAGAGTGCTGTCAGTATTTTTTTCCCCAGCTCATTACACTTCATTACGCGTTAATCTGACACGCCCACGGAGGACGCGCGCTATTCAAACGCAAATGTCGGGGCAAGCCATGACAATGCCCACATCAGCGGCGGTAAAATGTGTGGTGTATTTGCTGCCTTTTACCGCTAAGAGGCGCTAAAATCATAGACTCTGAAAAGTGTTCGTTTATTCCGGTTTATTCTCTCTAATGCGTAATCTGCTGCCGCACCGCGCTGATTCAGAGCGATTGAAAGCTGGTAGTAGATGAATTCAACAAGTGAAACGTAGTTAAAATAATTCATAATCACAATACTGAAATTAGGCTACTGAAATGTAATTGAATAAATAATGAAAACATTGCAATAAAAACATTTAGGCTACATGAATGAGGCTTTACAACATTATCAGCGTACAGACGGTAGCTCAGTGATCAACGCAACAACACGAACTTCGAGGAGCTTCAATCGACCCGAGATCGAATCTCAATGTAGCATACATGTTGTTAACCGATGTTGTCCTACAGCGTTTATATTTTACCACCTTGATGCTTAAATAGGTAACTGTTTATATCTGTTTACTTATTTAAAGTCAAGAGTTTTGTTTGATTATCATTACAACATAAATTTGCTACATTCCTGTAGAACCGCAGCGGCTGCACAAACGACAAAAACTGATGAAGGAAGATTGACAGCCGATTGCATCAGAAAATGAAAATGAAGAAGCTCGTCTTTAGTCTGCTAAATTATTGTGTAATGTAAAAGAACACTAAAATTACTTAAGTTTGAAACCAAGTTCGAACATTTCAAGGTTTAATTTTTTTAATTTAAAACAGGGTTGCATCGGGTTTAGAGTTTATTTCTTTTGCGATGCAAAATAAGAAACACTAGGCTAATCATATTCTTGCGACATTTTAAATTTGTATTGCCAAAGAAATTACAGCTAAATTAAACAATTAAAACAGTAGGCCTACAAAACGAAAATTGTCCAAAGAAACATAATTAAATTAAAAACATGCGTTTCTCTTTGCCTCTCTCGCGCTGGATCTCTTTTTAACAAGTTTATTTAGTCTCCCTCGCTGCGCGCGCCGGGTCTCTCTCGAATTTAAACATTTCAGGGTAAAAACACATCATACAGCTGATAATACTGTATATGTCGCTGCGTGTCAGCCATACAAATCACGAAAAAATTATTTAACCTTTAATTGTTGCTTCAAAGACACAGCATGCCTTGTTGAATTCACCTTACAATACCTTCAATTGAAATTTTGTGTGAAAAAACTTTAAATAGGCTACAATAAATAAACTACAATATTTATAATTTAATAAGATATGGGGTCTACATTTGGACACAGATTTATCCTTACAATAATTTTGCCTATCCGACACTCTCCATATGAAAGAGGAACATTAACACCTTTGTCCAGCAACTGTCCCTCCAACCCCCCACAGGCTATCGGAGTCTGAGGCTGACTTAACACAAAGAGAAGTCGCAATTCACACTTAAATCGCTATTCTAGACAGCGTTGATAATGAAGGAATTAAATGATTTAAGTTACATGTAGCCTAGTGATATTTCTGTCATAAAAGTTTATTACTAAATATTTCATTATTTCAATAATTGATGAAATAAAACTGGTTTGGGCCAGCTTTTTCCAAGCAAAACTAAATATAATCTGAAAAAACGCATGTTAATTTGTTGTCATGAACAAAATGTTCAACTCAATATTAAATTCTACAGGGATCTTTGGATCCTTACAAGGCATGCAATTTGTGAATTAAGTTTTTATTTTATTTTGTATTATTCAAATAAATATCGAAACACGGTGCTTCGTGGTAATGCTGCTAAATTAAATAACATTTATATAATAATTATGAACTTAAATGAAACAATATTGCAACATTTCGACAAATACATTATTTGATCTGTTTTTACATTTTAATTCAGGGTGATTTAGCCTACATTTAATTAGAGCGAGATTTTCACCCTTAACTTGTCATTTTCTCATTGGGAAGCGCTTACATTGCATGTTTGAGTAGATCCTCTGTACCTCTCGTTTTCATATGGATTAGCCTACACAATCAGATAACATTTATTAGCCTAAATATTTAGACATTTAAAGGCTTTAGACATAGCCGATTTCTTATCATGACTGAGCTGAAGTGGCTTTCGGTTCATTTTTTGTGACGCGCAGTTCCCGGAGACAGAGACGACAGATATACTGTTTTTTGTCGTTAGCCTATATGAATACAAGTTTACAGTTTTGAACGATGTAAGCTACTCTACTCTTATCTGTATGACCAAAAAATTACGGGGGGGGGGGGGGGGGGGGATTAAAATAATTCAGCAGAAGCAGGGATGTTTAGACCACAAGGAAATCCTAGTCCCCCCTGGTAAATCTCACTTTACTTAAAACCATGTTTTTAAAAACTCTAGGTTGTAGGGAACAGACCTCTCTGCCATGCGCGCGCATGGTTTGGAGCACAATCTGTCTCGCATGCACGCTCGCTCTAGATAGATTACGGGATATTTTAACTAATTTGCGGTATAACTAGTCGATCACGAGTGGCTCAACAGGTAGATCTATAGATAAACTATATCTTTTAGGAATTTGACCGACCGGGTTGACACTTTAGCGTGAGAAATCGGGGGTGTGGCGTGAGAGCGTGAGATTTGGGTCAATTGCGTGAGTAGCCTACTCTCACGCTCAATGCGTGAGAGTTGGCAGCCCTGAAAAAAATATATATATATATATATAGTATATATATATATGTATATATATATATATATATATATATAGGCTATATATAATTAATTTTTTTACAGAACTGCTTTTGAAATTACGATTGATAGCCTATTATTATACAGATGCAAAGTCGTTCTGTTGGATACTATTTTGTTCCGTTGTGTAAAATGGAAATGCATGATAATTGTATTTTATAAATATAAGCAAAAAAAACTGTATGGTGTAACAGAGTTTTAGAGCTAGACAAATCTAAATAAATATAAAATTTACAGCAGACCATGTTTGTGCGGGATTTGAAACCGTGTCATCTTGATGATGAAATGGTAAATGGTAAATGGACTGCATTTATATAGCGCTTTCACAGACCCAATGGCCACCAAAGCGCTTTACAATTTGCCTCACATTCACCCATTCACTCACTCATTCATACACCGACAGGCGACGGCAGCCATGCAAGGCGCCATCCAGCTCGTCGGGTCATTTAGCCTGTGAGTGTAGGCCTATACTTTAGCCTTTTACAGTTTTAAAAGATTATATCTTATCTGTATGACCAACAATTACGGAGTAGGCTATAAATGTTTGTTGTAGGCTTATTTGGAAATTACCATAACTTGTAGTACATCCTTAGGCTACAGACATTAGCCCCACTTACGTTTTGCTAAATGTCCCTTTGCGCCACCTGGCGGTCGTTTCGCGAACGACTTTGAAATGCGACTGGTTTATTTTTACCGCGGTGGATGGCTAAAAATGAGATGTGGATGGCTAAAAGGTGTGACTAAAAATGTGCTTTTGGCTTTCATTTATATTTTGATTGGTTGTATATATATACACTACCGTTCAAAAGTTTGGGGTCGGTACGATTTTAAATACTTTTAAAAGAATTCTCTTCTGCTAACCATGGCTGCGCTTATTTGAGTAAAAATACAACAAAAATCAGTTATAGTATTAAATATTATTCCAGTGTAAATCAGCTGTTTTCTGTGTGAATATATAGTAAAGTGTAATTTATTCCTGTGATCAAAGCTGAATTTTCAGCATCACCAGTGTCAGTGTCTTCAGTGTCAAATGATCCTTCACAAATCAGTATAATATGAGGATTTGATGCTCAAGAAACATTTATTATTATTATCAATGTTGAAACAGTTGTTGGTCTGTCAGTTGTACAGTTTTTTTTGTTTTTTTTTGGATTCTTTGATGAATAGGGTTAGGGTTAGAATCTTTTGTAACATTATAAATGTCTTTACTGTCACTTTCGATCAAATGAATTATTCCTTGATAAATAAAAGTATTGATTTTTTTTCCTCCAAAAAATAAAAATAAAATTCTCACTGACCCCAAACTTTTGAACGGTAGTGTGTATATATATATATATATATATATATATATATATATATATATATATATATATGTGTGTGTGTGTGTGTGTGTGTATAAATATTTATTTATTAGGGGCCAAGCACCGAAGGTGCAGAGGCACCTATTGTATCTGTTGGTTTTCTTATTATTATTATTCCGTGAATGGGAGTCTATGGCAGCCCTATGAACCGTAAGTAGGAAAATGATGAAATTTGGCACACTTGTAGTGATGCTAATGAATAGTAATTGGACCAATTTTTGACCCTCTAGGACCAACTCTATAGCGCCACCACCAGTTCAAAAATTCAACATTGAAATGGTTATAACTTTTGAACCCTTTGATCTAGAGACATGAAACTTAGTACACCTGATTCCACTCATCATGCTGATCACAACCAATACCTTACATTAAGACCCCTCCCATTACAGTAGTGGCCATTTTGAAATGTACAGTATTCAGTTATTTCGCTACTCCTCCTTCAAATTTTGTCCAATTTTCTCCAACCATGTGCTCAAATGATCTTCGGACTGAGCCGCATAAAAGTACTGTTCCCGATTTTTTTGTTATACTGGAAAAAAAAAGTTGTACTGTCGCAAACTTAACGAGGTCCACCCAAAATTGGCTAAGAGGCTGTATCTCGGCCAAAGTTTGATCAATCGATACGAAAATTGGTACGCTTAATCGGAAGCATGATCTGAGGGACCCTGCCAAAGTCAGGAACAGCGCCACCTACGGGTCATGAGATATGGAAAAATGCTATTTTGGCCAATAACTTTTGAACACTTTGTCAGAAAATCATAATTGTGGTATCTATGGATTCCTTGCATCATGCCGAATCCGTGGATATCGATTTTGCCATGATGGGATGTACCCCGTGTCCGCCATTTTGAATTTTGTCATAATTTGCAATATCTTTTAAACTATTTGAAATTTCTTCACCAAATTTGGTATGGATCACCATTAGCATGGCCCGGAGGTACCTGAGAAGTTTGATCACAGCGCCACGTAGTGTTCCAGAGATATCATTGTTTTTTGAAAAAACGCTTATAACTTTTGCTATCATTGCTTGAAATTTGATTTCTTTATGTCAATATATTCCTTGGCTTATGCCGATTTCAACGATATCTCATATGCTATTTTCCAACAATGTGACTGGCCGCCATATTGGAGTAAATGTAAAACAGTTTTTTCGCTACTTCTCCTTCAAAATTTGTCCAAAATTGTCCAAAATTTGCTCAAATGATCTTCGGACCGAGCCGCACAGAAGTACTGTTCCCGATTTTTTTGCTATACTGTAATAAAAAAGTTATGATGTCACAAATTTAACAAGGTCAACCCAAAATTGGCTAAGAGGCTGTAACTTGTGAACAGTTTGTCACAAAATCATAAAATTGGTGTCTATCGATTCCTTGCATCATGTCGAATCCGATGATATCTATTTTGCCAGGATTGGATGTACCACGTCATAAGCTAAATTAGCAATAAGCTAGCTTAGCATGCTTATCTGGTTAACATGTCATGGAACTTTTTGTGAACTCATTCTCACACTGAAACCTCTACTCAGCAGGCTGGTGAACGTGCATGAGTGATTAGCTCAACGTGTTACACCACGGATCCCGATGTTCAGCGTCGTGGGTTCGCCACTCAGTGTGACATGTGCCCAGACCGCATGAGGTACTGTGGCAGGAAAAGATGCAGAAGTTGCATCTGTTCCAGGCATTGTGCATAAGAATGATCTCATCTGAAGCTGCCACACACAACATGCAGTGCTTTTACGTCCAATTCATTGTTGTTCTTCTTCCAGAAGGGTAGTCAATGGCAGCCCTATGAACCACAAGTTAGAAAATTGGCACACTTGTAGTGATGGTAATGAGTAGTAATCTGACCAATTTTGGATGATTTAATCTAAACTTTTTAAATACAAAATGTTCTCCATTTACTTCAAAATTCTTAATTTTGACTTGATTCTCTCTTGAAAATATTGAATTTCGGCAGCTGTGTAGATGCATGTCTGGCAAGTGGCTCAACGAGATGAGTGACAGGCATCTAACCCATAGATAGTGGGTTCGAGTCCCGTGTGGGACAACTTTAAAATTGTGTATTATGAAATTAATTGATTATGAAACACTTGTAGTGAGTAGTCCAACGTGTGATCAGATGATCTTTGGACCGAGCTGCACAGAAATGATGAACAGGTTTTTGATAGTAGCCCCCATACCAAAGATCTTCCTCTCTGCAGTTGACCTAGCCTGTGTTTGTTGCCTTATCTTAGTTAGCTTAGCATACTAATTGGTTAGCATGCTAGCCAGATGCCATTCTTTCTAATGTGGCTCTTCAGTTATCAGGCTAAACCATAAGGCTTTAAGTGGTGGACAAGTTGCTTCTGTTCCAGGTGAAGGAGCTAGTAGAATAGAACACACAGATAATTTATTTAAAAATTCTTCATTTTGAGTTGCTTCTCACTTGAACTATGGATCTTCTGCATCTTGGCCAAAACACAACTTCCAAGTGGTGCAATGAGATGAGTGACAGATATCTGACCCAGAGATAGTGGGTTCAAGCCCCATGTGGGACAACTTTAATTTAAAAAAAAAATGTGTTAAGTTGTCATTTCAATTCCTTTATTATCCAGATAAGCATTGTTGTAATCTTTCTTTTGGGATTAGAAATGTGTTTTTGTTCATTCTATGTTGATTCTTACCTGAAGTCTTAAATATCCAGAAAGGTTTGTGAACAAATGAGCAGTCATTGACTTTCAACTATTCTAATTGCATTGTAAGCAGTTACATAAATTGGTTGTTTTCTTCCTATGTATAGTCGTATCCTCTTTTTTTTTTGCCTCCATGTGTTAATTCTCAACTTCATATATGTGTTTGTGCATTGTGTGTAAAGTAGTGAACTGGAGAGCAGAAGGGTATGATAAGATGTTTGTGGTGGTCTAGGTAAACCTCTATTTTTTTTAATTGTGCTGCCTTTTTTACATTTCAAGTTAAATACATAAAGCTTCAAACAGAACACAAATGCCTATTCAATTGATCAACCACTGGCAACATTTTATTGCAAAGTATATAGTAAAGAATACTTTCAATTCCATACAAGAAATGGTTTGACCAACTCCACAATATTAACTGATCTGACATTAAACATTTGAATGTGTACATATGCATATCTTTTAATTATTTTAAGTCCCATAAACATTAGACTTACTTAGTGACTTGAATATCAGTTTTTCCTTCTCGTCATGTGGACAATAAATAAAAGTAATTTTATCATAATAGTAAACCATAAAATCACATTAAAATACATGAACATTTTTGTATTATCTAACATTAAGAATTGTTTTAAAAAATAAATTGTAATTGTAAATAGAAGTTAATTAGTTACTACATGAATGTTAAATTACAAATAGTTACTATTCTAACAGTACATTATTTGGATCAACATCAATTAGTTGAGGTATATTGCCAAAAAGACTAGTAAAAGCTAACCTAAAGAATTTACATAATGTATACAATTATTTATTCTCAAATAAGCAACAAAATATCATTACACATCAAACAATACACTATCATTATACACAGAGCTGCACTCCAGGTTTATTGCTGCTCCTGATGCTTTGAATATTTTCCCAAAACAATCAGAGTAAAGCTTAATTAAGTTCAAGAGGCTTCATTTCTCCATCCCTAAAAGGCATTATACAAGTAAATTTACCTTTCAATTATTTCCAGCAGACTTTCAGATCCATTTCTTGCCTCCACTAAACCAAGCTTCCCAATTCTAAAATGATTAACTCAGCAATTTGATGAATGTATTACTAATTCCTGCAATCACCCTAATTGAATCGTTTGTTAATTGCATACCAAGCATTGTCAATTTCTGTTCTAGTAGGCCTAATCTACTATAAATCACACCACTTGCAAACCTCTTTTTTCATGCAACAGCAAAAATGAACAAATATTTAAATAGACCAGAGACCAGTGAATCTGACAACTGCATTTATGTTTACATTCATGCAGTTTCCAGAGTGCAACTGTCTAGAACAAACTCAAAGTTTTTTAATGCAACTTTGCAAACAGGTCGCAGTGAATATCACCAAGCTGTCATCTTTGCGCACGAAAAACATCAAACTTGGACAACATTAGCATTAAATCGGACAGCGGTTAAACTGTCAAACATAACAAAAAAGCCAAGTAAGTGGTAGTCTAGCTATTTAATCCTGTTTTCTATCTGATAAACTTTCAGTAATCGTATTCCTTTCAAATTCATTGTACAAACAAGCCCATATCAATTCTCACTTTTTTCATTCTTTAGGCCTCAATAATTCTGAATATTTCATTCAGTGTGATCGGAGTACTGCTGTGGAAGTCGCAACGTCTACATTTCCCCACAAACCACCAAAAGAGATAGAAAAACTCACTGTAGAAGAAGCAAAAACTCTGGGATCACGACAATTGGTAAGCTGTTTTTTTTTCAACCTTCTCACTGTGTAAATAGCCTACAGGGTTGTTTACTTGTTGTAGTAATGCTCTGGAGAGTAGTACAATCACATATATTAGCCCTCTGTAGATTGTGCAAAATCGTTTTTATGGGGAGAAAAACATTTTAAAGTAGCCTGACGTTCAAAAAAATGCTAAAATGTGAAAGATTTTTCAGATGCACAGGCAAAGATTACTCTGCTTCTCAGTTATCTTTGCTAGATGCTTTACAAACATGATTAATGCGTTTCAAATTGGTTAATGTGTGGAAAAGTTTGGCTATTTCCTCTTCTTATGACCACAACAGCAGTTGTATACATTTCCCTTGTAATCATGTTTATTGATGTATATTTTTGATTGTACATGTACGATTTTCTTTAAATTTTCAGATCACTAAAATATCTGCAACAGTATGCAAGCTAAACAACGCAACTACTGTAAAGGCCTGGGGTACAGACTGTGAGATCCAAGAATGTTCCTTGCAAGATCCATCTGGAGAAATTCAACTTACTCTTTGGGAAAACCAAGTTTCAAAACTGCAACTAGGTAACTCCTACACCTTTACCAATCTTAAAACTAGACTGTACAACAGCCTTAAGAGCCTCACAACAACCCTGAAAACAACCATGGAACCTATTGCACAGGACCAAGTTTTCCCACCTGGTCAAGGCCCTAAAATCAGTAAAGAACCCTCTCTACCTAATACAGTGGTGAAACAAAAGCCAATAGGGGTGCAAATAAACATTAAAAAACAATGTCCAAAATGCCACAAATCACAAGAACAATTCAACATCAAACAGCAATTTCACCGTTGCCCGACTTGCAAAATTCTACGGAACACAAAAAGCTATATAACAAAATGCAATGGAATAATTGAGATAAATCAAGACAGTCAAATAACTTCTCTTACGGTTTCGAACTCAACTTTGTCAAAATTCATAGCACCAGAACTTGAACTGTCAACTTGTGATTCACAAGATATAGAAGAACTCTTTCTATCCTCCGATGAACTGACTTTAACATATAATAACTGTTTGGAAGTCACCAATATTGAAAACGCTTCATCCGCTCATCCCAGTGATGAGGATTTATTTGAAGTTAATATCGATGAAATCAACCCTGTCCTCTGTGTCACAGAGACACAAAGCACTCCAGAACCCAAGTCTCCAGTTAAAAGACCATCTGAGCCAACAACGCCTCCTATTACACCAGCTAAAAAACCTTTGACTAAGAAGAGTGCTGTAAAAATAATACAAAAATGACTTTGTATTGAAATGCACAACTAAGATGGTTGTGTGTGTGTGTATATATATTGAAATGATGGTATTGGTGTTTTTTTTTTTGTGTTTTTTTAATGAATGGCAAATATTGATTTAAGTCATGTTTTCTATTGAAATTAGGTTAATTTTGTCCATTATGTTCTGAAATGCTACTGATTGATTTTTATTTCATTTTTATGGCAAAGCTTTGTTAAATGTTGTTTAATGTATTTTTTTTTTTTATTAAAACAAATGTGTGTCAATTCTTGGAATATGTGACCTTTATTGCATGGGCTTATCTTACATTTGGAAAGTTGCGTGCATTCTTCTAGCCATTCTTAACTAGGCACTAAGTTTAGTTTCACAAACCATACTGGGAAAAGCAAGTAGTGTAACCATAAGTGTCATTGTGAATAACTAAAGAAACGGTTGGTATTCTGTTCTGTAAAGATTTAAATATGCAACAATGGTGCTTTAAAATCACTTCAAAGGCCCCCTCTAATTTGCTTACTTTATCCAATGTGCTAAATGGTATTTAAACTAAAAATAATCGTTATTTTTAATTCACATTTTTATCACCTCTCACAATATTGTTTCTAGGCAGCATAAAAAAAAAAAACTTAATTGTACAAGACATTATCAAAGGTGACTGTCAAAGTAATGTACTTGTAGCAAAAATATAGGTTACAGTTGCATATGGCAGTTACCCATGTAATTCCAATTTCTTTTCCCTGAGATAACATGTATGAATACATAAGGATATTAAACAATCTTTAACAATTACGTCAAAAATATATCTCAAAATCCATACAAAAAACTTGATTATTCGTCAGGTCACAATTGTGACCATTAGTAGAACAAAGGGAGGCTAGGTATATGGTGTTAATGGATTTATAAACTGACAAACTTCTACAGTTTAAAGACCAGGTTCAATAATTGTTTTAAGCTTTAGTTAATAGTGTTGTATTACATCAAAGACACACCATGCAAAATTTCCATTTGTCAAACAGTGACCCCTAGAGTTGCTGTGGAGTACTTGTATTTTTTCTGAATATTAACTTAATGAACTAATATCTAATATGCCCATGACAATTTAGAAACTGAAAATAGAACATAAAAATATGTATTAGATCTAATATAACAAAATTACAAGATTATAAAATGCATTGCGTGAATTCTTGTTTAAAGAGAAGTGTTTAATCTACAATTAAACTAGGAATGTTTGACAGAATAGTGAATATTATCAGGAAACCTGCTCCAGACTTTAGGACCCACATGCAAAAACAAAACATTCTCTCCTTTAGTGCAGTTCAATATCCTAAGTAGTACCAAAAGTCCAGAATTGTAAGATTCTTACAAGAACCTGTTAATCTTAATGTTGTAAAATAATATTTTATTGATCTATATACTGCATCTTGGACTAACTTTATTTGTTAAAGGTGCAGGACAACCACCTAACAGTGAATCACAATAATATCAACTAAACTCATTAAACGTAACATGCTGTCCATTTAAATACTAAATCTTCATTTTGAGTTATTTCTCATTTGAACTATGGAACTTCTACATCTATGGAAACACATGACTTCCCAGGGGCTCAATGAGTGACAGGCATATGACCCAGAGATTGTGGGTTCAAGTCCTTTGTCTTACAACTTTATAAAGTTGTGTCATTTCAATTTCTTTATCATACTGAAAAGCATTGTACTATTCTTTCTTCCTATTAAATACAACGTGTGTTTCATTTATATGCAAAGTCTTTATTTTGAGTCCATTCTCTTTTTTACTACTGAACCTCGGCAGCTGGATGATCTCATTTCTTTTGTGAGGTAAGAAGTTAATAAGTAAGAATACTTTGGTTATTAAAGTTTCTTTTAAAGTTTGGAAAGCAAAGTATTTTTAAGTACTTTTTGAACCCATGGAACCATTGAAGGCTTGGCCCCGTAAGGCTGCTTGCAGCTTTAATTAGGGGCCAAGCACCGAAGGTGCAGAGGCACCTATTGTATCTGTTAGTTTTCTTATTATTATTATTATTATTATTATTATTCTTCTTCCGCAAATGGAAGTCTATGGCAGCCCTATGAACCGTACATAGGAAAATGATGAAATTTGGCAGACTTGTAGTGATGCTAATGAATAGTAATTGGACCAATTTTTGACCCTCTAGGACCAACTCTATAGCGCCACCACCAGTTCAAAAATTCAACATTGAAATGGTTATAACTTTTGAACCCTTTGATCTAGAGACATGAAACTTAGTACACCTGATTCCACTCATCATGCTGATCACAACCAATACCTTACATTAAGACCCCGCCCATTACAGTAGTGGCCATTTTGAAATGTACAGTATTCAGTTATTTCGCTACTCCTCCTTCAAATTTTGTCCAATTTTCTCCAAACATGCACTCAAATGATCTTCAGACTGAGCCGCATAAAAGTACTGTTCCCGATTTTTTTGTTATACTGGAAAAAAAAAAGTTATAATGTCGCAAACTTAACGAGGTCCACCCAAAATTGGCTAAGAGGCTGTATCTCGGCCAAAGTTTGATCAATCGAAACGAAAATTGGTACACTTCATCGGAAGCATGTTCTGAGGTCCCATGCCAAAGTTGGGAATAGCGCCACCTACGGGTCATGAGATATGACAAATTGCTATTTTGGCCAATAACTTTTGAACAGTTTGTCAGAAATTCATAATTGTGGTATCTATGGATTCCTTGCGTCATGCCGAATCCGTGGATATCGATTTTGCCATGATGGGATGTACCACGTGTCCGCCATTTTGAATTTTGTCATAAATTGCAATATCTTTTAAACTATTTGACATATCAGCACACAATTTGGTAGGGATGACCGACACCATGTCCTAAAGCGACATGAGAAGTTTGATCACAGCGCCACCTAGTGTTCCAGATATATCATTGTTTTTTGAAAAAACGCTTATAACATTTGAAAATATTGTTCAAATTTTGAGTTCTTTATGACATTATGTTCCTTGGTTTATGCCGATTTAGACGATATCTCATTTGTCATTTTCCAACAATGTGACTGGCCGCCATATTGGAGCGAATGTAAAACAGTTTTTTCGCTACTCCTCCTTCAAAATTTGTCCAAAATTGTCCAAAATTTGCTCAAATGATCTTCGGACCGAGCCGCATAAAAGTACTGTTCCCGATTTTTTTGCTATACTGTAATAAAAAAGTTATGATGTCACAAATTTAACAAGGTCAACCCAAAATTGGCTAAGAGGCTGTAACTTGTGAACAGTTTGTCACAAAATCATAAAATTGGTGTCTATCGATTCCTTGCATCATGTCGAATCCGACGATATCTATTTTGCCAGGATTGGATGTACCATGTTATAAGCTAAATTAGCATTAAGCTAGCTTAGCATGCTTATCTGGTTAACATGTCATGGAACTTTTTGTGAACTCATTCTCACACTGAAACCTCTACTCAGCAGGCTGGTGAACGTGCATGAGTGATTAGCTCAACGTGTTACACCACGGATCCCGATGTTCAGCGTCGTGGGTTCGCCACTCAGTGTGACATGTGCCCAGACCGCATGAGGTACTGTGGCAGGAAAAGATGCAGAAGTTGCATCTGTTCCAGGCATTGTGCATAAGAATGATCTCATCTGAAGCTGCCACACACAACATGCAGTGCTTTTACGTCCAATTCATTGTTGTTCTTCTTCCAGAAGGGTAGTCAATGGCAGCCCTATGAACCACAAGTTAGAAAATTGGCACACTTGTAGTGATGGTAATGAGTAGTAATCTGACCAATTTTGGATGATTTAATCTAAACTTTTTAAATACAAAATGTTCTCCATTTACTTCAAAATTCTTAATTTTGACTTGATTCTCTCTTGAAAATATTGAATTTCGGCAGCTGTGTAGATGCATGTCTGGCAAGTGGCTCAACGAGATGAGTGACAGGCATCTAACCCATAGATAGTGGGTTCGAGTCCCGTGTGGGACAACTTTAAAATTGTGTATTATGAAATTAATTGATTATGAAACACTTGTAGTGAGTAGTCCAACATGTGATCAGATGATCTTTGGACCGAGCTGCACAGAAATGATGAACAGGTTTTTGATAGTAGCCCCCATACCAAAGATCTTCCTCTCTGCAGTTGACCTAGCCTGTGTTTGTTGCCTTATCTTAGTTAGCTTAGCATACTAATTGGTTAGCATGCTAGCCAGATGCCATTCTTTCTAATGTGGCTCTTCAGTTATCAGGCTAAACCATAAGGCTTTAAGTGGTGGACAAGTTGCTTCTGTTCCAGGTGAAGGAGCTAGTAGAATAGAACACACAGATAATTTATTTAAAAATTCTTCATTTTGAGTTGCTTCTCACTTGAACTATGGATCTTCTGCATCTTGGCCAAAACACAACTTCCAAGTGGTGCAATGAGATGAGTGACAGATATCTGACCCAGAGATAGTGGGTTCAAGCCCCATGTGGGACAACTTTAATTTAAAAAAAAAATGTGTTAAGTTGTCATTTCAATTCCTTTATTGTCCAGATAAGCATTGTTGTAATCTTTCTTTTGGGATTAGAAATGTGTTTTTGTTCATTCTATGTTGATTCTTACCTGAAGTCTTAAATATCCAGAAAGGTTTGTGAACAAATGAGCAGTCATTGACTTTCAACTATTCTAATTGCATTGTAAGCAGTTACATAAATTGGTTGTTTTCTTCCTATGTATAGTCGTATCCTCTTTTTTTTTTTGCCTCCATGTGTTAATTCTCAACTTCATATATGTGTTTGTGCATTGTGTGTAAAGTAGTGAACTGGAGAGCAGAAGGGTATGATAAGATGTTTGTGGTGGTCTAGGTAAACCTCTATTTTTTTAAATTGTGCTGCCTTTTTTACATTTCAAGTTAAATACATAAAGCTTCAAACAGAACACAAATGCCTATTCAATTGATCAACCACTGGCAACATTTTATTGCAAAGTATATAGTAAAGAATACTTTCAATTCCATACAAGAAATGGTTTGACCAACTCCACAATATTAACTGATCTGACATTAAACATTTGAATGTGTACATATGCATATCTTTTAATTATTTTAAGTCCCATAAACATTAGACTTACTTAGTGACTTGAATATCAGTTTTTCCTTCTCGTCATGTGGACAATAAATAAAAGTAATTTTATCATAATAGTAAACCATAAAATCACATTAAAATACATGAACATTTTTGTATTATCTAACATTAAGAATTGTTTTAAAAAATAAATTGTAATTGTAAATAGAAGTTAATTAGTTACTACATGAATGTTAAATTACAAATAGTTACTATTCTAACAGTACATTATTTGGATCAACATCAATTAGTTGAGGTATATTGCCAAAAAGACTAGTAAAAGCTAACCTAAAGAATTTACATAATGTATACAATTATTTATTCTCAAATAAGCAACAAAATATCATTACACATCAAACAATACACTATCATTATACACAGAGCTGCACTCCAGGTTTATTGCTGCTCCTGATGCTTTGAATATTTTCCCAAAACAATCAGAGTAAAGCTTAATTAAGTTCAAGAGGCTTCATTTCTCCATCCCTAAAAGGCATTATACAAGTAAATTTACCTTTCAATTATTTCCAGCAGACTTTCAGATCCATTTCTTGCCTCCACTAAACCAAGCTTCCCAATTCTAAAATGATTAACTCAGCAATTTGATGAATGTATTACTAATTCCTGCAATCACCCTAATTGAATCGTTTGTTAATTGCATACCAAGCATTGTCAATTTCTGTTCTAGTAGGCCTAATCTACTATAAATCACACCACTTGCAAACCTCTTTTTTCATGCAACAGCAAAAATGAACAAATATTTAAATAGACCAGAGACCAGTGAATCTGACAACTGCATTTATGTTTACATTCATGCAGTTTCCAGAGTGCAACTGTCTAGAACAAACTCAAAGTTTTTTAATGCAACTTTGCAAACAGGTCGCAGTGAATATCACCAAGCTGTCATCTTTGCGCACGAAAAACATCAAACTTGGACAACATTAGCATTAAATCGGACAGCGGTTAAACTGTCAAACATAACAAAAAAGCCAAGTAAGTGGTAGTCTAGCTATTTAATCCTGTTTTCTATCTGATAAACTTTCAGTAATCGTATTCCTTTCAAATTCATTGTACAAACAAGCCCATATCAATTCTCACTTTTTTCATTCTTTAGGCCTCAATAATTCTGAATATTTCATTCAGTGTGATCGGAGTACTGCTGTGGAAGTCGCAACATCTACATTTCCCCACAAACCACCAAAAGAGATAGAAAAACTCACTGTAGAAGAAGCAAAAACTCTGGGATCACGACAATTGGTAAGCTGTTTTTTTTTCAACCTTCTCACTGTGTAAATAGCCTACAGGGTTGTTTACTTGTTGTAGTAATGCTCTGGAGAGTAGTACAATCACATATATTAGCCCTCTGTAGATTGTGCAAAATCGTTTTTATGGGGAGAAAAACATTTTAAAGTAGCCTGACGTTCAAAAAAATGCTAAAATGTGAAAGATTTTTCAGATGCACAGGCAAAGATTACTCTGCTTCTCAGTTATCTTTGCTAGATGCTTTACAAACATGATTAATGCGTTTCAAATTGGTTAATGTGTGGAAAAGTTTGGCTATTTCCTCTTCTTATGACCACAACAGCAGTTGTATACATTTCCCTTGTAATCATGTTTATTGATGTATATTTTTGATTGTACATGTACGATTTTCTTTAAATTTTCAGATCACTAAAATATCTGCAACAGTATGCAAGCTAAACAACGCAACTACTGTAAAGGCCTGGGGTACAGACTGTGAGATCCAAGAATGTTCCTTGCAAGATCCATCTGGAGAAATTCAACTTACTCTTTGGGAAAACCAAGTTTCAAAACTGCAACTAGGTAACTCCTACACCTTTACCAATCTTAAAACTAGACTGTACAACAGCCTTAAGAGCCTCACAACAACCCTGAAAACAACCATGGAACCTATTGCACAGGACCAAGTTTTCCCACCTGGTCAAGGCCCTAAAATCAGTAAAGAACCCTCTCTACCTAATACAGTGGTGAAACAAAAGCCAATAGGGGTGCAAATAAACATTAAAAAACAATGTCCAAAATGCCACAAATCACAAGAACAATTCAACATCAAACAGCAATTTCACCGTTGCCCGACTTGCAAAATTCTACGGAACACAAAAAGCTATATAACAAAATGCAATGGAATAATTGAGATAAATCAAGACAGTCAAATAACTTCTCTTACGGTTTCGAACTCAACTTTGTCAAAATTCATAGCACCAGAACTTGAACTGTCAACTTGTGATTCACAAGATATAGAAGAACTCTTTCTATCCTCCGATGAACTGACTTTAACATATAATAACTGTTTGGAAGTCACCAATATTGAAAACGCTTCATCCGCTCATCCCAGTGATGAGGATTTATTTGAAGTGAATATCGATGAAATCAACCCTGTCCTCTGTGTCACAGAGACACAAAGCACTCCAGAACCCAAGTCTCCAGTTAAAAGACCATCTGAGCCAACAACGCCTCCTATTACACCAGCTAAAAAACCTTTGACTAAGAAGAGTGCTGTAAAAATAATACAAAAATGACTTTGTATTGAAATGCACAACTAAGATGGTTGTGTGTGTGTGTGTATATATATTGAAATGATGGTATTGGTGTTTTTTTTTTTTGTTTTTTTTTTAATGAATGGCAAATATTGATTTAAGTCATGTTTTCTATTGAAATTAGGTTAATTTTGTCCATTATGTTCTGAAATGCTACTGATTGATTTTTATTTCATTTTTATGGCAAAGCTTTGTTAAATGTTGTTTAATGTATTTTTTTTTTTTTATTAAAACAAATGTGTGTCAATTCTTGGAATATGTGACCTTTATTGCATGGGCTTATCTTACATTTGGAAAGTTGCGTGCATTCTTCTAGCCATTCTTAACTAGGCACTAAGTTTAGTTTCACAAACCATACTGGGAAAAGCAAGTAGTGTAACCATAAGTGTCATTGTGAATAACTAAAGAAACGGTTGGTATTCTGTTCTGTAAAGATTTAAATATGCAACAATGGTGCTTTAAAATCACTTCAAAGGCCCCCTCTAATTTGCTTACTTTATCCAATGTGCTAAATGGTATTTAAACTAAAAATAATAGTTATTTTTAATTCACATTTTTATCACCTCTCACAATATTGTTTCTAGGCAGCATAAAAAAAAAAACTTAATTGTACAAGACATTATCAAAGATGACTGTCAAAGTAATGTACTTGTAGCAAAAATATAGGTTACAGTTGCATATGGCAGTTAACCCATGTAATTCCAATTTCTTTTCCCTGAGATAACATGTATGAATACATAAGGATATTAAACAATCTTTAACAATTACGTCAAAAATATATCTCAAAATCCATACAAAAAACTTGATTATTCGTCAGGTCACAATTGTGACCATTAGTAGAACAAAGGGAGGCTAGGTATATGGTGTTAATGGATTTATAAACTGACAAACTTCTACAGTTTAAAGACCAGGTTCAATAATTGTTTTAAGCTTTAGTTAATAGTGTTGTATTACATCAAAGACACACCATGCAAAATTTCCATTTGTCAAACAGTGACCCCTAGAGTTGCTGTGGAGTACTTGTATTTTTTCTGAATATTAACTTAATGAACTAATATCTAATATGCCCATGACAATTTAGAAACTGAAAATAGAACATAAAAATATGTATTAGATCTAATATAACAAAATTACAAGATTATAAAATGCATTGCGTGAATTCTTGTTTAAAGAGAAGTGTTTAATCTACAATTAAACTAGGAATGTTTGACAGAATAGTGAATATTATCAGGAAACCTGCTCCAGACTTTAGGACCCACATGCAAAAACAAAACATTCTCTCCTTTAGTGCAGTTCAATATCCTAAGTAGTACCAAAAGTCCAGAATTGTAAGATTCTTACAAGAACCTGTTAATCTTAATGTTGTAAAATAATATTTTATTGATCTATATACTGCATCTTGGACTAACTTTATTTGTTAAAGGTGCAGGACAACCACCTAACAGTGAATCACAATAATATCAACTAAACTCATTAAACGTAACATGCTGTCCATTTAAATACTAAATCTTCATTTTGAGTTGATTCTCATTTGAACTATGGAACTTCTACATCTATGGAAACACATGACTTCCCAGGGGCTCAATGAGTGACAGGCATATGACCCAGAGATTGTGGGTTCAAGTCCTTTGTCTTACAACTTTATAAAGTTGTGTCATTTCAATTTCTTTATCATACTGAAAAGCATTGTACTATTCTTTCTTCCTATTAAATACAACGTGTGTTTCATTTATATGCAAAGTCTTTATTTTGAGTTCATTCTCTTTTTTACTACTGAACCTCGGCAGCTGGATGATCTCATTTCTTTTGTGAGGTAAGAAGTTAATGAGTAAGAACACTTTGGTTATTAAAGTTTCTTTTAAAGTTTTGAAAGCAAAGTATTTTTAAGTACCTTTTGAACCCATGGAACCATTGAAGGCTTGGCCCCGTAAGGCTGCTTGCAGCTTTAATTATTATTATTATTCTTCTTCTTCTTCTTCCGCAAATGGAAGTCTATGGCAGCCCTATGAACCGTACATAGGAAAATGATGAAATTTGGCACACTTGTAGTGATGCTAATGAATAGTAATTGGACCAATTTTTGACCCTCTAGGACCAACTCTATAGCGCCACCACCAGTTCAAAAATTCAACATTGAAATGGTTATAACTTTTGAACCCTTTGATCTAGAGACATGAAACTTAGTACACCTGATTCCACTCATCATGCTGATCACAACCAATACCTTACATTAAGACCCCGCCCATTACAGTAGTGGCCATTTTGAAATGTACAGTATTCAGTTTTTTCGCTACTCCTCCTTCAAATTTTGTCCAATTTTCTCCAAACATGCACTCAAATGATCTTCAGACTGAGCCGCATAAAAGTACTGTTCCCGATTTTTTTGTTATACTGGAAAAAAAAAGTTATAATGTCGCAAACTTAACGAGGTCCACCCAAAATAGGCTAAGAGGCTGTATCTCGGCCAAAGTTTGATCAATCAAAACGAAAATTGGTACACTTCATCAGAAGCATGTGTTGAGGTTCCAATGCAAAGTTGGGAATAGCGCCACCTATGGGTCATGAGATATGAACAATTGCTATTTTGACCAATAACTTTTGAACAGTTTGTCAGAAAATCATAATTGTGGTATCTATGGATTCCTTGCATCATGCCGAATCCGTGGATATCGATTTTGCCATGATGGGATGTACCACGTGTCCGCCATTTTGAATTTTGTCATAAATTGCAATATCTTTTAAACTATTTGACATATCAGCACACAATTTGGTAGGGATGACCGACACCATGTCCTAAAGCGACATGAGAAGTTTGATCACAGCGCCACCTAGTGTTCCAGATATATCATTGTTTTTTGAAAAAACGCTTATAACATTTGAAAATATTGTTCAAATTTTGAGTTCTTTATGACATTATGTTCCTTGGTTTATGCCGATTTAGACGATATCTCATTTGTCATTTTCCAACAATGTGACTGGCCGCCATATTGGAGCGAATGTAAAACAGTTTTTTCGCTACTCCTCCTTCAAAATTTGTCCAAAATTGTCCAAAATTTGCTCAAATGATCTTCGGACCGAGCCGCACAGAAGTACTGTTCCCGATTTTTTTGCTATACTGTAATAAAAAAAGTTATGATGTCGCAAATTTAACAAGGTCGACCCAACATTGGTTCAGAGGCTGTAACTTGTGAACAGTTTGTCAAAAAATCATAAAATTGGTGTCTATCGATTCCTTGCATCATGTCAAATCCGACGATATCTATTTTGCCAGGATTGGATGTACCACGTTATAAGCTAAATTAGCATTAAGCTAGCTTAGCATGCTTATCTGGTTAACATGTCATGGAACTTTTTGTGAACTCATTCTCACACTGAAACCTCTACTCAGCAGGCTGGTGAACGTGCATGAGTGATTAGCTCAACGTGTTACACCACGGATCCCGATGTTCAGCGTCGTGGGTTCGCCACTCAGTGTGACATGTGCCCAGACCGCATGAGGTACTGTGGCAGGAAAAGATGCAGAAGTTGCATCTGTTCCAGGCATTGTGCATAAGAATGATCTCATCTGAAGCTGCCACACACAACATGCAGTGCTTTTACGTCCAATTCATTGTTGTTCTTCTTCCAGAAGGGTAGTCAATGGCAGCCCTATGAACCACAAGTTAGAAAATTGGCACACTTGTAGTGATGGTAATGAGTAGTAATCTGACCAATTTTGGATGATTTAATCTAAACTTTTTAAATACAAAATGTTCTCCATTTACTTCAAAATTCTTAATTTTGACTTGATTCTCTCTTGAAAATATTGAATTTCGGCAGCTGTGTGGATGCATGTCTGGCAAGTGGCTCAACGAGATGAGTGACAGGCATCTAACCCATAGATAGTGGGTTCGAGTCCCGTGTGGGACAACTTTAAAATTGTGTATTATGAAATTAATTGATTATGAAACACTTGTAGTGAGTAGTCCAACGTGTGATCAGATGATCTTTGGACCGAGCTGCACAGAAATGATGAACAGGTTTTTGATAGTAGCCCCCATACCAAAGATCTTCCTCTCTGCAGTTGATCTAGCCTGTGTTTGTTGCCTTATCTTAGTTAGCTTAGCATACTAATTGGTTAGCATGCTAGCCAGATGCCATTCTTTCTAATGTGGCTCTTCAGTTATCAGGCTAAACCATAAGGCTTTAAGTGGTGGACAAGTTGCTTCTGTTCCAGGTGAAGGAGCTAGTAGAATAGAACACACAGATAATTTATTTAAAAATTCTTCATTTTGAGTTGCTTCTCACTTGAACTATGGATCTTCTGCATCTTGGCCAAAACACAACTTCCAAGTGGTGCAATGAGATGAGTGACAGATATCTGACCCAGAGATAGTGGGTTCAAGCCCCATGTGGGACAACTTTAATTTAAAAAAAAAATGTGTTAAGTTGTCATTTCAATTCCTTTATTATCCAGATAAGCATTGTTGTAATCTTTCTTTTGGGATTAGAAATGTGTTTTTGTTCATTCTATGTTGATTCTTACCTGAAGTCTTAAATATCCAGAAAGGTTTGTGAACAAATGAGCAGTCATTGACTTTCAACTATTCTAATTGCATTGTAAGCAGTTACATAAATTGGTTGTTTTCTTCCTATGTATAGTCGTATCCTCTTTTTTTTTTGCCTCCATGTGTTAATTCTCAACTTCATATATGTGTTTGTGCATTGTGTGTAAAGTAGTGAACTGGAGAGCAGAAGGGTATGATAAGATGTTTGTGGTGGTCTAGGTAAACCTCTATTTTTTTAAATTGTGCTGCCTTTTTTACATTTCAAGTTAAATACATAAAGCTTCAAACAGAACACAAATGCCTATTCAATTGATCAACCACTGGCAACATTTTATTGCAAAGTATATAGTAAAGAATACTTTCAATTCCATACAAGAAATGGTTTGACCAACTCCACAATATTAACTGATCTGACATTAAACATTTGAATGTGTACATATGCATATCTTTTAATTATTTTAAGTCCCATAAACATTAGACTTACTTAGTGACTTGAATATCAGTTTTTCCTTCTCGTCATGTGGACAATAAATAAAAGTAATTTTATCATAATAGTAAACCATAAAATCACATTAAAATACATGAACATTTTTGTATTATCTAACATTAAGAATTGTTTTAAAAAATAAATTGTAATTGTAAATAGAAGTTAATTAGTTACTACATGAATGTTAAATTACAAATAGTTACTATTCTAACAGTACATTATTTGGATCAACATCAATTAGTTGAGGTATATTGCCAAAAAGACTAGTAAAAGCTAACCTAAAGAATTTACATAATGTATACAATTATTTATTCTCAAATAAGCAACAAAATATCATTACACATCAAACAATACACTATCATTATACACAGAGCTGCACTCCAGGTTTATTGCTGCTCCTGATGCTTTGAATATTTTCCCAAAACAATCAGAGTAAAGCTTAATTAAGTTCAAGAGGCTTCATTTCTCCATCCCTAAAAGGCATTATACAAGTAAATTTACCTTTCAATTATTTCCAGCAGACTTTCAGATCCATTTCTTGCCTCCACTAAACCAAGCTTCCCAATTCTAAAATGATTAACTCAGCAATTTGATGAATGTATTACTAATTCCTGCAATCACCCTAATTGAATCGTTTGTTAATTGCATACCAAGCATTGTCAATTTCTGTTCTAGTAGGCCTAATCTACTATAAATCACACCACTTGCAAACCTCTTTTTTCATGCAACAGCAAAAATGAACAAATATTTAAATAGACCAGAGACCAGTGAATCTGACAACTGCATTTATGTTTACATTCATGCAGTTTCCAGAGTGCAACTGTCTAGAACAAACTCAAAGTTTTTTAATGCAACTTTGCAAACAGGTCGCAGTGAATATCACCAAGCTGTCATCTTTGCGCACGAAAAACATCAAACTTGGACAACATTAGCATTAAATCGGACAGCGGTTAAACTGTCAAACATAACAAAAAAGCCAAGTAAGTGGTAGTCTAGCTATTTAATCCTGTTTTCTATCTGATAAACTTTCAGTAATCGTATTCCTTTCAAATTCATTGTACAAACAAGCCCATATCAATTCTCACTTTTTTCATTCTTTAGGCCTCAATAATTCTGAATATTTCATTCAGTGTGATCGGAGTACTGCTGTGGAAGTCGCAACATCTACATTTCCCCACAAACCACCAAAAGAGATAGAAAAACTCACTGTAGAAGAAGCAAAAACTCTGGGATCACGACAATTGGTAAGCTGTTTTTTTTTCAACCTTCTCACTGTGTAAATAGCCTACAGGGTTGTTTACTTGTTGTAGTAATGCTCTGGAGAGTAGTACAATCACATATATTAGCCCTCTGTAGATTGTGCAAAATCGTTTTTATGGGGAGAAAAACATTTTAAAGTAGCCTGACGTTCAAAAAAATGCTAAAATGTGAAAGATTTTTCAGATGCACAGGCAAAGATTACTCTGCTTCTCAGTTATCTTTGCTAGATGCTTTACAAACATGATTAATGCGTTTCAAATTGGTTAATGTGTGGAAAAGTTTGGCTATTTCCTCTTCTTATGACCACAACAGCAGTTGTATACATTTCCCTTGTAATCATGTTTATTGATGTATATTTTTGATTGTACTTGTACGATTTTCTTTAAATTTTCAGATCACTAAAATATCTGCAACAGTATGCAAGCTAAACAACGCAACTACTGTAAAGGCCTGGGGTACAGACTGTGAGATCCAAGAATGTTCCTTGCAAGATCCATCTGGAGAAATTCAACTTACTCTTTGGGAAAACCAAGTTTCAAAACTGCAACTAGGTAACTCCTACACCTTTACCAATCTTAAAACTAGACTGTACAACAGCCTTAAGAGCCTCACAACAACCCTGAAAACAACCATGGAACCTATTGCACAGGACCAAGTTTTCCCACCTGGTCAAGGCCCTAAAATCAGTAAAGAACCCTCTCTACCTAATACAGTGGTGAAACAAAAGCCAATAGGGGTGCAAATAAACATTAAAAAACAATGTCCAAAATGCCACAAATCACAAGAACAATTCAACATCAAACAGCAATTTCACCGTTGCCCGACTTGCAAAATTCTACGGAACACAAAAAGCTATATAACAAAATGCAATGGAATAATTGAGATAAATCAAGACAGTCAAATAACTTCTCTTACGGTTTCGAACTCAACTTTGTCAAAATTCATAGCACCAGAACTTGAACTGTCAACTTGTGATTCACAAGATATAGAAGAACTCTTTCTATCCTCCGATGAACTGACTTTAACATATAATAACTGTTTGGAAGTCACCAATATTGAAAACGCTTCATCCGCTCATCCCAGTGATGAGGATTTATTTGAAGTGAATATCGATGAAATCAACCCTGTCCTCTGTGTCACAGAGACACAAAGCACTCCAGAACCCAAGTCTCCAGTTAAAAGACCATCTGAGCCAACAACGCCTCCTATTACACCAGCTAAAAAACCTTTGACTAAGAAGAGTGCTGTAAAAATAATACAAAAATGACTTTGTATTGAAATGCACAACTAAGATGGTTGTGTGTGTGTGTGTATATATATTGAAATGATGGTATTGGTGTTTTTTTTTTTTGTTTTTTTTTTAATGAATGGCAAATATTGATTTAAGTCATGTTTTCTATTGAAATTAGGTTAATTTTGTCCATTATGTTCTGAAATGCTACTGATTGATTTTTATTTCATTTTTATGGCAAAGCTTTGTTAAATGTTGTTTAATGTGTTTTTTTTTTATTAAAACAAATGTGTGTCAATTCTTGGAATATGTGACCTTTATTGCATGGGCTTATCTTGCATTTGGAAAGTTGCGTGCATTCTTCTAGCCATTCTTAACTAGGCACTAAGTTTAGTTTCACAAACCATACTGGGAAAAGCAAGTAGTGTAACCATAAGTGTCATTGTGAATAACTAAAGAAACGGTTGGTATTCTGTTCTGTAAAGATTTAAATATGCAACAATGGTGCTTTAAAATCACTTCAAAGGCCCCCTCTAATTTGCTTACTTTATCCAATGTGCTAAATGGTATTTAAACTAAAAATAATCGTTATTTTTAATTCACATTTTTATCACCTCTCACAATATTGTTTCTAGGCAGCATAAAAAAAAAAACTTAATTGTACAAGACATTATCAAAGATGACTGTCAAAGTAATGTACTTGTAGCAAAAATATAGGTTACAGTTGCATATGGCAGTTAACCCATGTAATTCCAATTTCTTTTCCCTGAGATAACATGTATGAATACATAAGGATATTAAACAATCTTTAACAATTACGTCAAAAATATATATCAAAATCCATACAAAAAACTTGATTATTCGTCAGGTCACAATTGTGACCATTAGTAGAACAAAGGGAGGCTAGGTATATGGTGTTAATGGATTTATAAACTGACAAACTTCTACAGTTTAAAGACCAGGTTCAATAATTGTTTTAAGCTTTAGTTAATAGTGTTGTATTACATCAAAGACACACCATGCAAAATTTCCATTTGTCAAACAGTGACCCCTAGAGTCGCTGTGGAGTACTTGTATTTTTTCTGAATATTAACTTAATGACCTAATATCTAATATGCCCATGACAATTTAGAAACTGAAAATAGAACATAAAAATATGTATTAGATCTAATATAACAAAATTACAAGATTATAAAATGCATTGCGTGAATTCTTGTTTAAAGAGAAGTGTTTAATCTACAATTAAACTAGGAATGTTTGACAGAATAGTGAATATTATCAGGAAACCTGCTCCAGACTTTAGGACCCACATGCAAAAACAAAACATTCTCTCCTTTAGTGCAGTTCAATATTCTTAGTAGTACCAAAAGTCCAGAATTGTAAGATTCTTACAAGAACCTGTTAATCTTAATGTTGTAAAATAATATTTTATCGATCTATATACTGCATCTTGGACTAACTTTATTTGTTAAAGGTGCAGGACAACCACCTAACAGTGAATCACAATAATATCAACTAAACTCATTAAACGTAACATGCTGTCCATTTAAATACTAAATCTTCATTTTGAGTTGATTCTCATTTGAACTATGGAACTTCTACATCTATGGAAACACATGACTTTCCAGGGGCTCAATGAGTGACAGGCATATGACCCAGAGATTGTGGGTTCAAGTCCTTTGTCTTACAACTTTATAAAGTTGTGTCATTTCAATTTCTTTATCATCCTGAAACGCATTGTACTATTCTTTCTTCCTATTAAATACAACGTGTGTTTCATTTATATGCAAAGTCTTTATTTTGAGTTCATTCTCTTTTTTACTACTGAACCTCGGCAGCTGGATGATCTCATTTCTTTTGTGAGGTAAGAAGTTAATGAGTAAGAATACTTTGGTTATTAAAGTTTCTTTTAAAGTTTTGAAAGCAAAGTATTTTTAAGTACTTTTTGAACCCATGGAACCATTGAAGGCTTGGCCCCGTAAGGCTGCTTGCAGCTTTAATTATTATTATTATTATTATTCTTCTTCTTCTTCCGCAAATGGAAGTCTATGGCAGCCCTATGAACCGTACATAGGAAAATGATGAAATTTGGCACACTTATAGTGATGGTCATGAAAAGTAATTGAGCCAAATATTGAGTCTCTAGAACCAACTCTATAGCGCCACCACCAGTTCAAAAATTCAACATTAAAATAGTTATAACTTTTGAACCCTTTGATCTAGAGACATGAAACTTAGTACACCTGATTCCACTCATCATGCTGATCACAACCAATACCTTACATTAAGACCCCGCCCATTACAGTAGTGGCCATTTTGAAATGTACAGTATTCAGTTATTTCGCTACTCCTCCTTCAAATTTTGTCCAATTTTCTCCAAACATGCACTCAAATGATCTTCAGACTGAGCCGCATAAAAGTACTGTTCCCGATTTTTTTGTTATACTGGAAAAAAAAAAGTTATAATGTCGCAAACTTAACGAGGTCCACCCAAAATTGGCTAAGAGGCTGTATCTCGGCCAAAGTTTGATCAATCGAAACGAAAATTGGTACACTTCATCGGAAGCATGTTCTGAGGTCCCATGCCAAAGTTGGGAATAGCGCCACCTACGGGTCATGAGATATGACAAATTGCTATTTTGGCCAATAACTTTTCAACAGTTTGTCAGAAATTCATAATTGTGGTATCTATGGATTCCTTGCGTCATGCCGAATCCGTGGATATCGATTTTGCCATGATGGGATGTACCACGTGTCCGCCATTTTGAATTTTGTCATAAATTGCAATATCTTTTAAACTATTTGACATATCAGCACACAATTTGGTAGGGATGACCGACACCATGTCCTAAAGCGACATGAGAAGTTTGATCACAGCGCCACCTAGTGTTCCAGATATATCATTGTTTTTTGAAAAAACGCTTATAACATTTGAAAATATTGTTCAAATTTTGAGTTCTTTATGACATTATGTTCCTTGGTTTATGCCGATTTAGACGATATCTCATTTGTCATTTTCCAACAATGTGACTGGCCGCCATATTGGAGCGAATGTAAAACAGTTTTTTCGCTACTCCTCCTTCAAAATTTGTCCAAAATTGTCCAAAATTTGCTCAAATGATCTTCGGACCGAGCCGCATAAAAGTACTGTTCCCGATTTTTTTGCTATACTGTAATAAAAAAGTTATGATGTCACAAATTTAACAAGGTCAACCCAAAATTGGCTAAGAGGCTGTAACTTGTGAACAGTTTGTCACAAAATCATAAAATTGGTGTCTATCGATTCCTTGCATCATGTCGAATCCGACGATATCTATTTTGCCAGGATTGGATGTACCACGTTATAAGCTAAATTAGCATTAAGCTAGCTTAGCATGCTTATCTGGTTAACATGTCATGGAACTTTTTGTGAACTCATTCTCACACTGAAACCTCTACTCAGCAGGCTGGTGAACGTGCATGAGTGATTAGCTCAACGTGTTACACCACGGATCCCGATGTTCAGCGTCGTGGGTTCGCCACTCAGTGTGACATGTGCCCAGACCGCATGAGGTACTGTGGCAGGAAAAGATGCAGAAGTTGCATCTGTTCCAGGCATTGTGCATAAGAATGATCTCATCTGAAGCTGCCACACACAACATGCAGTGCTTTTACGTCCAATTCATTGTTGTTCTTCTTCCAGAAGGGTAGTCAATGGCAGCCCTATGAACCACAAGTTAGAAAATTGGCACACTTGTAGTGATGGTAATGAGTAGTAATCTGACCAATTTTGGATGATTTAATCTAAACTTTTTAAATACAAAATGTTCTCCATTTACTTCAAAATTCTTAATTTTGACTTGATTCTCTCTTGAAAATATTGAATTTCGGCAGCTGTGTAGATGCATGTCTGGCAAGTGGCTCAACGAGATGAGTGACAGGCATCTAACCCATAGATAGTGGGTTCGAGTCCCGTGTGGGACAACTTTAAAATTGTGTATTATGAAATTAATTGATTATGAAACACTTGTAGTGAGTAGTCCAACGTGTGATCAGATGATCTTTGGACCGAGCTGCACAGAAATGATGAACAGGTTTTTGATAGTAGCCCCCATACCAAAGATCTTCCTCTCTGCAGTTGACCTAGCCTGTGTTTGTTGCCTTATCTTAGTTAGCTTAGCATACTAATTGGTTAGCATGCTAGCCAGATGCCATTCTTTCTAATGTGGCTCTTCAGTTATCAGGCTAAACCATAAGGCTTTAAGTGGTGGACAAGTTGCTTCTGTTCCAGGTGAAGGAGCTAGTAGAATAGAACACACAGATAATTTATTTAAAAATTCTTCATTTTGAGTTGCTTCTCACTTGAACTATGGATCTTCTGCATCTTGGCCAAAACACAACTTCCAAGTGGTGCAATGAGATGAGTGACAGATATCTGACCCAGAGATAGTGGGTTCAAGCCCCATGTGGGACAACTTTAATTTAAAAAAAAAATGTGTTAAGTTGTCATTTCAATTCCTTTATTATCCAGATAAGCATTGTTGTAATCTTTCTTTTGGGATTAGAAATGTGTTTTTGTTCATTCTATGTTGATTCTTACCTGAAGTCTTAAATATCCAGAAAGGTTTGTGAACAAATGAGCAGTCATTGACTTTCAACTATTCTAATTGCATTGTAAGCAGTTACATAAATTGGTTGTTTTCTTCCTATGTATAGTCGTATCCTCTTTTTTTTTTTGCCTCCATGTGTTAATTCTCAACTTCATATATGTGTTTGTGCATTGTGTGTAAAGTAGTGAACTGGAGAGCAGAAGGGTATGATAAGATGTTTGTGGTGGTCTAGGTAAACCTCTATTTTTTTAAATTGTGCTGCCTTTTTTACATTTCAAGTTAAATACATAAAGCTTCAAACAGAACACAAATGCCTATTCAATTGATCAACCACTGGCAACATTTTATTGCAAAGTATATAGTAAAGAATACTTTCAATTCCATACAAGAAATGGTTTGACCAACTCCACAATATTAACTGATCTGACATTAAACATTTGAATGTGTACATATGCATATCTTTTAATTATTTTAAGTCCCATAAACATTAGACTTACTTAGTGACTTGAATATCAGTTTTTCCTTCTCGTCATGTGGACAATAAATAAAAGTAATTTTATCATAATAGTAAACCATAAAATCACATTAAAATACATGAACATTTTTGTATTATCTAACATTAAGAATTGTTTTAAAAAATAAATTGTAATTGTAAATAGAAGTTAATTAGTTACTACATGAATGTTAAATTACAAATAGTTACTATTCTAACAGTACATTATTTGGATCAACATCAATTAGTTGAGGTATATTGCCAAAAAGACTAGTAAAAGCTAACCTAAAGAATTTACATAATGTATACAATTATTTATTCTCAAATAAGCAACAAAATATCATTACACATCAAACAATACACTATCATTATACACAAAGCTGCACTCCAGGTTTATTGCTGCTCCTGATGCTTTGAATATTTTCCCAAAACAATCAGAGTAAAGCTTAATTAAGTTCAAGAGGCTTCATTTCTCCATCCCTAAAAGGCATTATACAAGTAAATTTACCTTTCAATTATTTCCAGCAGACTTTCAGATCCATTTCTTGCCTCCACTAAACCAAGCTTCCCAATTCTAAAATGATTAACTCAGCAATTTGATGAATGTATTACTAATTCCTGCAATCACCCTAATTGAATCGTTTGTTAATTGCATACCAAGCATTGTCAATTTCTGTTCTAGTAGGCCTAATCTACTATAAATCACACCACTTGCAAACCTCTTTTTTCATGCAACAGCAAAAATGAACAAATATTTAAATGGACCAGAGACCAGTGAATCTGACAACTGCATTTATGTTTACATTCATGCAGTTTCCAGAGTGCAACTGTCTAGAACAAACTCAAAGTTTTTTAATGCAACTTTGCAAACAGGTCGCAGTGAATATCACCAAGCTGTCATCTTTGCGCACGAAAAACATCAAACTTGGACAACATTAGCATTAAATCGGACAGCGGTTAAACTGTCAAACATAACAAAAAAGCCAAGTAAGTGGTAGTCTAGCTATTTAATCCTGTTTTCTATCTGATAAACTTTCAGTAATCGTATTCCTTTCAAATTCATTGTACAAACAAGCCCATATCAATTCTCACTTTTTTCATTCTTTAGGCCTCAATAATTCTGAATATTTCATTCAGTGTGATCGGAGTACTGCTGTGGAAGTCGCAACATCTACATTTCCCCACAAACCACCAAAAGAGATAGAAAAACTCACTGTAGAAGAAGCAAAAACTCTGGGATCACGACAATTGGTAAGCTGTTTTTTTTTCAACCTTCTCACTGTGTAAATAGCCTACAGGGTTGTTTACTTGTTGTAGTAATGCTCTGGAGAGTAGTACAATCACATATATTAGCCCTCTGTAGATTGTGCAAAATCGTTTTTATGGGGAGAAAAACATTTTAAAGTAGCCTGACGTTCAAAAAAATGCTAAAATGTGAAAGATTTTTCAGATGCACAGGCAAAGATTACTCTGCTTCTCAGTTATCTTTGCTAGATGCTTTACAAACATGATTAATGCGTTTCAAATTGGTTAATGTGTGGAAAAGTTTGGCTATTTCCTCTTCTTATGACCACAACAGCAGTTGTATACATTTCCCTTGTAATCATGTTTATTGATGTATATTTTTGATTGTACATGTACGATTTTCTTTAAATTTTCAGATCACTAAAATATCTGCAACAGTATGCAAGCTAAACAACGCAACTACTGTAAAGGCCTGGGGTACAGACTGTGAGATCCAAGAATGTTCCTTGCAAGATCCATCTGGAGAAATTCAACTTACTCTTTGGGAAAACCAAGTTTCAAAACTGCAACTAGGTAACTCCTACACCTTTACCAATCTTAAAACTAGACTGTACAACAGCCTTAAGAGCCTCACAACAACCCTGAAAACAACCATGGAACCTATTGCACAGGACCAAGTTTTCCCACCTGGTCAAGGCCCTAAAATCAGTAAAGAACCCTCTCTACCTAATACAGTGGTGAAACAAAAGCCAATAGGGGTGCAAATAAACATTAAAAAACAATGTCCAAAATGCCACAAATCACAAGAACAATTCAACATCAAACAGCAATTTCACCGTTGCCCGACTTGCAAAATTCTACGGAACACAAAAAGCTATATAACAAAATGCAATGGAATAATTGAGATAAATCAAGACAGTCAAATAACTTCTCTTACGGTTTCGAACTCAACTTTGTCAAAATTCATAGCACCAGAACTTGAACTGTCAACTTGTGATTCACAAGATATAGAAGAACTCTTTCTATCCTCCGATGAACTGACTTTAACATATAATAACTGTTTGGAAGTCACCAATATTGAAAACGCTTCATCCGCTCATCCCAGTGATGAGGATTTATTTGAAGTTAATATCGATGAAATCAACCCTGTCCTCTGTGTCACAGAGACACAAAGCACTCCAGAACCCAAGTCTCCAGTTAAAAGACCATCTGAGCCAACAACGCCTCCTATTACACCAGCTAAAAAACCTTTGACTAAGAAGAGTGCTGTAAAAATAATACAAAAATGACTTTGTATTGAAATGCACAACTAAGATGGTTGTGTGTGTGTGTATATATATTGAAATGATGGTATTGGTGTTTTTTTTTTATTTTTTTTTTAATGAATGGCAAATATTGATTTAAGTCATGTTTTCTATTGAAATTAGGTTAATTTTGTCCATTATGTTCTGAAATGCTACTGATTGATTTATTTCATTTTTATGGCAAAGCTTTGTTAAATGTTGTTTAATGTATTTTTTTTTTTTATTAAAACAAATGTGTGTCAATTCTTGGAATATGTGACCTTTATTGCATGGGCTTATCTTACATTTGGAAAGTTGCGTGCATTCTTCTAGCCATTCTTAACTAGGCACTAAGTTTAGTTTCACAAACCATACTGGGAAAAGCAAGTAGTGTAACCATAAGTGTCATTGTGAATAACTAAAGAAACGGTTGGTATTCTGTTCTGTAAAGATTTAAATATGCAACAATGGTGCTTTAAAATCACTTCAAAGGCCCCCTCTAATTTGCTTACTTTATCCAATGTGCTAAATGGTATTTAAACTAAAAATAATCGTTATTTTTAATTCACATTTTTATCACCTCTCACAATATTGTTTCTAGGCAGCATAAAAAAAAAAAACTTAATTGTACAAGACATTATCAAAGATGACTGTCAAAGTAATGTACTTGTAGCAAAAATATAGGTTACAGTTGCATATGGCAGTTAACCCATGTAATTCCAATTTCTTTTCCCTGAGATAACATGTATGAATACATAAGGATATTAAACAATCTTTAACAATTACGTCAAAAATATATATCAAAATCCATACAAAAAACTTGATTATTCGTCAGGTCACAATTGTGACCATTAGTAGAACAAAGGGAGGCTAGGTATATGGTGTTAATGGATTTATAAACTGACAAACTTCTACAGTTTAAAGACCAGGTTCAATAATTGTTTTAAGCTTTAGTTAATAGTGTTGTATTACATCAAGACACACCATGCAAAATTTCCATTTGTCAAACAGTGACCCCTAGAGTCGCTGTGGAGTACTTGTATTTTTTCTGAATATTAACTTAATGACCTAATATCTAATATGCCCATGACAATTTAGAAACTGAAAATAGAACATAAAAATATATGTATTAGATCTAATATAACAAAATTACAAGATTATAAAATGCATTGCGTGAATTCTTGTTTAAAGAGAAGTGTTTAATCTACAATTAAACTAGGAATGTTTGACAGAATAGTGAATATTATCAGGAAACCTGCTCCAGACTTTAGGACCCACATGCAAAAACAAAACATTCTCTCCTTTAGTGCAGTTCAATATCCTAAGTAGTACCAAAAGTCCAGAATTGTAAGATTCTTACAAGAACCTGTTAATCTTAATGTTGTAAAATAATATTTTATTGATCTATATACTGCATCTTGGACTAACTTTATTTGTTAAAGGTGCAGGACAACCACCTAACAGTGAATCACAATAATATCAACTAAACTCATTAAACGTAACATGCTGTCCATTTAAATACTAAATCTTCATTTTGAGTTATTTCTCATTTGAACTATGGAACTTCTACATCTATGGAAACACATGACTTCCCAGGGGCTCAATGAGTGACAGGCATATGACCCAGAGATTGTGGGTTCAAGTCCTTTGTCTTACAACTTTATAAAGTTGTGTCATTTCAATTTCTTTATCATACTGAAAAGCATTGTACTATTCTTTCTTCCTATTAAATACAACGTGTGTTTCATTTATATGCAAAGTCTTTATTTTGAGTCCATTCTCTTTTTTACTACTGAACCTCGGCAGCTGGATGATCTCATTTCTTTTGTGAGGTAAGAAGTTAATAAGTAAGAATACTTTGGTTATTAAAGTTTCTTTTAAAGTTTGGAAAGCAAAGTATTTTTAAGTACTTTTTGAACCCATGGAACCATTGAAGGCTTGGCCCCGTAAGGCTGCTTGCAGCTTTAATTTATATATATATTGTCCTTGCATTCTTTCTTGTGTGACACCCCTGAATGAAAGGCTCATTAGTATGCAGTCTGCTCAGGTGAGAACTGCCTAATTATTCATGAGGGGGTTGGGCCGTTCCGCCCATCCGCATATTGCCTTTGCAAACAAAAAAATGTTTTTCACAATTTAAAACAATCTATTGTTTTATGTGAATGATTAGGCAGAATGATTTTCAGATCAATTCGAAGCAAAAACTCTAGGCGACAACATCCACTAGTCAAAAGTCTTGTGGACAGATATTTAGTATGTTATTTGTGGCCTTATATTAGAAACTTTATTTTTTTGTTTTTTCAATAACCACGCATAAACAATATTCTCTCAAAAATACAAACATGTATTAACATGTTGTTCACATATTATGGTAGCCCTGTGTGTGCTATATAGAGTGTAATTTCACCTGTGCCATTAATATGTTTATAAGCAACTGAAAAAAGCAGAAATGTCAGAGCATGCCAAAACATCTCAAGGACCCCGAAAACACCTTGGACCCCAGAGGGTTAATGTCGGGATAGCTTTTTCCAGGTGGATAGAGCTAATGCAGGAGAAAGATTTCAAAAGAGACGCTGAAGTCCTGCTTTCTTCTCGACAGCTAAGTCAATGTTACAGTCTTAATTACAAGCTTTTTTCATTGTTTGGTTGTGTACTTTATTTTATAGACAGATGAACATTTATAGTTAAAAGTTGATGATGATATCTAACAATGCACGTACTTCAGAAAACATAACAAATAAAGAAGGCATAACTACTTATTACAATAGTTCATGTTTTTCACAGTCAGTAATTCATACTGTAACATTCGTTTGTTTGTTGTGTCAAGATGCTGTTTGTTTGAAATAACAAACCTGTTCACCCGAAGGAACCCTCGACGAATTGCTATTAGAAGACATCCTGTCATCGCTTTTTGGTACATAATGGCCAACACATTCTCATCCTTTGGCGTCATATAGGTGACGCCATATGAAATTTCGTCGAAATCTTACGCACATGGCATCCTTTAGCGTCAATATAACACGCACTGTTATGGGTAGGTTTAGGTCTGGGATAGGGTTACGGTTATGACGCCTTGGGATCTGTGTCTTATATTGACGCTAAAGGATGCCATGTGCGTCGGATTTAGACGAGCGTCACCTGTATGACGCCTTGGGTTCTGCGTCTCATATTGATGCTAAAGGATGCCATGTGCGTAAGATTTCGACGAAATGTCAAAAACATCATATGTATGACGCCTTGGGATGAGAACGGGCTGTAATGGCTACCGTAGATGCAACGCGCATTTGAAAAAGCGAGGCGCTGGGGAGCACAGTTCGTTTGAATGCAAAATAAATTTTCACCGCTAGATGGAAGAAATTCCTACAGAGTGTCCCTTTAAAATAATGTTTTCAAAATCGTTTCAGTGGTCCATTAAGTCGTAACAGGGTGAAAGGCACTTCTGGATTCGCTTTGCGGTCCTATGTCTGCTATTACCACGCTATGTAAGATTGCCAGATCGGGTCGCGTTTCTGTAGTTCTAATGAGACATAAGAAAACTACAAATTTTACTTGCTTTACGTCAAGCGTTACAATAGTCATTATTTTGTTTTTCTTCGTTTCTGATGTCGCAATACATACTTTCATGAAATCATGCAACATACTCTACCTTGTCTGTGGACATCATTCATTCCAAAGCCGGTGCTGGATAAACAACGAGCGTGCGTGCGACAGTAGGCTTCGGTAGGCTAAATTATTTACGACAGCTGTAATGGACAATTCCACTTCCAACCTGTAGGGCGACCGCAGAGGAAAAGTTACTTGGTGTTGCTTTAAATACAAGAGCCTTGATGAGCACATATATGAGCAATATGTTTGTTACAGTATTTATTCATCTTTGTTAACATAAGTTAATAAAAAAAAACTGTTTATTGTTAGTTCATGTTATCTCAGGACCATTAAATAAAAAAAAAAAGCTTTAGAAGTATTTTTCAATGTTTGTTAATATTAACAAATTGGACCTTATTGTAAAGTGTTACCTTATAACTCGCTTAACTAACAAAATAGGGAAAATCCCAGAGTTTTTCTTGAAATTAATGAACAGAAAAATCATAGTAAAAAAAGTAAACTGAACGAATCAATTATCCTGCCCGAGTACATTCTGATTATACAGCAGTAAGGAATGGGTGCATGTGAAAACCTGACAGTGTGTTTCTGTTAACTGAGAATTGATGAAGGCTAAGAGCTCTCACCATATGCTTTAGTCCAATTATGCTAATTATAATGCTAATGATTATGAGGTTCATAATATTAGCCAGTAGCCCACAATGTAACCTACAGATGATACTGTACAACCCAGAGAGCCCAAAAACGCAATATCTAAGCTTAGAAGACTTGACTGTATATAGACCTCTTCACAAAACAGCACCCTGTTATGAGACCTATGACCAAAAAAGCACATGGCACGTTCATTCATAATGAATGTAATAAATAAACCATGAGTACCTATACTTTGTATATGCAGCCAGTGCCCATGAAGGTCCGTGGCTCTTCTACACAGAGCAGCTTCCTGAAATCTAGGTCAATAAGAGAAAGAGCATAAGTTTTCTCTGTGGCATTGAGCAGAGAAACATACAAACACAAGGAATCCTTAATATTCCCTAAAGGATGGAAGGTGAGATGTGGTTCAACCTGGAATGGCTCTCTCTCTCTCTCTCTCTCTCTGAGCATGTTTGATGAGATCACATACTGTATGGAGGAGGAAGAGAGGATGCAGAAAGAGGAAAGGTGTATCCTGTAGCATCCTTCTGGTCTGCATGCAGGGTTTCCTGTGCCACTGAGATCATTGCTATTAAATGACAGGCTTTCAATTGTATCCGTACTACAGTGCCAAGATTATGTTTCTTCATACAATAGATCATTGAAAACTAAACAGAAATGCTATGACAAAACAAAGAATAAATGTTCTTCTCTCACTAATCAAAATAAATGTCTGGATTAATAAGTAAATGTTTTTGCTGGTTTTCTGTGGATAACTGTATATATTAGGGGTGGAACGGTACCTACACAGAAGTTACGGTTCGGTTCATACCTCGGTTCAGACGTCACGGTTCGGTATGATTTCGGTACAATGGAGTGAAAAGCAAAACAAAAATGCAGAAGGCATTTTTATAAATGTCTTAAGCCTTGTATTTTTAAAATAAGTTGTATTAATAAAGGCATAGAACCAGTTTATTTGTAGTGCACTGACAATAGTTTTATATAATTACTTTATTAATTAAATTATTAAAAAGATGAAAAGACCTTGAGATATGTTTGGTAATTGTACCTGAATGAATTTAAAATTAATTTACTATTTCAGATCAATATATTTGTTTTCCTTCATTTTAGTTAACCCTAACTTTATTCTCATCTGAATTATAAATAGTTGATTTCCGTATAAAATAATACTACCATTCAAAACTTTTGTTAACAGTTGTAGGTTACAGTTCGACAAGAGTTTAGAGTGTGACAAAAGCACAATGTAGTGTTTTACTGCGAGTGTACACAAATTTAAGTAACAATTTGCAGTTTTAATGATGTCCTGTATAAAAAAAATGACGGAGTATGTTTTTATGTTTCCACTGTTCAATCGCGCAGGAGAGATCATTCTCTCTCTCGCACGCGCGCGCGCGTACACACACACACACACACACACACACTGTTCGATCGCGCGATTCGCGCCCGCGCCCGCGCCTCTCTCTCTCGCACACGCGCGCGCACACACACACACACATACTGTTAATCGCGCCTCTCTCTCTCTCTCTCTCTCTCTCTCTCTCTCTCTCTCTCTCTCTCTCTCTCTCTCTCTCTCTCTCTCTCTCTCTCTCTCTCTCTCTCTCTCTCTCTCTCTCTTTCTCGGGAATTCTGGGAGTTTGCACGTGCGAGAGTGGTGGGGGTGAAGACTGAGTGGTGGTTTTTCACCTATATTTCTTTTCTTTTTTTTTTTAAATTCCCCATTTCATCTTGTTTCTGCATGGTTTGGTAATAGTGTTTATTTGTTATTGTTGCTGTTAAGGCGGAGGGATGGCGTCTCAGGCTGAGGCGCTGTCCTTACGCAATGGATTCAGGTGTGTGCCTCCTGATGGGGTAATGGTGGAGGATGTGCTTGTTGCGACAGGGGAAGCGGTAGGCCATGAACATATTTCTTCTGCCTCTCGTATGAATAAGGCTGTTGTAGTTTTTTTGACAGTACAGAATCTTGTCAATCATATAATCGAAAATGGCCTTATTATTAATGATGATTTAGTTCAAGTCACTCCACTCTATGCAGCTTCTTCCAGAATCACGATTTCAAATGTGCCACCGTATATAACTAATGAAGCGTTGGAGCGCGAGCTAATTCGCTTCGGAAAAATTGTTAGTCCATTTAAAACGATCTCTCTAGGATGTAAACATCCGGCTCTAAAACACGTGATGTCGTTCAGGAGAAATGTCAACATGGTTTTGGATTCTCCGGAGCGAACGCTGGATATAACTTTTCGTGTTAAACATGAGGGGAAAACATATATGGTTTACGCAACAACGGGTAATATGAAGTGTTTTGAATGCGGTGACGTTGGGCACAAACGACATGCGTGCCCACATAAAGAACGCGAAGTTGAAGGCAATGTTTTGGGATCAGAGATTGATGTTACTTCTCAACGAGTGCCTACCCAAGGAGTTCGGGGTGAGATTGAAGATCCTCCTGAGGTAGGAGTTTTAGAAATAAGTGTAACTGCTCCCGATAATATTCAAACAAATAGCGAAGTGAGAACAACAGTGACCGAGTCTGATCTTAGTGATATTGCGATTGTTAACATGAACGGAGAAAATGCTGAAACACTGAATGTTGAAAATGTCTTGCTTTCTGTACCAAGTACGAGCGGTATACAGGCTAGGTTTTGCAAGCGTGTTGAGGAGATAGAGCAGGTGGAGTTGAGCTGCAACAAAGAATCCAATAAGAGTGGCATGGATGAAACTTTGTTAGATGAGAATACATCTATACATGATGTTGACTTAAGTTCACAGGGAGATTCTATGTGCAGTGGTGAGTTGGACTCTCAAGAGTTCTCACAAGATGATTCCTCATTGTATACTTTAGAGGAGATTAATGCTTTTCTGGATGACACTTTTGGGAAGCAAGTTAATGTGATAGATTTTTTTCCAGATATTGAGAAGTTTGAGAAGTCCGTTTCAGTACATCAAAAGAATGTGAGTCTTGAGAGCTTAAGCGAAAAGAAAAGGTTTCGTTTGAAGAAACATGTAACGGCAATTAGAAAATATAGAAATGTGGAAAAAAAGAGAACGTTAAAGGCTTTGTTTTAGTTAACCATTCCATGCATCACATGGTGTCTCTTTTCTTAATGCTGCTTTTATCTGTCTTTTTCCTTTCCCTCTTAAACCTACATATGGATGCTTTAAGAGTAGGCTCTCTTAATATAAATGGGGGGAGGGATATGCACAAACGTGCATTAGTATCTGAAATAATAGAGCAGAAAAAATTGCATGTTATTTATCTTCAAGAGACACATAGTGATGTAGGAAATGAAGTTGAGTGGGGATTGTGGTGGAAAGGGTAGTATAAATTAAGCCATAAAACAAATTTGTGCAGGAGTGGCAATTTTCTTTTCACCTGATTTAAAAGTTACTGTTTTGAGTACAGAAGAACCAATGAATGGCCGTCTTCTTGTTGTTAAAGCTGACATTGATGGGGACATTTTTTTATTTTATCAATGTGTATGCACCAAATATAGGGTTTGAAAGATTAATGTTTTTTGGTGTGTTAAGCAATGTTTTAAAAAAATGCTTTAATGATGGAAATGTCATAGTTGGGGGAGATTGGAATTGTACGGAGAATTTTTCTGTTGATCGAAATACTGAGGAACCCCATATTCAGTCTTCATCTTGTTTATCAAGGTCAATAAGGGCAGCTGATCTTTTGGACATATGGAGGGTCAAACATCCTAATGTGAGGCAATAGACATGGGTTAAGATGAATAATAATAGAGTTACTGCTGCTCGTTTGGACAGATTTTATTTATCCAAGCAGTTGAGTAGTCAAATTATTAATTATTCCATCACACCAATGGGTTTTACAGACCATCATTTGGTTTCGATTGTAATAAGTAAATCTCAGACCTCAAATAAGTCTTCTTTTTGGCATTTTAATATTAGATTGCTTCAAGATTAAAGAATTTTGTAGGTATTTTGACATTTTTTGGCAACAGTGGAAAATGAAAAAAAGTAGTTTTGAAAATCTAAGAGAGTGGTGGGACATAGGAAAGGTGAATATAAAAATGTTCTGTTTACAATATACTGCCAATTCTACTAATGTGTTAAAAGAAACGATTGAGTCAGTTGAAAATGAAATATCATCAATAGAATCAGAATTAATTAATAGATATGATCCTAGTTTAAGTAGTAAGTTACAGAGGGAAAAAATGGAGTTGGGATCTTATTTAAATGAGAGAGTAAAAGGGGCCTTGGTAAGGTCTCGTTTTATTTCTGTTGCAGACATGGATGCACCAAGTACATATTTTTTTAATTTGGAGCGTAAAGCGGCAAAGCACAAACAGATGGCCTGTTTACGTCTTCCTGATGGAAGGATGACGTATGATGAAAAAGATATGCGTCATCACGCTGTGGATTTTTATTCAAACCTTTACACTGCTGAGCATTGTGATGCAAACTGTTCTGCACAACTGTTTCAAGATTTACCTCAAATAGACTCTGACTCAAAGACTGATTTGGATATAGATATATCCTATCAAGAATTAACTGCTGCCTTGGGCCAACTCAATTCAGGAAAATCTCCAGGCATTGACGGTTTGCAACCTGAATTTTATAGACATTTTTGGCATTGCTTTGGACGGGATCTTTTTGGAGTTATTTGTGTATGTAACAAGGATGATATGTTGCCTGTGTCCTGTCAATGGGCTGTTTTGTCATTGTTGCCGAAGAAGGGGGATTTGTCTCTTTTGAAGAATTGGAGACCAGTCGCCCTATTGACTACTGAATACAAGATTTTATCCAAATGCCTTTCAAATAGGCTTAAAAAGTACCTCCATCTAATAGTACACAGTGATCAGGGGCGTCACTAGGCTCTTTTTAGGGGGGCTTCAGCCCCCCTAAACTTCTGCCAAGCCCCCCTAAAAATGTGAGATTAATGTAGGCTACACAAATTCGTGTTCGCTTCAGTCTTGTTATAATCAGATTCAGCACGTTCTCAATCCACAGCTGCGCCGTGCAGAGAGCACGTCAGAAACAGAGGACAGGGTGTGTGTGTTCATTTGTGTGTTCATCTGAGCCTCATTGGTCTGTCACTGCTCGTCAATGTCAGAGACGACCAATCAAATCAAAGTAGGCGGGCTTTATGTTCACAGACGCTGCTGAGCGCGAATTTTAACAGTGCGACACGACCATTTTTTACAGTCTATGGACTCGACGGTCGGTCAAGTGCGAGATAAGATGTAACTTAACATTTCATATTTTACTTTTTTTAGGTCATAAATGTTAAACGAATGACAAAAAATAATCAGGCAAACTAATATAGTTTTGTCTAATTTCGCCATTTTTAACTGAAAATAGGCCTATACACTCATGTAACTCATGTAATGTAATAATTAGTTTACAAGAAACATTAACAAAGCCGTTTTCATCATGTTAGGCACAAGATTAATAATGAATGTGTACATATTGAGAATATAATACAAATTGTAGCCTTTAGTAAATTAAAAAATCTCAGCTTTAGGAGGGGAAGAGAAAGGGAGGAAGAGACTGAGAAAAAAAGGAAGAGTGATGGAGATGAGAAGAGAGGAGGTATTGACAAATAATCTGCCCACTGACATGGTTTTAAAGCTATTTCTTATCCTTTTTTTTGGTCTTCAAACGTCTTGAAATGCACATATCAGAAATAAAAAATTTGAACCCCCTACCAATCTCAAATTTAGGACCTCTGTGATTATAAAGCCCTGTCTACGGCCCTGTATTAGGCATAAGATCAATAATAAATGTGTAGCCTACATATTGTGAATGCATTTAATAAACTTAATTACCTTTAGTAGCTTTCAGTAAATAAACGCGTCTGAGAAAATGATTCATAGGCAAAATCAACCTATTAGTTGACCCTATGTTTACTTTCTTCACTGACAGACAAAAATGAAAAGCCTATATCAGTCAAAGCTCAGCTTTAGGAGGGGAAGAGACAGGGCAAGAGAAAAACAAAGAGAAAAAAAGTGATGCTGCTGATGATTAGAGAAAAATTGTCAGCTGCCCACTATCCAAGTTTTTTGGCCTTCAGAACATCTTAAAATGCACATATGTAGATCAGAGAAATCAAAATTTTCTCGGGGAGACCCCGAACCCCCCTATTTGCCCTGCCTCACATTTGGGACCACAGTTATTATAAAACCGTGCCTTTGCATCGTAATGAAAATGGTTAATAGTGATCTTTAGATCCTAAACTAAAGTGTTACCTTTTTTTATAATTTGTTTAAAAATCATATTGGGGGCTTAGCCCCCCTAAAATGAAAATCCTAGTGACGCCCCTGACAGTGATCAAACATATTGTGTTCCAGAAAGGACAATATTGGACAATTTGTTTTTTGATACGGGATGTTTTGGACATTTGCAGAGTTTCTAAAACAGAAATGGGTTTAATCTCCCTGGACCAAGAAAAAGCGTTCGATCGTGTCGACCATAACTATCTCTTTAATGTATTGAATGTATTTAGGTTTGGGGAAGGTTTTTTAAAATGGGTGAAATTGTTGTATGCAGGGGCTTCTTGTATTGTTAAGGTAGGAGGTGGACTGAGCCGTCCAATTTCTGTAACAAGGGGCATAAGACAGGGGTGCCCTTTATCAGGGCAGCTATATAGTATAGCAATTGAACCTTTACTTTGCAAATTACGAGATAAAATGTCTGGCTTACATATACCTGTTATTTTTAAGACATCAAGAACAGTTTTAAGTGCTTATGCTGATGATATTACCGTATTTGTTAAAAATACTCAAGATGTTAAGGTTTTGTCTGATGCACTTTGTGTTTATGAGAAGGCTTCAACAGCCAAGGTGAACTGGGATAAAAGTGAAGCCCTCTGGGTAGGGCAAGGCATTTCAGAGAACCTCCCATCATTGCCTAGAGATCTCAAATGGAAATTAGAAGGTTTTAAGATATTAGGTTTTTTTTTTGGTTCTAATGAGTTTCAAAAATTAAATTGGGAGGGCTTAGAGGAAAAAGTGTGCACACGATTGTCTAGGTGGAAATGGTTGCTACCCCAGTTGTCCTACAGGGGAAGAGTTTTGTTGGCCAATAATTTGGTGGCATCCACTCTGTGGCATAAATTCAATGTACTGCAACCACCAGCGGGTCTAGTTAAAGCGATTCAGAGGCACTTGGTGAACTTTTTCTGGTCTGGATACCATTGGGTTCGATCTGCTTCACTGTATCTTCCTATACAAGAAGGGGGACAGGGCCTGGTGGATCTCAAGGCAAGACTAATGACTTTTCGTTTACAAACCGCTCAAAGACTGCTATACAACAGCAATTTTTCTTGGATGGACACTGCAATAGCCCTTTTGCGGAGGGTAGGCGGAATGGGCCTCGATAAACATTTATTTCTTATGGATTTACAAGAGTCTGAGCTGGTAGACCTTACCCCATATTATAAATCTATGCTTGAAGCTTGGAAAGTTTTTACTGTGTCAAGATCACCTGATGTGTCAGCTGGGCCTTGGCTGTTGGAGGAACCTTTGTTTTTTAACCCTCTTCTCTCTTCAAGACTTTTGTCATCCGCATGCTTACGTTCACGGTTGCTGGCTGCTGGATATATGAAGTTGGGCCATGTATTGAGTAGCAGTGTGGAAGCTATAAGCCAAAGGACTGAAGTGAAATCTGCAAGAGTGATACAGCAGTTCATTGCAGAAGTACGTGGGGCATTAGGAGAGGAGTACAGAGACTTTCTGGACAACACAAAGGTGATTCATGACTGGACAGAAGGGCATGATTATGTTTTTCCCTCACTCATAGTAAAGGCTGCTGTGGAGAATTGGGAAGAGGATGATCACTGTTTGTTGACTTTCAAAACCCCCGTTTTGGATTGTTTCGAGTCAACTGGGAAGAAGGCCTTGTACTTGACCTGTTTAAAAGTGTCAAATGCCAATTTATTGACTGGTGTTTTTTCTACAAAATGGATGGACTTTCTTGGACTTGACTCTTCCCCTAAAGGCTGCTGGCGTGCTCTGTACAAATGTCCAATTAATAAGCGGACAGGTGATCTCCAGTGGAGAATTGTACATGGAGCGATAGCTACGAACAGACATGTGGCGCATCTTAATCCTAGTGTTGGGGTGGGTTGTCCTTTTTGTTCAGAGGTAGAATCAGTGTTCCATTTATTTGTGCAGTGCTTACGTTTAGGGGATCTTTTTACCCTTTTAAGCAATTGGTTTTTATCTTTAGATGAGGATTTTTCTTTCAAATTGTTTGTTTATGGTCCTAGGTATTCCGTTCAAAGGAAAAGGACTTTGGTTTTAATAAATTTATCAGGCACTGCAAAATTAGTAATTTGGAAAACAAGAAAAAACAAACTTCTAGGGTAGGATGCAATAAATGTGCTTCCTATGTTTTTGGGGCTTGTGGCAGCTAGACTAAAAGTAGAGTTTGCGTACTACAAGTTGGTGGATTGTTTACCAAAGTTTGTAGAAATCTGGTGTGTTAATGAGGTATTGTGTACTTTATGTGAGAGAAATGAATTGGTGTTGACTTTTTAAAATGTACATGGGTATATATAAAAAAAATAAAAAAAAAATAAAAAAAAACCTTTTGTTGGATGAAGTGTGAATAATCCAAGACTAAATTGTTACAATAAAGGTGTATTAAAATTAAAAAAATTCTCTCTCTCTCTCTCTCTCTCTCTCTCTCTCTCTCTCTCTCTCTCTCTCTCTCTCTCTCTCTCTCTCTCTCTCTCTCTCTCTCTCTCTCTCTCTCTCTCTCTCTCTCTCTCTCTCTCTCTCTCTCCATGCTGGGAGTTTTGGGGTGAGAGTGGCGTTGAGTGAGAACTGACCTGCAAAACTTTTTTTTTTCTTCCTCTTTTTTTGTCTATCTCTTTTTTTTTCTTGTCTTTCTTTTCTTTTCACTTTTTTCTCTTTTGCATGTTCTGACAGTTTTTGTTTGATAGTAAGTGGTTAATTTTTGAGCGCAACTAAGTTGCGCGATAGGATGGCGTCTCAGGAGACGCCATCTCTATCCTTGCAGCATGGTGTGCGGTGTGTACCTGATGATGGTGTTATGGTAGAGGACGTTCTCGTGGCAGTGGGAGATGAGGTAGGTTTTGAAAGTATTGTTTATGCCTCCCGAATGAACAAAGCGGTTGTTGTATTTGTAAAAGAGAAAAACACTGCTTGTAGGTTGATTGAAAATGGTATTGTCATACGTGATAATCTTGTACAGGTTACTCCGCTTTATGCACCTTCTAGTAAAATCACTATTTTAAATATTCCATCCTTTCATTTCTAATGAGGCGTTGGAACGCGAATTAGTGAGATTTGGTAAGTTTGCTAGCGAGTTTAGAACGATCTCTTTAGGTTGTAAACATCCGTCTTTAAAACATGTTCAGTCTTTTAGAAGACAAGTGTACATGTTTTTGGATTCTCCAGAAAATACTTTGGATGTTTCTTTTCGTGTAAAGTATGAAGGGAGATCATATATGGTTTATGCAACTACTGGCAACTTGCGATGTTTTGATTGTGGTGACATAGGGCATAAGCGTATTGCGTGTCCACATAAAGAGCATGGAGGAGCGAAACAAATTGTTTCAGAGGGGGAGGTTGATGCTGTGATCATCTCAGAAAAATCAGTTGACAATGAAATCGCAGGTCCTTCTGGGTTACAGTCAGATACTGGTACAGTAGCGCGCGTCATCTCTGAGCCAGTGTCTGAGTGCAGCGCTAGTGACGTCACTCGCAAGGATAATGCTGAGAACGCCACAGCTGGAATTAGCGTTATTGTACCAGGTATCAGCAACGTTGAGCAAAGTGACTATAATGGTGAGGAATCTGATGAAATTAATCCGAGTGGGTCATTAACTTGTACAGGCAATGATAGCATTGATGCCGTGTCTGATGATACAGATTCAATTGATATTGAGGGCTCACAGGGAGATCTTCAAAGGGAAATTTCTTTATATCCCCTTGAGGAAATAAATGACTTCTTGGATAATACTTTTGGCAAACAGGTGAATGTTAAAGATTTTTTCCCAGACATTAAGAAGTTTGTTAGGTCTGTTACGGTTCTTCAAAAAGCAGTTGGTTTCGATATTTTGAGTGAAAAGAAGCGTTTTCGACTAAAGAAGCATCTTACAGTGATCAGAAAAGGTAGGAAGGGGAAAAAAAGCGCTTAAACTGATCAGGAATGCATCACATGGGTTTCCTCTCTTTCTTTCTTTTTCTGTTGTGTCTGTCTTTCCTCCTCTTAAATACAGGTATGGATAATTTGAGGGTGGGCTCCATTAATGTTAATGGTGGGAGGGATAAACATAAACGTGATTTGTTATTAGAAAGCGTACAGCTAAAAAGATTAAATGTTGTATTGCTTCAGGAAACTCATAGTGATGTAAATAATGAAGCTGATTGGAAAATGTGTTGGAAGGGGCAACAGATACTTAGTCATGGGACAAATTTTAGTGCAGGTGTGGCGATTCTTTTTTCTCCAGAAACTAGAGTTAATATTTTAAGCTCTGAAGAAGTTATAAAAGGTCGTCTTGTCTTAGTAAAGGTTGAAATTGAAGGTTTTTTGTTTTGTTTCATAAATGTGTATGTACCGAATGTGGGATATGAGAGAATCACGTTTTTCAAGATTTTAAGTGGAATATTGAAACAGTGTCATAATAATGACAATATGATAGTTGGGGGAGACTGGAATTGCACAGAAAATTTTACCATTGATCGAACTTCTGAGGAACCTCATATGCAATCTTCCATTTACCTCTCTAAAATAGTAAAAGAAGCTGAATTATTAGATATGTGGAGGATTAAACATAATACTGCCAGACAATATACTTGGGTAAAAGTTTCTGATGATAGAGTGAGCGCTGCCCGTTTGGACAGAATTTATATATCTAAATGCTCTAGTAATCGGGTTGTTGAGTGCTCAATTTTTCCAGTGGGGTTTTCATATGGGATGATTTTAGTATCAAAATGATTAACACGTGCAAGCACACTTATCAATGAACTTGATACATGTTGCAGAAATGTTTTATCCATGCCTTTCAACTTGTGTGTGCAAAATTCAAAATTGAATGAATGTGAAGCAATTTGTACAAATAGAGACATTTTTGTGAATACAAATGTTTTCCTTTGTATTAGTGTATCATAATTTGCACATGCAACACAGAAGACGTGCATGTGTGGATCAGGTGACGCGCGTGCATTCATTGACTCGATTCATTGAGTCGATCCTATTTGATTCATTTGGATTTTGAGACTTTCATTTCGCGGGTTTCGCCTTGCACGATCCACACACAGCTGTCTGAGAAAAGCTGCTACCACTAGATGGCAGTATTCTGCTAAAACAGACAACGGCAGCATAATCAAGCGTTCTTCCGCATTTAAGACGCTTAATGAGAGAGTGATATTGAAGCACCAAATTTAGTACACAATAATATAGGCCTACCCTATTAATAAAGCATACTTTATAGAGGTAAACAGATAACATCAGATTATGAACAACACCCATAGAAAACCATTAGTTGCATGTTCAATAGCCTACGGTATATTGGCAACTGAGTTTAAATATCACCGTCTTACTGCATTGACGTTAAGCTTTTTCTTTATAATATGCTCTATGGGAGGAAAACTATATAGCCTACAGACAAGAGACTACATGAACGCAACGCACGGCGTTTCAAGTTAATACAATTTTCCTTCCTGTTGAAAAAAAGGTGAAATTTCGCAGTTGCGTTCATATTATATGCTTATTTTTATCTGACTACACATTGTGTACATAGTATACAAGCAGGAATTTGAAAATGTCTGTTTTTAAATATTAAAGACGATTTTCGCAGTAGGCTACATTTGTTTTCCCTTGACCCTTAAGCCATAGGCTATAGTCTTACTATAGCACGATGAGTTTTAACAATATGCAACCATTGTATATCGACATGAAATATTAATTGAAAATCAACTGGCGTAGCGGGCCTGTAGCTGCATATTTCTACATGAGAATGCTTTGACGCGCTAACCACAGCTCATGATGCACAAGGGAACGTCTGCCAATTCCACTAACTGCGTTAAAACCACTGATCTATAATGTCATTCTATATAGATCAGTGGTTAAAACGTATAATTTGTTTTAATTCAAATTACTTTTTAAATTTAATAACAGACATTTTCAAATTCCAAAGCTCGTAGAAGGTTTCTGTAAGACTGACTTACAAGTAAAATTTGGACAATACTTCCCTTCATGTAGCCTGTATTCTGCAGAAAAATACTGTAATTCACCAAAAGGGTTTTTTCATGTTCAAAATGGTTGTAGTATGTTCAGTGACTAGACTGGCTTACTACAGGTGAAATTGCCCCAATAACTCCCTTCATGTAGCCTATTTAGTAAACAATTATTATTTTATAAAAAAATTACTGTAATTAACCAAACGGGTTTTTGGTGACTTACTACAAGTGAATAATGTAAAATTTCACCTGACTTGTCACTAGGAACGTACTACAACCTTTGGAACATGAATAGAAAAATAATTTACAGTAAATTAAAAAATTGTAGGCTACTGTTCAATCGAGATATTGGCTGGACATAGTACAGTAACAGTAGGCTAAGTCAGTCTGCCCACTAGACTTCCAAGGTTATAATATAACCTTGGAAATATGTTCATTTGAATGAATGACTGGACGTTTATATTTTTTTGACTGTGAGTGGAGTTTGCAGATGGTCCCTTTATAAAATGAGGCGAATATCAAACCTAAAACTTACTTCACTGCACTCTCGGACCGGTTGCTCTCCCATTCACATGCAAAGTTAAACGCAACTGCAGAATTTTTATTTCATGTTAAGCTTTTTCTTTTTAACAGGCTCGGGAAGGAAATGTTATTAACTTGAAACGCCGTACATTGCGTTCATGTAGTCTCTTGTCTGTAGGCTATATAGTTTTCCTCCCATAGAGCATATTATAAAGAAAAAGCTTAACGTCAATGCAGTAAGACGGTGATATTTAAACTCAGTAGCCAATACACCTTACTGAACATGCAACGCGCGATTGCACGTTAAGCGTTTTATAATGGTTTTCTATGGGTGTTGTTCATAATCTGACGTAATGTTTGCCTCTATAAAGTATGCTTTATTAATAGGGTAGGCCTATATTATTGTGTACTAAATTTGGTGCTTCAATATCACTCTCATTAAGCGTCTTAAATGCGGAAGAACGCTTGATTATGCTGCCGTTGTCTGTTTTAGCAGAATACTGCCATCTAGTGGTAGCAGCTTTTCTCAGACAGCTGTGTGTGGATCGTGCAAGGCGAAACCCGCGAAATGAAAGTCTCAAAATCCAAATGAATCAAATAGGATCGACTCAATGAATCGAGTCAATGAATGCACGCGCGTCACCTGATCCACACATGCACGTCTTCTGTGTTGCATGTGCAAATTATGATACACTAATACAAAGGAAAACATTTGTATTCACAAAAATGTCTCTATTTGTACAAATTGCTTCACATTCATTCAATTTTGAATTTTGCACACACAAGTTGAAAGGCATGGATAAAACATTTCTGCAACATGTATCAAGTTCATTGATAAGTGTGCTTGCACGTGTTAATCATTTTGATACTAAAATCATCCCATATTTTCAGACCATCATATGGTGTTAATGTCATTGGTGTTGTCAAAGTCTTCAAGGAAATCCTCATATTGGCACTTTAATGCCAAATTATTACAAGATGTTAATTTCTGTAAACATTTTGAAGTTTTCTGGGAATGTTGGAAAAGAACAAAACATACTTTTGAGAATTTAAGACAGTGGTGGGAAATTGGAAAAACACAGATACAAATGTTTTGTCAGCAATATACAGTTAATTCCACAAATATGATAAAGAAAGCTATTCAAACTCTTGAACGATCTATAGATTCAATAGAGAAAGATTTGTTGGATAGATATGATCCTGGTTTGTCTCACTATTTACAACAACAAAAGAGTGAATTGGGGTCCTTTTTAAATGAAAGGGTAAAAGGAGCCTTGGTGAGGTCTCGTTTTATTGCAGTAAATGAGATGGATGCCCCAAGTGCATATTTTTTTAACTTGGAACGTTCAGCAGCACAGCACAAACAAATGGCCTGCCTCCTTCTGCCTGATGGAAGGGTCACCACTAACATTGCAGAAATGCGTCGTCATTAGGGCTGGGTACCGAGTTCGGTACTTTTTAGGTACCGACCGAATTGCCTCGATACTACCGAGTATCGAAACATGTCTTGTTTTTCGGTACCACATTTCGGTACCTAAGTGGTTAATCTCGTCAATGTCAGTGAAACAATAAGCATGCAGCATGATTGGCTGTGGCGGAAAAACACTAGTTTACGCGGCTGCCCAGAGACGCGGCTCGTCGCACGTGAGGCTGCAGTGTGTGTGTGTGTGTGTGTGTGTAAGCGTGCGTCCCAACCCAGATAGATAGAAAATATGTGGAAATGATCCAAAGTGTACCTATGTCATGTGCCAGACTCGATGCCAGATGCACGCGATGCAATATTTTCGACAAGATCATTGCTGCCAAGACCGGCAACACGGTAAATCTAGGCACTGAAGCGCACAAAATATACTTGAGAGTAATGGTGTTCACATCGAACGCGAATAGAGCGTCAAATACGCGTCTATCGCGTCTAGTTCGACGCTTGAATCTTCAGCTCGAGTTCAAATTTTTCAACTTGCGCGGAAGACGTTCGCGGCAAACGCGTCACCCAATTCGCGTCATTCGCGACGCCCGGCGCGAATGATGCGTCTATTCGCGTCTTTGCATTGACTATGTATGTAATCTACTCGCACAAATAATTAAATTCGCGTTCGGTGTGAACACACCATTAGTAAACACTTGTTCATTAATAAATAATTAAAATATCTCCTTGCTATTGTTTCCACATCCATAATCATTAGGCTACTTTTGCCAGTGCTTTGCTGCAAGCTTCACGTGCAGGTATATATCCCGCCCCCCAGTAGCCTATATTTAATTTAATTCACATTTATTTGTATAGCATTTTTCACAATACATATCGTTTCAAAGCAGCTTTACAGAAAATGCATGTCTAAATTACAATTTAGAGTGATCTGTTATCAGAGGTGACAGTGTAATGCATTTCAATTAATTTTCATTCAGTTTCATCGTTAATTAATGCATTAAGTTAAAGCAGAAACAATGAGCTCATTGAAGTAAAGAATACATGTTGTTAAATGATTAGGAAACATAGAAAACTTTAGCAATGGTGCTTTTTTACATACTCAAAATATGAGTGTAAAAAAGTCAACAAACTGAAAAAAAAATTAGGTAATGTTATATTGTTAAACCTGGTTACATAAAATTGGTATCGAAAAAAGTATCGTTCAGGAACCGGTATCGAAGTCAAGGTATCGGTATCGGTATCGGTACCGAACATTTTGTTACGATACCCAGCCCTAGTCGTCATGCAGTGGATTTTTATTCCTGTTTATATTCTGCAGAACATTGTGACTTGGACTGTGCTGAAGAGTTATTTCAAGGCCTTCCTAAATTGGACTCTGATTCTAAGGCTGCCTTGGACTCTTTTTTAACGTTTGAGGAACTTTCATCTGCTGTCTCACAGCTCAGCTCGGGGCGTTCCCCTGGTGTTGATGTGTTGACATCAGAGTTCTACAAACACTTTTGGAACCTCCTTGGTGTTGATCTTTATGAGGTTTTCTGTGAATGTTTCAAAGATGGTTTTTTGCCAGTCACATGTCGCCGTGCTGTTCTTTCTTTGCTTCCTAAGAAGGGAGATCTGTCTTTGTTAAAGAACTGGAGGCCTGTTGCCTTATTGACCACGGAATATAAGATCTTGTCAAAATGTCTTGCCAATAGGTTAAAGAAATATGTACACACAATAGTGCATAAAGATCAGACATATTGCATACCAAATAGGTCAATAATGGATAATTTGTTTTTAGTACGAGACATTTTAGACATTTGTAAAACATTTAATTTAGGAGTTGGATTAGTTGCCCTAGATCAGGAAAAAGCTTTTGATCGGGTAGATCACAGTTATTTATTCAACTTACTTAAAGTTTTTGGTTTTGGGGAAGGTTTTTTAAATTGGATACAACTCCTTTATGCTGGTGCTTCATGTATGGTAAAAGTTGGGGGCGGTTTGAGTAAACCAATTTCTGTTCAAAGAGGAATACGGCAAGGTTGTCCGTTGTCTGGTTTGTTGTACAGTATTGCTATTGAACCTCTACTTTTTAATTTAAGAAAGACTTTATGTGGGTTTTCAATACCAAATGTGTTACAGAATACAAATGTCTCTATTACTGCTTATGCTGATGATGTGACTGTGTTGGTTAGCGGTGGGCAAGATATTACTGTTCTGTCTGAAGTCCTTCATTCATATGAGAAGGCTTCATCAGCAAAAGTTAATTGGGACAAAAGTGAGGCTTTTTGGGCAGGTCAAGATCCTTTACATTGTTTGCCATCACTGCCAGGAAAGCTTAATTGGGGCAAAGCAGGGTTAAAAATCTTGGGAGTTCATTTTGGTTCAAATGACTTTCAGAAGTTAAATTGGGAGGGTGTAATGGAGAAAGTATGCACCCGATTGTCTCGCTGGACCTGGTTGCTACCCAAACTATCCTACAGGGGGAGAGTCTTGATTGTCAATAACTTGGTTGCTTCCACATTGTGGCACAGATTTAATGTGTTACAACCACCGGCTGGACTAGTGCGAGAAGTACAAAGAAAGCTGGTGAATTTTTTCTGGTCCGGACAACATTGGGTGTGTTCCTCTGTACTGTTTCTTCCAATGCAAGAAGGAGGCCACAGTTTGGTGGACATCAGGTCCAGGCTAATGACATTTCGTTTACAAGCTGCCCAGAGACTATTATACAACAATGATAGTGCTTGGTTCGACACCGCAGTGGTACTTTTGAGAAGAGCTGGTGGAATGGGGCTTGATAAGCATTTGTTTCTGATGGAGCTAGAAGAGACTGAGCTTACAGATCTTACTCCTTTCTATAAATCTGTTCTGGAAGCCTGGAAAGTATTTGCATTTTCAAGATCACCTGAAGTACCTGCAGGGATGTGGCTGTTGGAGGAGCCATTGTTTCTTAACTCTTTCCTGCCTTCGAGACTTCTATCCTCAGCCTTTCTGCGTGCACGTCTACTGTCTGCTGGGTGCACAAAGCTGGGGCATTTACTACACACCAGTTTGGAATCCTTGGGCAGGAAAGCTGGAGTTAAGTCAACACGAATATTACAAAAGCTCATTACAGAGGTGATTGGAGAACTGGATTTTAATTATCGTTCTTTCCTGGACAATCCAGCTATAATAGATGAATGGAGAAGTGGATGTGAGTATTGTTTCCCCTCTCTGACTGTAAGAGCTGCGGTGGGGGACTGGCTGGAAGAGAGGAAAAGTCTACTGTCTTTCAGGACTCCACAAATGGATGGATTTGAGTCAGTCGGAAAGAAGGCCCTTTATGTCACCTGTGTAAAGGTGACTAATTTGCATTCTTTGGCTGGGGTTCTTTCGACGAAATGGACAGAGGTTTTTGGCACTGACTCTTCCCCTAAAGGTAGTTGGCGTATCCTGTACAAACGTCCGATTGACCAGCGGACTGGTGACCTCCAGTGGAGGATTGTACACGGATCTATAGCTACAAACAGACATGTGGTGCATCTTGATCCTAGTGTTAGTGTGGGTTGTCCTTTTTGTGCAGAGATTGAATCTGTTTTTCATTTGTTTATGCAATGTACAAGGTTGATGGAATTGTTTTCCTTGTTAACAGAGTGGGTTACATCTTTGGGTGAAACTTTTTCTTTTCAGTTGTTCATCTTTGGTCCAAAGTACTCCGTTGAGCAAAATAATGTTTTGGTTTTACTTAATTTCCTATTTGGTAATGCAAAATTAGCCATCTGGAAAACTAGGAAAAATAAGATATTAGAACAAGGTGCAGTAAATCCAATTTTCATGTTTTTGGGCCTAGTGGGTTCTCGTCTCAGAGTGGAATATGCTTACTATAAATTGGTTGGCCGTTTAGAGCGTTTTATGGAAATTTGGGGGATAAACCATGTCTTATGTACAGTTTATGAAGATGAATTGGTGTTGAAATTTTAATATTTATTTATTTGTTGTGATGATGGATGATTGTTATCATCATCATCATCATATTGTGGTGAACAAAAATGTTTGTTTAAAATTGTTGTTAAAATAAGTGTCTTAATCCTCTCTCTCTCTCTCTCTCTCTCTCTCTCTCTCTCTCTCTCTCTCTCTCTCTCTCTCTCTCTCTCTCTCTCTCTCTCTCTCTCTCTCTCTCTCTTCTCTTCTCTCTCTCTCTCTCTCTCTCTCTCTCGTGCGCACGCGTGGGCGTTTTGTGAGTGAGTGTGGTGAGTGAGTGCGGGGAGCGTGTGGTGAGTTCGAGTGAGTTTTCTGCCCGCTGTGGCAGTTTTTTCTTGGTTGAATATTGCTATTTCTGGTGTTTAATCTGCATTGAGTAGATAAAACGAACTAGTGTTTTTTGACCATTGGTTGCCAGTGTATCACCGAGGGCATGGCGGCCCAAGGTGTTGACTCGCTCGGTTCATTAACGCGGCGCCACGGGGTTAAAGTGGTGGCCGCTGCAAGTGTGGAAGATTGTATCTTGGCTATCGGAGAAGTTGTTGGACATAAGAGCATTCTAGCAGCGTCAAGGATGAGCAATGCAGTTGTTTGTTTTTTGAACACTGTAGAAAATGCCAATAATGTTGTGGAAAAAGGAGTTGTAATTCGTGGCCTTTTTACACCTGTGCTTTCTCTTTCAACCCCTGCGAGAAAAGTTATTCTGTCAAACATCCCACCTTTTATCAAAGATGAAGCTTTGGTTAAGGAATTATCGCGTTTCGGAAAGTTGGTTGCTCCAGTGAAAAAGATCGCGATCGGGAGTAAATCTGAATTGATCAAACATGTGGTGTCTTTTAGGAGATTCACTTACATGATTTTGAGTGAGAACAGGACAGAACTGAATTTAAATCTGAAATTCAGATTTGACGATTTTGATTACACTGTCTATGTGTCTACTGATATAATGAAGTGTTTCGGATGTGGAAAAACCGGACATTTGGCTCGTGCTTGTCCCGAAAATGGGGGAACACGTACAAGGCAAGATACGATACCTGAGAGGGTGGCGCAAGACGTGGAAAACGCTGCGGGAACGTCTGTGCCAGTACCTGTGATTTCAGCACAGAGTGTCAAGGCCACAAATAATAAAGTGCCTTATAAACAAACTGTTGAGACTGTTCAAACCATGATCGAAGTCATGGGAGATAATGTTTTGACTGACAAAGATCAAACAACGTCGAATGTGAGCTTGCTTAAAGAAGCTACTGCGATAGAAGAATTGATGGACACACAAAATAGTTCAACGAATTGTTTTTCTGATATAGAGTCTTTATCAGACAATGTAAATTTGTGTGAAGTAGACATGGTTCAAGCTGTCTTCAAAACTCCTTTAAAAAGGAAAAAGAAAGACAGAGAAGAAGAATCGAAACAAGCAAGAATAGAGCAGAAGAATGATACAGATAATATTGAAAGTGAAAGTGAATTGTCTGATTCTAGTGCTTCAAGTTGCTCACAAAGTGAATGGAAATGTAATGATTACAGTGCTGAACAAATTAAAAAGTTTTTAAAAGTGACAAAAAATCAGAGAGGAGTACAGATTGCTGATTTTTTCCCAGACCTGAAACGGTTTGCGGAAAGCACTAAGAATCTAATGAGTGAAGGTTGTTTTCTGGATACAGAAGTATATCGATTGAAAAAATTTGTTTCAAAAATTCAAAATCAGTTGAATAATAATGATGACAAAGTGGCATAACTCTTTTATTTTGAGCAGCTGTGTGTTTCTGTATGGTTTAATTTCTTGTGTTTCCTTTTTTTCTTTGCACATGGCAGATATCCGTATAGCATCTTTAAATGTGAACGGAGCTAGAGATGATGTGAAGAGAATGCAAGTGTATGAAACAATGAAACAGAAACAACTTGATGTTCTTTTTTTACAAGAAACACATAGTGATGATAAAAATGCTACAGACTGGATAAAAGAATGGAATGGTCATATATTTCTAAGTCATAAAACTTCACGTAGTGGAGGAGTTGCCATCTTGTTTGCAAATAACTTTACTCCATGCTCTTTTAAAATGGAGGAAATAGTGAAAGGGAGACTGTTGAAAATTCAAGCCCTTTTTGAAAAATATGTTCTGGTTTTTATTTGTGTATATGCCCCCTCGTTACCAATATAGAGAGTGGCGTTTCTAGATATTTTATGCTTAACTCTAGATAAATGCAATAGTGAAGAATATTTATTTCTTGGTGGAGATTTTAATTGTGTTGAGCAAAATATTGATCGCAACCATATAGAACCACATATGCCTTCTCGCAAGCGGCTTTGTGAAATAATTGAAAGGAATGACCTATCTGATGTCTGGAGAAGTTTAAATGGAAATTCAAGGCAATATACATGGGCTCATGCTCATGAAATTCTATTGTCTTTAGCAAGACTGGATAGATTTTACAGTTTTAGGCACCATCACAGTGTTGTTAGGAGTTGTATAATAAATCCAGTTGGTTTTTCAGACCACAGTTTAGTTATATGTAGTGTTTTCCTCAATTCTGTCACCAAGGAGTGCGTATTGGCACTTTAACACTGCTCTAATGAATGATGCTTTTTTTAAAGAAACTTTTAATTTTTTGGGGGAAAATTTTAGAAAGGAAAAGATTTCTTTTTCTTCTCTTCAGAGTTGGTGGGATTTTGGCAAGATTCAAATAAAGGTTTTTTGTCAACAGTATACTCAAAATATTACAAAAGAGACAATTAAGTCTATAAGAATTTTAGAAACTGAAATTTTGAATTTGCAAGATATGGCGCAATTAAGTGGAAATCAAGCGTATATCGATTCTCTTTTTTTAAAGAAAACTGCTTTATCTGACCTACAAGAGATGAAAGCACAGGGGGCACTGGTCAGATCGCGTTTTAAAACTGTAGAACAGATGGATGTACCATCAAAATATTTTTTTGGTTTGGAAAAAAAGAATGGCCAGAAACGTTTTATCCATTCATTATTTTCTGAATCTGGATCTTTGTTGTCAGACTCTAAAGAAATAAGAGAAAGGGCAGTTAGTTTTTATGAAAAACTTTACAAGTCTGAATATAAAGAAGATAAAGACCTTGAAAAGGCTTTTTTTGAAAAATTACCAAAATTGTCGAAAAAAGCTAATATAATACTTTCAAAGCCTATTGTCCTGGAAGAACTGTTTAAAGCTCTTCAAGGCATGGATAATGGTAAAGTTCCTGGGTTAGATGGAATCCCAGTTGAGTTTTACAAAAGTTTTTGGTCTGTTATCGGGGAAGATTTGTTAGTAGTTCTTAATGACAGTTTAACTAAAGGACTATTACCAATGAGTTGTAGAAGAGCGGTGTTGACTCTTTTGCCTAAGAAAGGTAATTTGAGTGATATAAAGAATTGGAGACCAGTGTCCTTATTGTGTTGTGATTATAAACTGTTATCTAAAGTACTAGCTACCCGTTTGGGTGAGGTTTTAGGTGAAGTCGTTCATCCTGACCAGTCGTATTGCGTGCCTGGTAGGTCCATTTTTGATAACATTCATTTAATCAGAGATTTGTTTGACGTATCTAAAATGTTTGGTCTTGACATAGGCTTGATTTCCTTAGATCAAGAAAAAGCGTTTGATCGCGTAGAACACAACTATTTGTGGAAGACTCTTCAGGCTTTTGGTTTTAACCCTGAATTTTTAGCTTATGTTAAAGTCTTATATTGTGATATTGAGAGTATTCTGAAGATTAATGGCGGCTTATGTGCACCTTTTAAAGTGTGTCGTGGGGTAAGAAAAGGTTGTTCTTTGTCAGGGTTATTATATACTCTCGCGATAGAACCACTTTTAAGTGTTTTAAGGAGAGTTTTAGAAGGGGTGCATTTACAAAATTGTAAGACTTCTTTGTGTCTGTCTGCGTATGCAGATGATGTAATTATAATGATTAATAAACAAAATGATGTAGATTTATTACTAAAGACATTAAAGGATTTTGGTGTAATTTCTTCTTCAAGAATTAACTGGAATAAAAGTGAGGCAGTTTTAGCTGGAGAGTGGAAAAGTAGAGCGCCACCAAATCTTCCAGATGGCTTATGTTGGACCAGAGATGGTTTGAGATATTTGGGAGTATATTTAGGGAATGAAACAGTAGCTCAAAAAAACTGGATGGGAACTGTTGAAAAACTTAAGAGCCGACTTGGAAAATGGAAATGGCTTGTACCAAATTTATCATACAGAGGACGCACTTTGGTGATTAATAATTTGGTGGCTTCCTCTTTGTGGCACCGGATGACTTGCATTGATCCACCGGCTTATTTACTTGGAAAAATCCAGTCTGTTTTATTGGACTTTTTTTGGGACAAGTTACACTGGATACCACATAACATCTTGTATTTAAAAAAAGAAGAAGGGGGTCAAGGACTTATACATATACAAAGCAGGACTGCGGCCTTTCGGCTACAATTCATACAACGCTTGCTTACCAGTTCAGAGAACTTGGCTTGGAAATCCGTGGCCTTTGCTATTCTTGAATCCGTTGATGAACTCTGTTTAAGTAAACATTTATTTTTGATGGATCCAAAAAGAATCAACACATCGAAGCTTCCTGTTTTTTATAAAAACCTGTTTAAGATATGGGATCTGTTTAAAGTGAAAAGAACTGAGAGTACAGATTCTCTTTTTTGGTTACTGGAAGAACCCATAATTTACGGTGCTCGTCTGGATATTTCAGATACATGTGGACTATTAAATGGTGCTTTTATTAAATCAAAGATTGTAACACTGGGGCGTTTAATTAATGTGACTGGTCCCTGTTTTGGAAATGTGGAAAATGTGGTTGCCTCATTAGGTATTAAATCAGTTCGAATTGTTGAAAAATGTCTTCAGAATTTGCAATCTGTATTCACAGTAAAAGAGTTGAGTATGCTGGAAGATTGTTTTGCGGATAAACTTGTGCCTAGTGATAAAGATGCTTTTCCAAAGTGTTTTTTGTCCCCAAATATAGGGGAATATTCTGGAGTTTTTTTGGAAAATGTATCCGATATTGATTTATATGAAGGTGGGGGGAAACAAATGTACAATGCTTGTGTAAAAGCTTTCAACAGAAAGGGTTTACATGAAAGAGTTGATTCCCCTTGGCGCACCATTTTTGAAGTCGATAAAGATGTAAAACCAGAGTGGAGGGCACTCTACAAGCCGCCATTAACAAAACGAATTGGAGACTTACAGTGGAGAATTGTACATGCTATAATTGCAGTTAATTCTTTTATCTCTATCTTAAATCCAAATGTTAGTCAAAAGTGCCCTTTTTGTTCTCAAAGAGAAACTGTTTTTCATATGTTTACGTACTGCTCAAGACTTAAGCCTTTATTTGACTTGTTGAAGGATGTTTTCATTTGTTTTGATGAGAAATTTACTGTACCAGTTTTTATTTTTGGTTTTAAATATACCCAAAGAAGAAAATATGAATGCCAATTGATAAACTTTATTGTTGGCAAGGCAAAAATGGCTATATATGTTAGCAGAAAGAAAAAAATAGAACAAAAAGGTGATTATAATGTTGTAATGATGTTTGCGGCTATGATTAAATCTAGACTGCTAATTGATTTTTATTTTTATAAAGCTACTAACTGTCTAGAAGTGTTTGAAAATATATGGTGTCACAGAGGGGTATTGTGTTCTGTTATGGAAAATGAAATCTACTTTTCACAATTTCTATAAATATGATGTGATTTAATTTTTAATGTTTTTATATTTTTAATTATTTCTGTAATAAATGTTTTTTGAAAAATCAAAAAAAAAATCTCTCTCTCTCTCTCTCTCTCTCTCTCTCTCTCTCTCTCTCTCTCTCTCTCTCTCTCTCTCTCTCTCTCTCTCTCTCTCTCTCTCTCTCTCTCTCTCTCTCTCTCTCTCTCTCTCTCTCTCTCACACACACACACACACACACACACACACACACACACACACACACACACACACACACACACACACACACACTCCAGCATTGCAATCTTGATCACAGTCTTGATCGCAGCCTGCGTTCACAGTCACACCAAAAGCGAATAAAGCGAAATTTATCGCTATTTAAGAGGGTTTTTTTTGTACCGTGTATTCTCCGTGCAAATTCGTGCACCGAACCGTGACGCCCGTACCGTTTCGGTTCGATACGAATACATGTACCGTTCCACCCCTAGTATATATATATATATATATATCCACAGCAAAAAAAAATAATGATCAAGTTATACAAAATTCAACTCATTTTTAATGTAATTTTTAAATGTCATTTAAGTAGAAATGACTTATACACATGCACATAACTGGTCCGCATGGCCTCATGCAAAATAAACGATGCGCACCAGGAAACGTGGAGGGAAGCGCTTTTGAGTACCAACATTTTTGGGGACGGGGACACGTTTACTTACTGGAGTAGGATTTTTCCCCATCTCTGGTAAGATAGCAATCATAATGATAAGTGTGTTCATTAATTATTAGGGGTGCAACGGATCGCAGTTGATCCGTGATCCGTATGGACCAGGCCCCACAGTTCGGCACGCATTTGATTTGCGGATTAACTATTAACCATCATGGAGTGAAAGTTTGGTATTTGGACGTGTTTTGTCTTGCCAATTTACACATTCAAACTATTTTAAACGCAGAAGAGGAGGCGAAAATCGTGACTCACGCGCTGTTATCTGTGCGCACAGCCTCACACACCCGAAGCACGCGTACACAGAGAGAGAGAGAGAAAGGGGCGCTTTTCAGACAACGCTCGGAGACCAAATTGATTCCTCTTTTGCGTTTACTTGAACTGAAACATACTCACAAAAAATTATGTCAAAATACCTGTCTCGGCAACTATTCTCTTAGTTATGTCATAAGTGAACAGTTGAGAAGAAAAAAACGGATATGTGTCAGTATATTCGGTCTGTGCATTCAGTTTTAAAGTGACAGCAGCCTAATATTCCTGATGTTGTCTGGGTCATTAACCCTCTGGGGACGGCAAACGCACCCGTGCGTTTTGACAGATTTTTTTCACATAGCAGAAAAATAGACTTAAACTACTCTATCATTTCTGGTCATACAGAGTTAAGAAATATTAAAAAATAAACTGTTAAATGTCTACTTTTTTATGTGCCCACCTACAATCGAAATAAAATATTGTGCTTTTGTAGAATAAAGAAAATAAACAGGGTGTGCGTTCTGCTTCTCCGTGTCCGTGAACTTTTTTTCTGGAGCACGTCTCTAAACTTAAACAAAACTCAGCGTATACTATTCACCCAGACATGAGCAATATATGTGTATGATCATTTAAGTTTGTACTTTTAAATGATCTAATTTAAAACTAAAATAAATATTCTCTGTTTATGTAATCTATATAAAAAGAGAGAGGTGTCAGCAGTTCTCATTATCGTACTCTCAGCTCATTATTTTCCTAATGTGACACGCCCACGGAGAGCGCGCGCTATTCAAACGCTAATGATCTAAAGCAGCGGTTCCCAAACTTTTTTTCCTGCGCACCCCCTTCTATGTCCCAACCGGGTTGGCGCACCCCCAATCCCCACTTCAAAAAAAAAATGCAACAAAGCTTTGTTATATCACCCTATAAAGACTCATGTTTAATCGTGCGCTAATAACCAGAACATGCATGACAATAACAACATCAACAAAGTTTCAATATAATGCAACAAAGCTACGCACAAGCTTCCACTTTTAAACCTTTCACACGTTTTTCAAGGCGACCGTTATTTAGAACTTGTCACTTTAATGTTTCCATGGTGACGCGTCATTCCTTGTCACGTGACACAGCGCAACCACAACACAGCGCTGAATGAATGATGATCTGCTTTTATGTCATTTTTCCTTTCTTTATCAAAAATATTCACAAATGTATTAGCTATAGCATTAAACACTGACATTCCGATTGTCAAATATGTGCAAGTGGATGTGTTTTATTGTTCAAACACCTTCATAACGATCGTTAGTTTGTGCCACAGTTCAGAGAATCGGATCTGTTGGATTTACAACACGTGACGTCAATTCCTCCACTTCTCACGAAATACATGAAAGTAAGAGGCCGGTGAACTGGGAGAAGAATAGGGTAAAATGTGAAGCTACGTACACAATGTGTATCTGATATGAATACAACGTGTCGTCTTATTATAATGAAAAGGATTAATATTGCCGCTTCCACAGAAATCAGCAAAATCAAAATCATTGTTTTGCTAGTACTTAACTTATGTGTATTTAAATGTCTGAAACCTAAAATAAACATTATGTGGTTGAAAACACTCAATGGTTGTGATATCTGACAGCTGGCTCAGCGCCAGCCAACGCGCGAAAGCACATTTGTCACGTTACCGGCTGCAATGCAGAGCAGTGCGTAGAAGACAGCAGCTGTTTTCAACGTTTCTATCAAAAAATAATAAATTATAGTTTTTTTATTTAAAATAAAAGCGATTACAAAGGAAATGTTTACTGTTCATGGTTTTTATTTTATTGTATGGAAAAATCCCACTTACAAAACAGACCGCCATTACATTTTTCCTCCCGCGCACCCCCTGGTGGCAGCTCGCGTACCCCTGGGGGTGCGCGTACCACACTTTGGGAATCCCTGATCTAAAGCAACACATTGAGACGTGTAAACGCCCACATAAACTCGATAAACACACTATATTTAGTCAGATTAATGTACTGTCGTCTTGCACGGCTGTGAGGAATAATCCTGGGACATTTACCTACCTCAGAACAAGTGCTGGTTTATTTTCACTTCGAGGAGCGAGCTGAGCTGTAAGTGTTTTTATTCTTGTGCTTTGTTCTAATCGCGATATATAATAACGTTATTGTCTGTAAACGCAAAAATAGCCTACTGTTTAAATTTGAATCATGTTTCTGTGTGTGTGTGTGTGTGTGTGACTAGTTTTGGATAGATTATAAAGTTTTAACTCTAAAATAGACATCAAATAAGCTTTTGTTAGCAGTTTCTGCTCATATGTTAAATATATAGTATGTTTTGTCAATAAACTAATCAACTAAGTTATAGTGCATATAACTATAAGTTATATGTTATAGTGTTTGTTCCAATGCAAGCTATATCAAAATAATGAATCCTTAACTTTGAAATATGTATGATAAAATGTATTGGCCTACTAAGACATTTATGGAAAAAGAAAACTTTCTTTTCAAGATGTTTCCAACTCTAACTTTGAACCAATTCTGTAGAATGGCCCATATAACCTATTTGAACAGGATCTGTTTCCAGGTATGACTAAAAATGTGCTTTTGACTTTCATTTATATTTTGATTTTATATATACAGTATATATATATATATATATATATGTATGTATGTATGTGTGTGTATATTGTCCTTGCATTCTTTCTTGTGTGACACACCTGAATGAAAGGCTCATTATTATGCGGGTCTTTCTCTTCTTGAACCACCTAATTATTCACAATGGGGTTGGGCCGTTCACGCCCATTCGCATATTGCCTTGGCTAACAAAAAATGTTTTTCAGAATTTAAAATAATCTATTGTGTTATGTCAGTGATTAGACAGGATGATTTTCAGATCATTTTGAAGCAAAAACTCTAGACCACAACTTCCATTAGTCAAAAGTCTTGTGGACACATATTTAGTGTCTGTTTTGTGGCTTTATTTCAGAAACTTTAATTTTTAGTTTATTCAAAAACAATGCATAAACAACATTCTCTCAAAAATACAAACATGTACATACATGTTGCTCACATATTATGGTAGCCCTGTTTGTGCTAAATAGAGTGTAATTTCACCTGTGCCATTAATATGTTTATAAGCAACTGAAAAAAGCACAAATGTCAGGGCATGTCAAAACATCTCAAGGACCCCAAAAGCACCTTGGTCCCCAGAGGGTTAATGTTAATAAAATAAAATAAAAAAACGTCATCATCATCATCAACCATTTTCGAGAGAAAAGAAGATAGTGAGAAGAGCAGTCAGGAGGAAAGTGTGTGGACAGCTTGTAGGATAAGTGTGCCGCGTAAAGTGTGAGAACTCCAGGTGCTCCCTTGAGAACCAAACCAAAAAAGTTATGTGCACCCGTGCTTATACTGCTAACTTGACTGTACTTAATTTAAGGCAGCAACTCTTTTTTCCTGTGTTATAATTAACAATTGCTATACGTTATATGTTAATATCTAACTTTAAAGGGGATAATCTGTAGAAAAAAATCAGTCAACTGATAATATGCTTAATATTTGTCATATTAAAGGGGTCATACACCGAAATATATAACTGCCCCCATATTTTAGGAAGAGGGTACCTAGAAAGAGGATCATCTTTTGGGGGGATCCTTACTATCAAAAACGTTTTGACAAAACTTCTATCTGCCCTGTAGAGCATGGAGTGCTTCAATGAGCTAATAAAATGCATAACATAATAATGAAGAAGCTAAGAACTTTACTGCCCAATAAAAATAATTCGGCAATAAAGCCATAATCTTCCTCACACCTTCTATGATCAGCATTAAAGAGATAATGCTATGATGGTAGGACACACACTTAGCATGGCTTGCTTTATTCTCTGAGGTACACTTTCGCATAAACCCGTATAAGTAACGGAGGAACGCCGGCAGCCGCCTCCACACAGCAGGACGCCTGGCTAATGAAGCCGCTGCATTATCCATCTACTCAAGAAACCAAGGAGAAGGAGGAAGATAAGCTTTTGTATTACAGCATGATGCTAAGAAAAGAGCTTTGGGAAATTTCATTGCTCAGATGAGTGGAATGATTCCCCTCGTGTCGTGTGTCATGCGGTAATGCACTCCGGGTGATGGTTTTCAAGGTACCATTCAGGACTAAGGTAGTTTTTCACACATTACTTAGACGTTCAGCTGAATTCAAGTTCTTAAAAGCCATTAGGACTCGTGTTACAGTTTTTTTTTTCAGTCGCTTTGGTGCATTTCTCAGATCACAACTGAAATTCTCAAAACTACTTGTCCGCATCATGTAGTCACTTGTGCACATCATAAAAGCAATTTCTCATTGGTTTGAACAACTTGCAAATGCTTCGGTACATTCATGCAATTGATTATGTATAATTGTCTGCTGTTTCCTACATTATCAATTGCTCATGTCATGTTGAGGAATATGTATTATGGTTCTCTGATGAATAGACTTACCAACTCAAAACATCTAGGCATTAGTTCCTTTTATAAGCCATTAAATGCAGAATGGTTGAGCTAGTTGTCAAACTGTCAAGCATATTTCTATACATTTATATTAGACTTTATTGGATGGATGGATGGATGGGTGGATTTATGGATTGATGGATTGATTGGATAGAATGTCGTTGACTGCTTTGACAGCACTACTTTTAAATCATTTTCATCCTGACTGATAAAAACCTGTGTGCCCGACTCACAGTTGAACACTTTGATTGAAGCATATGATTTTCACAAGTGCTTTCAGGTTTTGTGTGAATCAGCTGTTAAATGAACAGTGGGCAGTCCTGGGTGTGCTCTCTGACGAAGACTAACCTCCGTCTAACAATCACACTCTCACATATGTGAACACATACACCTCTCACACATACACCAAATCCCTTTAATTAGCGTGCCAGCGACTGCTAGGTATATTTAAGCTATCATGCTTGAAATATCATGGATGTTATGCTTGAAGCTGAGATGAGACGATCTCTTGACAGTTCCTAGACGGCCTGTAATTAGTGTCTAACTGATATGCTACCTGCATTTCTGTGCTGTTCTCACACTGAGATCATAAGTATCCAGGGATCTGAATTTGATCAGCACTTTTCTCCAGGAAAATTAATACACAGGGCACCATTTAGGAAAGAATCTAATCTAAGACATGGAGGAAGAGAAGTGTGGAATCATGCTATAAAATGGATGCCTTTTCTTGATTTATACAACTGTTTATTATATATATGTTATGTTTTACATATATATTATATAATCTATATATAATAAATATTATATAATCCATGTTTCTCAGGCAGTGAATCAGCATATTAGAATGATTTATGAAGGATCATGTGACTGTATTGCATAACAATTATGTAAAGAATTTGGAAACAAAATGGAAATAAATAGTATTTAAAACACACACACACACACACAAACCAAATACAGTGACTGGATATTTGAAGATGAAAAAACACATACTTTATATAAATAAAATATATTAAAACTGCACCATTTTGTAGAATGACCTAGCTTTAGTAGAGTGTAGGAATTCATACCAATGAGGGGATCAGAAACACAGCTGTATCTAAGAAACATTTCTGCTAAGGCTGGAACAGGCTTTTGACTAGTGCAGCTCTGACTGATCAAATTAGCCAAGCTTATGCAAGTCATCTGGGTAATATACCTTTTAATGCAAGGCCTATCTATATGGACCCCATTTACCAATTAGCGTTCTAATTAGATTCCACACAGCAGTCCAATTTTATTTTAGCTCATAAACAGAGTGAAGAGGGAGGCATTATATTTAATCAGCCAAAGCACAACACCATTAACAATAGCAGTTAAACTTTGTTCACAAATGCACACAAATCTGATTTGTTTGTTTTTTAATCTGCACTCGATGAAATCAGATCAGTTTGTTCAGTCTATGTGGTCAATATCCGGTGCACAGATCTAGGAATGTACTTACATAAAAAAAAAAAAAAGTACAAAGAACAATTGTCAGGCGCTGTGTAGTAAGCGCACTATCATAAAGGATAACAAAGGGAGTTTTTAATAGTAAATTCCACTAGGAACATGTAGGAGAATCACAGGGAAAAAAGCTCAGGAAATAACCATGCCAAACAATACCAGACAATGAAACAAAGGAAACTAAGGGATTTAAAACAAGGGAGAGTAATCAACTGAACAGAAACAGGTCAAACTAATCACCCAAAGAAAACTAACTAGGGAACACAGGCAGGGAAAACAGAACACAGTGAAAAATGATTAATTTGAATGTTGGTCCATGGATAAAGACATCTAACATAAAGTAGGACCAAAAAGAAATACATTTGAAATCCAATCTGAACAAAGATCTGGTCAATAGAATACATTTCAGTGCACTAGAAAAAATAGTTGCGCACCAACTCGGTAAAAATCATGTTGCTTCAGAGTCGTAGAGCCAAACAACTCATTGCAAAAACGAGATTGCCAACGTTACAATGAACAAATAGTGTTTGTAATTCATGAACTGATCAAATTTTCAAAACTTTTCACTTTTGCACTATTTATAAAATACAAATATTTTTGCTAGACCTTCTCTTGTCTGGATCTTATTGTGCGGTTGGTAATCTCTTTTTTCCAATAGAATAATATTAAAACTGTGGTAAAGTTGAACTCTGCTACTTGAATACTGTACATGGAGCCATAAACTTCATGAATGAAGTGTTTTCAAATGCACTGCAACCTGCAGCACAACCCACTTAGAGATAAAAGAGCAAAGCCTATAAAGATTTGTTTCCAAGAACTAGAGAGTATACTAAATTACTATATTTTAGTTATTGTATATCATCAGATACACATCAATATATCCAGCCCGATCTCACGGCAATTCGTACGAATTTTACGAGGTGGCTAATTCGTACTAATTCATACGACCTCTCTCGGATACAAATTCGTACGATTTTTGCTAATTCGTACATATTTTACGAGTTACCAAATTCGTAGGAATTCGTACGAATGACCTACCCCTGACCCCGCCCCTAAACCTACCCATCACGTGGGTTTAGACAAATCGTACAAATTCGTACGAGTGAGGTCGTTTGAATTAGTACGAATTAGCCACCTTTTAATCACTCGTACGAATTCGTACGAATTGGTCGTGAGATAGCGTTGATATATCCTTATTTATCATGCTATTCATCTCAACACCACCTGAAGTGAAGTCATGGAGGCTTTGAACAACATTAGAGAAGTAAATAATAACAAGTTTTGTTTTATGTTTGTTTTGCTTTTTTTGTCATATAGGCATTTAACAACGAGTGAGAGTACCGTATTTTCCGCACTATACGGCGCACCGGATTATAAGGCGCACCTTCAATGAATGACCTATTTTAGACCATTTTTCATATATAGGGCGCACCGGATTATAAGGCGCATAAGATACTGCAGTCAAACGTTTGACTGGGTTTGCGTTATGCATCCACTAGATGTCAACAAATGTCAACAAAACAGTCAGATAAAGTCAAACTTTATTAAGCGTTCTGACAACTCCGTTCACTCCCATGGTAACGTTGTTCAAACGTTAAAGGAAAACTCCGGTCAATTTTAACACTGAGCTCATTTTTTGTAAATTTGGAGTGCTGTCAGTACAGATAACAACGACAAAAACCGGTGTTGCCTACACCGTGTTATCCTCTTTTCAAAATTTGCACCCTGTTGACTTAAACGGGACACGTTTTAAACCTGCTTTTAGCCTCTTAACAACCTTAATGTGTCATTACAAGTGCACAGCCATGTGAGTAAGCACGGTGAATCTGACTGCAGTAAATGTGAAAGATCTGAATAAAAATGATGTTTATTCAGCCAGCTCACATACCAGTATTTTCTTCCTGTTTTCGGTCGAAGTCCACAGTAGGCAATTGTCAGGTGCGCGCGTGCGATCATTGGTAACTAAGCAACAGTGGAGACTCAGACTGTCAGCCGATGACGGTGCTGTGTGGTGTTCAGAGAATATCAGCTCACATGGATAGTTCATCCGAATCAGATGTTGAACACACGGAGGAGGTTTGATCGCGCGCGCGAACTCAACAATCGACTACTGTGGACTTCGGCCGAAAACAGGAAGCAAATACGGGTATGTGAGCCGGCTGAATAAAGAGATTATTCCTGCCTTCGTGAAAGCTCGGATCACAGTTGAGACCTATAGTTGAGACTGATATATCAGCCCAGGCATCCACGATCCATTGGCAGATAGTGGCGTAAGTCGCCCGGCGCTGTCTCCCCGTCTTGGTGAACGTGTGTTCACCATCCATATATAAGGCGCTCCGGATTATAAGGCGCACTGTCGTTTTTGGAGAAAATTAAAGGCTTTTAAGTGCGCCTTATAGTGCGGAAAATACAGTAGTATTTAACAAGTTTTTTGTGTGGTTTTCTTTGTTGTTGTTTTTTGTGTTTTTTTGTCATTCTGGCGTAGAAGCAAATAACAGGGTTTTGTTTTGTTATACGGTCATTGAACAAAATGAGTGAGAGAAGTAAATAACAGAGTTTCTCTTACGAGAGTATCTTTCGTACTGCGTAATAGCTTTACGCTAGGGGAAAAACTCTTTTTCACGAGATATTGAAACCAAAAATTATCCTTAATTTTTTATTAATGTAAAACGCTTTGCAGCAGCAAGCAGACATAGGCGAAACAGCTCGCGCGCCTATTGGTTGCTCTTGCGGCAAATGCAGCAGCCTATCGAGAGAGACTCTGCGTGACGCAATGACCAATGGGGGCAATTCGCGCCCATATCGTCACGTCCCGCCAGAAAGGGCGTGGTCTCACCCTATAAATATGCTCGTTAGGCTGGTACAAGCTGATTTTTATCTCTTCAGCGACGCACACGCATCGCTGGATCCGGAGTGAGAAGCCGCGCCGTCGAAGCAAGCCTTTAAGCGGGACGAGCTCTGGAGTCGCTGGCCTCGCCGCCTTCAACTGCCGTACCTGCTGCGCTTTCCGGCGTTCTATATCCTTTTTATACTCTGTGTATCTTTACTCTGCTGAGAGTGTTTGCTCGCTTACTTGACGCGACTCACACTTCTCTTCACAAAAGAGCTGCGTCTTTTTAAAGATGCCATCCTGTGGCTCGTGCCGCGCCCCGCTCAGCGACGGAGACCGGCACGTCATCTGTGTTTCCTGCCTGGGTGAGGATCACGCGGCTCTCACGCTCGCTGACGGCGGATGCCCTCATTGCGAGCTTTTGCCTATGGTGACTCTGAGGACTCGCCTGGCATCATTCTCCGAGCCTTCACCACAGCCCGCCGTGGTGCCGCGCCGCAAGAAGCGCCGCGCCCAGCGCGCTCCCGAGCTTTCTCTAGCCCGCCAAAGCTCGCCGGTTCGCCCGCCAGCTTCGCCGGCTTCGCTCGAGTCGCTCACTGACGGACAACGGCCGCCGCCTGCCGCCGCGTCCGTCCACGAGTTCGACGAACCCACCGAGGCGTGTTCTCTTCTGGCATCCGATAGCGAGGATTGGGCGGGCTCCGTGGACCTCCCCTCCGCTAGCATTTCCCGCCAGACCACTGGTAAGAGAACCGGCATTGAGACTGAGCTGATGCGTCTGCTCTCTCAGGCCGTGGGAATCATCGGCCTCGATTGGGAGGCGCCCGCGCAACCGCCGCGCAACAGGCGAGCTCTGTGGACCTCCGCCTTCTGTCCGCGAGTCGTCAAGGAAACGGGCCAGCATCAAGACCGCGAGCCCTAAAAACCGCGGCTAGCTTTCTTTACGTTATAAGAAATCTACCCCGCCCCCCATGGGCGTGCGTCACCGGCAAATGAGAAAAGAGTGTGTTTTAGTCCCCGCCGAGGCCGGACTAATCTCCATTTCTCAAACATTTCTCAGCTCCTAGTTTGAGCGGCTGAAAATGTCATTATTGCAGCAATGAGCCTGTTGTATAACACGCACACCTGCATACAAACGCCTCCAAATGACATACAAATGACACTCTCTTATCTGCTTGCGCTACTGTAGTTCTCCCTGTGGCCCAGTGGCGGAACCCGAAGCTTTCACGCGAGAGACCCGTGTTCGATCCCGGCTCTCGCAAATTTAGTCTCGCCGCGGCCAGACTTCCACCGAAACTTTTCGCTCGTTCAGTTCCAGAAAATGCGACTGTTCCAGTGTATTTTGCAGTAAACAAGCTGGTACCACGGCCCGCTTGCCTGCACATAAAGGCCGTTTCCATGGTGACCCAGAAAAATCATGTAATCATTGTATTTCTGGTTTTCCGGCCACAGCCGATGGTGTTATAAGTGTAATAAAATGCTCACAGCCCAGTGTTCATTTCTACACACAAACACAGCCCGCCACGGTACAGGGCTCGCACAAATGAAATCGACGCATGTCAATTGTGCATTAAATGTAGTGAATGTGCCCACAACCCAGTGCCCACAAACACTACCACGGTTTCTGTAAAACGAAACCAACACAAGTCTTCCTAGCCTCCTAGGAAATCGACAGTGTTTCAGTCTCGCCGTGGCCAGACTTCCACTGAAATTTTCGCTCGTTCAGTTCCAGAAAATGTGACTGTTCCAGTGTATTTTGCAGTAAGCAAGCCAGTACCATGCCCGCTTGCCTGCACACAAATGCTGTTCCCACGGCGACCCAGATAAATCACATAAATGGTGTATTTTCTGGTATTCCGGCCACAGCCGATGGTGTTATGAGTGTATTGAAAATGCCTACAACCCAGGGCTCATTTCTACACACAAACACAGCCAGCAAAAATGCAGGGCTCGCACAAACAAAATCGCCTCATGTCGATTGTGCACTAAATGTAGTGAATGTGCCTACCTCTCAGTGCCCACAAACACTACACACCACATGTCCCACGGGTTCTGTGAAAACGAAACCAACACGCATTCAGTCAGCTCAGGCCGACGGTGTTTTTCAGTGCAGTAAATGTGCCCGCTGTCCTGCGCCCACATTCACTCACAGACATGTTAAGCCCCACGGGGCTCGCCCCGCTCTCTCTCCCTCACCAAACTGCTATAAGGGTTTTGAGCGCGGCCAGGCTGCCCGCCACGATCGGCGCGCCCCCCGCCTCACACACTGTAAACACAGTGTCTGCGTTACAGCACGCCGGAGCTCTCTTGCCGTCACTATGTCTCGGCCAGAGCCCAGATCTCATTCTACCCCTAGCTATTCACGCGAAAGTGTGGGCACAGCTTCCTGGGGTATCAGAATGGGTGCTGAACACTATAAAAATAGGCTATTCGCTACAGTTCGCTCGATGTCCCCGCCGTTATACGGCGCGCGTCGAGACGACGGTGGAAAACGAAGTATCTCATCTACTTCGAGCCGAGATAGCGAAACTACTGAGCAAAGGTGCTATAGAACCTTTATCTCAAGCTCAGAGCAAAGGGGGCCTACACGGCAGATATTTTCTGGTACCGAAAAAAGATGGAGGTCTCAGACCCATTTTAGATCTGCGACAGCTGAACAGAGCGCTTGTGAAGCGCCAGTTCAGAATGCTTACGACCAGGAAAATCCTCGCGCAAGTGCGCCACGGGGACTGGTTTATGTCAATAGATCTGAAAGACGCCTATTTCCAAATACAAATAGCGTCCCATCACAGGCGATTCTTGAGATTCGCTTTCGAGGGCCAGGCATATCAATACACAGTCCTGCCGTTCGGCCTGTCCCTAGCACCTCGTACATTCACGAAGTGCATGGACGCGGCGCTCGCACCCCTGAGACTTCAGGGCATGCGAGTCCTGAACTACTTGGACGATTGGCTGATTCTAGCTCGATCACGATCGGAGCTCATAGAACACAGGGCCGCATTACTCGAGCACCTCGAGGAGCTGGGCCTCACAGTCAATTGGGCGAAGAGCTCACTGTCTCCCAGTCAGAAAATTTCCTTTCTGGGAACAGTGTTAGACTCGCTATCCATGACGGCACGCCTGTCACCAGAGCGCGGACTAAATAATCAGCGCGTCGCGAAATCCTTCCGCCACGGCTCGATAGTTCCGCTCAAAAGGTTTCAGAAAATGCTGGGGCTGATGGCCTCAGCGGCCTCTGTACTCCAGTGGGGCTTGCTTCGCATGCGCCCACTGCAGATGTGGCTGAAAGCGCGGGTTCCACCCAGGGCATGGACAGCGGGTCTGTTTCGTCTCAGGGTCAACCTACAGTGTGTTTCAGCTCTGGAACCTTGGAAAATAACCGACTGGTATCAGTCAGGTGTGAGTCTGGGGACCGCTTCGAGTGTGAAGGTGGTGTCTACGGACGCCTCCACCTCGGGGTGGGGAGCGCTGCTCGAGGGCAGACCGCTAGCTGGCCTGTGGTCAGAACGGGAAAAGCTCCTTCACATAAACTGCTTGGAGATGATAGCAGTCGACAAAGCCCTATGGCGTTTTTGTCCCCAGGTAACAGGCCACCACGTCTTGGTCCGGTCGGACAACATGTCAGTGGTGGCATACATAAATCGCCAGGGCGGCGTCAGGTCACGAAACCTTCACAGGCTGACGGAACGCCTCCTGGTCTGGGCTCAGCACAGCCTGCTCTCACTGAGAGCAGCGCACGTGCCTGGTCACCTGAATGTGGGACCAGACAGACTGTCCAGGAACAATGTTCCAGCAGGGGAATGGTCGCTGCACCCGCAGACGGTCCAGCTGCTGTGGAAAACGTTCGGCAGAGCACAGGTGGACCTATTCGCGTCCCACGAAAACGCTCATTGCCCGGAGTTTTTCTCGAAAAGCAAGGACGCGCTGGCTCGTGTTTGGCCCCGCTGCCCCCTATATGCTTTTCCTCCTGTCTCGCTCCTGCCTCAGGTGTTGGAACGAATCAGGGAGAACGGATGCCCAGTGCTGCTCGTAGCTCCGCTCTGGACAAACCAGACGTGGTTCCCTGCCCTGATGCAGCTGACCAGCACTGCCCCATGGCCTGTACCATTGAGGAGAGACCTCCTCTCTCAGGCGGAGGGCTCGATTTGGCACCCTCGCCCGGAGTTGTGGTCCCTGCACGCATGGGCCATCAACGGGTACCCGCTAGCCTCCCAGAAGGAGTGTTAAACACGATCGCGCAGGCTAGAGCTCCGTCTACCAGGCGGCTCTACTCCTCGAAATGGTCTGTTTTCTCTGCATGGTGTCAAGCCCAGAGCTTTTCACCTGTGGAATGCGGGGTTTCGGAAGTGCTTTCCTTCCTTCAAGAGCTACTGGATAAGGGCAGGACCCCATCCACGCTCAAAGTATATGTGGCGGCCATAGCAACGTTTGCAAAACCGGTGTCTGGCCAGTCGCTGGGGAAAAACGACTTAGTTGTGCGTTTCCTTAGGGGAGCTCGGAGGCTGAACCCTCCCAGGCCCCCTTCAGTCCCGACGTGGGACCTTTCCACGGTCCTGGAGGCCATGAAAGGCGCCCCGTTCGAGCCAATCCAGCTGGTGGACATGAAACACCTGTCGTTCAAAACAGTGTTTCTCATGGCTCTCGCTTCAGTGAAGCGCATAGGGGTGTTGCAGGCGCTTTCAGTAAGCGCGTCGTGTATGGAGTTTGGGCCTAATGACTCGAAGGTCATTCTCAAACCTAAGCACGGGTATGTCCCGAAATCCCTCAATACACCGTTTAGGGCCCAGGTAATTTCCCTGTCCGCCCTTCCGGTTCTCAGTGAGGAGGAGGACGCGAGTCTCCTTTGCCCCGTCAGGGCATTGAGAGCTTATGTGTCACGCTCGTCTGTTTTCAGACAGACGGAGCAGCTTTTCGTTTTGTTTGGCGGGCGTTCCAAGGGACTCGCCGCCTCAAAACAGAGCCTATCCAGATGGATAGTGGATGCCATTGCGCTCGCTTACTCTGCAAAGGGCCTACAGTGCCCCTTGGGTGTCAGAGCGCACTCAACGAGAGGCGTGGCCTCTTCGTGGGCTTGGTCGAGCGGGGTTTCCCTGCAAGATATCTGTACGGCCGCGGGCTGGGCCTCGCCGTCTACATTTATAAAATACTATAACCTGGAGGTACCCGCCTTACAAGCTAAGCTTTTGGCGGTCTAAAATTCAGTGCTATCTGCCCCGCTGTGCGGCCCAGATGCTGAGTTTACTGCAGCCCCATGAGTGTTGACACACGTATGGCCACCCAGATCAGGCTGAAAGCTTTCACCCTGGCTGCGCGTTTTATTGTCATATGATCGCCCCGCTGGGTGCTTTTTTATAGGGAATGACGCTTCCAGCCTCTCTTCCTCCACTCTATGTGAGTTTATGGTGATTATGCACTACATGAGCCCTGGGCTTCGGCCCTTGGGACTTTGGTGTTGGATCCCTGTACGCACGGCGTGTTGCATTGTGTTCCCCTAGCGTAAAGCTATTACGCAGTACGAGAGATACTCTCGTAAGAGAACGTACTCGGTTACTAACGTAACCTCGGTTCTCTCTAGAGAGGGAACGAGTACTGCGTATCTTGCCGTGCTTGGAATACGCTCTGGTTCGCTTCAGCGATAAAAACCAGCTTGTACCAGCCTAACGAGCATATTTATAGGGTGAGACCACGCCCTTTCTGGCGGGACGTGACGATATGGGCGCGAATTGCCCCCATTGGTCATTACGTCACGCAGAGTCTCTCTCGATAGGCTGCTGCATTTGCCGCAAGAGCAACCAATAGGCGCGCGAGCTGTTTCGCCTATGTCTGCTTGCTGCTGCAAAGCGTTTTACATTAATAAAAAATTAAGGATAATTTTTGGCTTCAATATCTCGTGGAAAAGAGTTTTTCCCCTAGCGTAAAGCTATTACGCAGGACTCGTTCCCTCTCTAGAGAGAACCGAGGTTACGTTAGTAACCGAGTACGTTTGTTTTGTCATACGGCCGTTGAACAAAATGACTAAAATAAATAAATAACTCTTTTCTTTTCTTTTCTTTTCTTAAACTTCAACTGCATTCAAAGTACAAAACATTTGATCAGTTCATGCATTCCCTGGAATATTAAATGTTAATATGACCCCTTTACAACCAACCTGTCCAAGCATGAATTAATGTGACTAGAGCGATGACAGATGCAAAAAAAAAAGGTTGTAAATTTGTAAATCCTATTAACAGCCAATGTGTGCATTTCAGCCCGTTCTCATCCCAAGGCGTGTGACGCTTTGGGCATTTCGTCGAAATCTTACGCACATGGCATACTTTAGCGTCAATATGAGACGCAGAGCCCAAGGCGTCATACAGGTGACGCTCGTCTAAATCCCACGCACATGGCATCCTTTAGCGTCAATATGAGACGCAGATCCCAAGGCGTCATAACCATAACCCTACCCCAGACCAAAACCTACCCATAACAGTGCGTGTTATATTGACGCTAAAGGATGCCATGTGCGTAAGATTTCAACGAAATGTCGTATGGTGTCACCTATATGACGCCAAAGGATGAGAATGTGTTGGTGCATTTATGTGTGGCCCTTCCTGTGGGATAACGGCTGAGCCTCAGTGCTGCAGAGGTGTGGCTCAGGTTCTATAGCGCTTTAATTAAATCTCCATTATTGATTCAGACTATTGGCTGTATGCGGATGTTTGCGCTTCTGTGTCCCTTTGCTGCCCGCCATGGAGGTGCAGGGTAAAGAGCAGCTTTAATCATCTGCTAGGTGTTCAGTTTGGTTTGACAAGGAAATATGAGAATATCTGTGTTTAACACCAGCTTCACGGCAGATTTTCAAAGCCCTCAAATGGAACATCAAAGCGAGCGATGCATGACAGTCAACCTGCAGGAAACATTCACTGGCTCTAAATCATCACCCCTTGTGAACATTTGCTTTGTTAATAATGAGAGCATGAAGAAGTCAGTTGAAGGTTCCAAGGTTGAGCGTTATTTATAATTCCCTATTCATGCGGGGTTTAGCTGAGATGCAATTATTGCGCAAATGAATTAATTAATCGAAGACATCCCAGAAGTACACTCATTAACTCCGGTGTCAACAGGCTTTTCGAGGGGAACGTATATCATTGTTTCTTCAGTTAGTGCTAATGTAGGGTTGTGCAATTATTGGAAGACCAATTACACAGTTAAAATCCTGAAAAGAAATCACCATCAACCTGTTTTATTTAGCAAACTATGTCAATATATGTGCCTCTAGCATATACAAAAAGGTCCCCCCCCCCCCCCCCCCCTTTCTTGAAATTAATACTTTATATGAGAAAGATTCTATTTCAAATAAATGGTGTTCTTTTGAACTTTCAATTCATCAAGGTATCCTGAAAAGAATCACTGTTTCTACAAAAACATTCAGCAGCATAAATGCTGTCAACATTGATAATAATGTTTCTTGAGCAGCACATTAGCATGTTAGAATGATTACTTTAATGATGAAAATTCAGCTTCATCACAGTAATCAATTACAATTTGAAATATATACAGAAGACAGTTATTTAAATTGTAATATTTCACCACAATATATTTTTTGATCAAATAAGTGCAGATGAGCATGAGACTTCTTTCAACCAAGTTTAAAATAAAATTCAATGACTCCAACCTTTTGAACTTTATTTTATCAAATTGTAAATCATATATTAGATTTGATTAGATATAGATATTTTCTATTGAACACCTACAAAAACACGACTACTTAAATGTGAAATGTAATTATTTTTTTGCTATTTAAAGGTGCTCTATGTAACTTTTCTACTAAAATGAATCCTTTTTTTATTGCCTGTGTGTGAAGGGGTTGTAATCACACATTAAAATGATCCACTTGTCGAGTTTTGCTATTACCTCTGAAGGCCAGTATTCCTATTTCTATGTGAAGTCTCCGGGTCGGATTTACCGCGAAATCAAACGGATGTGACGTGCATACGCGCTCCCGAGCCTCTCTCCTTATATACAGTCTATTGTAGACGGTCAGGGAGTTACGTCCGGTTAAAGGCGCACGTTTTTCGGCTTATATCTCAGTCAATCTTTGATCAATATTCCCAAGACTCTAATCGTTCGTAGTGCTGGACGGGGCCTTTCGAACGAGCCCACCCCCGAGGTCCAACTCGCCCGGCTCCCCGAGTTATAGCCGTTCGAAATCGGGGGTCCCAGCGAACGGCGATCCGGTAGGGGGCATCCCCCGAGGCCCGACACTCTAGCGTTCGGGCAAGGGTTCCCCTGGGACCTCCTCCCCCAAATTTGAGCTCTCTGGGTCTTTGCGTTCCAGAGATACAAGCGATTTTCTTCTGAGATTGTGACGTCACCGGCGTCCGCAATTTTGCAGCGCGCCCGATGGTTTTCTGCTAATATCTCCGTGAAAACACCACCAAAAACTATGGAACTTATATGGTTCTTTTCAGCTCGACTAGATGGTCCCAACAAGCTCAGTGCTCGCCGAATCCGTCAAGTATTCGCCGAGATATTTGCGTAATAGACGGTATTTTCTATGAGTTCGAGCACGAGCGCTCTTGTAAAATTTGGTTGCAATCTGAAACATCACCACTAGAGGCCGCTAAAGTTACGTACAGCACCTTTAACAGCTCCTATATCACTCCGCAATCTCTAAAAAGTAACTTCAATCAATATTTAATTGTCCATTTATCCATTAATATGATAAACATCCATGTAAGTAATCAAATTTTTGGAAAATGAACCTTTATTTACCAAAAAAAAATGAATACAAGACCCTTTGGTGACCCTTTAGGTCAAGATCACCCTGTCGGGGTTTAATTTGAGATAATGACCGGCTGCTGTACATTATTTCTTACATAACAATTGATGCTCTGACCTTGAACAGGTTTGTTTTTGACATTTGTTGTCATGCAAAGCTCAAAACCATTTGTGTAATTAACTGTACTTTCAAGCTCTGCCCTCCACCATCTGTTGCTGGTTTGGTTTGTAGTAATGTGAAGCTAGGAGGACTCTTAAAGTTGCTTGGGAATACATTCACAACTGATAGGCATGAGGTGTGAAATGTCTTTCACTCAACACGTTTCCACATTAACATTTAAACACGAATGCTATTTTTGTATTATGAACTCTCCTCTGTGCCGAGCTGCTTATAAAATTACACTGTGTTTTGTGACATCATTAGATGTGCATGTTAATACATAAAAACATTTTTTGGCCACATTCCAAAATTGATTGTTGTTGAAGTGTGTATACACTTTAAAACAGATTTATACCCATTCACTGTTCTCTCTTTCTCTCCCATGTGCGGTAGATTGGCAGAACTGCAACACCATTAGGCCACTCCGACACAATGTTGTCTATTGTACTTGATCAAATGCCATAGCATAAAAACCTTGTTTACCAAGTTGGCACTTGTTTATTTCCTTTTGGAGTTGTCTTCCATTTTCTTGTAGTGTAAAAGGAGATCAGAACAATACAAACTGTTCCTTTCCGTTATGTTATATGTGCACAAATACCAGCATACATACGGAAAAACGATCACAGCTTAGCAGCAAATATGACACAACATATGTCATATACTGTATATGTCATGGTGTAATTGCATCTTTGAGGTGTATTGAGCCCATTTTATTGGGGGAAATTCTACAGCTGTTACAGCAATCTGTACCCATAGTTTAGCCATCTATGAATATGGTTAAGACAATAATGTGCACTGAATAATAATCCATACTCTTACATAAAGTTGTTCACATTATTTTGATGAAATGAGATTATTCTTCCCCGGGAGATAACAGAGTGGGCAGGCTAATAAGGATCTTGATGTACATTTCCCCTTGAAATACATTGAATGATTTTAGATTTGAGGTCCTTGTTAAAGCAGAATTCAGTGAACTTTGATTTATTCGTGACTGATGACTAAGGAATTGTTCGGGCAGATAAACCAAACTCAATCGAGTGTTGGTAATGGACATCAGTTTCAACTCCCCCATCCCAAAACGCTCGCCCATCATAATTACGTCGAAATCTTTTTTTAGTATTTACACATATTTGGCAGGAGAAAAGGATGAAAAACAAATAAATAGATTTAATTTTGGATTCAGCTGCCAAACCTGCCATTATGTTTAATGTATCGTTGAGATTGTTGAATAAATCAAGATTATTTGGATTTATTTTAAGTCTACAACCATTTCTTCTCTAAATACGTCCAATTTGCTCTCTGCATATGCACTATGCATAATTAATACGGCTGAATTGTTTGACCATTTGCCAGTATTATTTACACAGATGCTGTTGATTTAGTAACTGTCTCCTCAACTTACAGAACAGTGATAAGTTTACTAAGTTTAATACATTTACTGTTACCATTGTTATGTTGTGGTGTTTTAATGTATTTCATGAGCTATTGTCAAAGATATATAAAAAAAGTTCTCCCTCTACATTTTTATAGAAAAAAAAATTATCATATGCACACTAAACTGAACAAAAATGAATTCACCATAATTAACTCAATATTCTTGGTTTTGCTCTCAGATGTTTTGTTTTTTTGTTTTTTGTTTTCTGATGGAGCATGGGTGGGAGCATGGGTGGGAGCATGGGTGGGAGCATGGGTGGGTGCATGGGTATGAGCATGGGTGGGCGCATGGGTGGGTGCATGGGTGGGAGCATGGGTGGGCGCATGGGTGGGAGCATGGGTGGGTGCATGGGTGGGTGCATGGGTGGGGGCATGGGTGGGTGCATGGGTGGGAGCATGGGTGGGTGCATGGGTGGGTGCATGGGTGGGAGCATGGGTGGGGGCATTGGTGGGAGCATGGGTGGGAGCATGGGTGGGAGCATGGGTGGGTGCATGGGTGGGAGCATGGGTGGGTGCATGGGTGGGAGCATGGGTGGATGCATGGGGGGGCGCATGGGTGGGCGCATGGGTGGGAGCATGGGTGGGAGCATGGGTGGGCGCATGGGTGGGAGCATGGGTGGGCGCATGGGTGGGAGAATGGGTGGGCGCATTGGTGGGAGCATGGGTGGGCGCATGGGTGGGAGCATGGGTGGGAGCATGGGTGGGAGCATGGGTGGGTGCATGGGTGGGAGCATGGGTGGATGCATGGGGGGTGCATGGGTGGGCGCATGGGTGGGAGCATGGGTGGGCGCATGGGTGGGAGCATGGGTGGGCGCATGGGTGGGAGCATGGGTGGGAGCATGGGTGGGTGCATTGGTGGGAGCATGGGTGGGAGCATGGGTGGGTGCATGGGTGGGAGCATGGGTGGGAGCATGGGTGGGAGCATGGGTGGGTGCATGGGTGGGAGCATGGGTGGGTGCATGGGTGGGTGCATGGGGGGGTGCATGGGTGGGCGCATGGGTGGGTGCATGGGTGGGAGCAGGTGGGAGCATGGGTGGGTGCATGGGTGGGAGCATGGGTGGGAGCAAAAAGTTGGAGCGACTTACATTTATGTTTATGTTTCAAATTATTAAGTTCCTCTAACTTAATATATTTTGTAGGTTGAACATAAGTTTGTTCACTAAGACTGCATCACATTAGTCTAAAAAAGTGATCATTTCAAGGGTTAGATCACGTAAAAAACTCAATTTCAATTGCAATTGCATGTTCCCGCTTTTTAAGGTGACACGGAGGTTAAAATAGGAATTAAACTTTTTAGAAAGGTAAAGTTTAAAACATTTATTGTTACATATTAGATTTATATTGTATTATTGTTTTTAGCAAACAGCACACAGTATACAGTATAGTATGCAGGCAGCAAGCAGTCTAGCGGCTAGCTATTTCAAATGCATGTTCTTGCCTTGGCATGAAACACCACTAAAGCATGCCATGCATATATTGGGAATGTTCCTTTTTTGAGGCTTTTCACATTAAAGCTCATTATGCAAATAGTCGGTACAAATTAAGCATGCTAACACGAGTCAGTTTTTTCAGTACACACATCAACAAAAAAGACACACAACCTCTTCCTGGATTTTCAGAACCTAAAGGTAAACGTGGGGGACAAAATGTAATTTGTGAGATTAATTTTGTCAAATTTCTTTGATGACCTTATCCTTGGGTTTAGCCAATAGACGGCAAAAATTCAAAGGAGTGCGGACCTGTTTTGTAGATTGACACTGGAAGGATGAAATGTATGAATTGCTTCTTTTGTCCTCTTATATTTCATATATAAATTGGGTACGGGAATGCTGAATGCAGATTCAAACGTGAGGGCCTTGAGATGTAATTCTCTTGTTTAAAGTGTTAAATACATAGACTTGTATAGCTGCAAGTACAGCAGAGCTACTATAATTATAAAATGTCTGCCTCAAGAGGACACAAAAGAACAATACACGAGTCTTGTGCTTCAGAAATGCCCAAGCAACCACCTCAAACGAGTCTGTTAAGACAGGACCTGCTCTTATGGCCTCAGAGAAACTAGTTAGCTTTGCTAAGTGCTAAGCTGGCAAGAAGTTCAAAGTGACCGAACAACGGTCAGTTTATGTTCTATAGCCCCAAGGCATTACGCATGAAGAGAACCGACGATAAGGAAATGCAACAGTGGCCTGCTGCAACAAATGTGCTTCTCCTTTAGGCGGTCCACCGCAGGGGAAGCTTTGAAGTGCAATGACAGTGCCGAGTGGATGCTAAGAAAACAGAATTTAGTCACTTGCACATCGCCAGGCGGGGCGATGGCAGCTTGGGTATTGAATCAAGAAGTGCTGCAGGTCTAGAGGAATTGCAGTATAATCAACCTAATAATTTCACATTTGATGAAAGGCCAAGAGTGTGACTGGAATTAATATTTGACCAGAGGGAATGGAGGAAATATCAACTATGGGCACAGCTAAATGCTAATTATCAGCCAGGTTTGCACACTGGTACATTCATAAGATATGTGAGTGCTTTAGATACTGTACCTTTATGATCAAATAAATCATGCCAGAAAAACAATGTTAGAACAAACCCAGCTGTCATTGAGATATTTTCAAGAAATAAAGGTAATCTATTGTTCACCCAAAAACGAAAGTTATCTTGAAGAAGTTGGTGGGGTTAAATATTGTTTGGACTCTAACTGAGAATGCAAACTGAGAATATTATGCAAACCTGCAATAATTAAATGTTACATAATAACACCAATATACTTTATGTGTTTAATCTCACTTTACTAACCAATGTATTTGCTGCTGGCCTTCAATGATCCAGTTCAACCATACAAATAAGCAAACCCTTGTCTGAAGTTTAAAATCATTGGTTACCCGTAAGCCAATCAGATAAGTTTATATATGACGTATGTTATGGGCCGACACAGCCGCATCGAACCACAGACATCATGCATCGAACTCAAATCTATGATCGAACTTCCACTGTAAACCTACTGTAAACACTTGATGATGCGAGCGAAATACCGGAGTGAACATGGCTGTAAACGACTTTTGCAGATTATGCGAAGTTAATCTACGCATCCACGGTACAATCAGAGCCTCTAAACTGATATTTGACAGTAGAGAGAAACAAAAAAATATTTGCAGCCAACTGTCAAAGTTAGGATTTAGTTCTGTTAAACACAGCTCTTTGTTCATCTCGAGTCTGTCAGAAATGCTGCAACTTAATTGCAAGATTACAGCATGTCATGGCAATATTTAAGACCTGGAAAAGAAAGGAGACACTGACCTGTCAAAAGGCTCCCCAGTTTCTCGCTGACGATCGGTAATAGTTGATAAATTAAACTTTTCCCAAAGGGAGTAGGGCCACAACATCACCTCCATTCAAAATGTTTCATACACACTCTTCTTGTTCGGGCTTCAGTTTGCAAATGCCGGGAATATTCTCCACAACAGAGCGAATTGTATCCGCGTCTCCATATCCGCGTTTGTTTTCGATTTCCCTGACCTAATCTTAAACTCGGCGCTTAGCGACTACATCACGGCTTTCAGCCCGCCCTCTGTTCGTTGATTGGCCGGCTGTTTTCAGGCCTGAGGAAAACGGATAGATAGGCCGCTATCTCAGACTGAGTACAGAAGCAAAATGAAATTGAGCGGAAGTACGAAGTCTGACGTAGTCAGGCTAATCCAGAATGGCAGAACGGCTGAAAGGTTTGTTTGAGCTGCGCCCTCTACTGTACAATGAATGAATTTGTATTTTGAATTTGTATTTCCTTCAGCCTAAGGCTTATTCGTTTCACTTTTGGTGTGAAAAGGCCTTTACATTTGATGAGGTAAAGTACCGCAAACGTAACGTAACGCATGGCTTTTCATAAAAAAGTAATAACCCACAATTAGTTACTTTTTTAAGGAGTAACAATATTGTAATGCATTACTTTTCAAAAGTAATTTCCCCCATCATTGCATATCATATAAAACAGCTCAATTTGAGGGACATCCCTCACAATCGCTAAGTTTTCAGAAATAGCTTGCAAATAATTAGTTGTATTGAATGTGCACTTGCAAAAACATGTAGCCTGGGAAAACCCAGACAACTTCCGGCAAATTTAAATTTTCTCTGAAAGTTAGTCTGGCAAAGAGCTCATTCAAGCCCATTTCCAATCCGTCGAAATCGACCCACCAATCAGAAACGTTGGGGCGGGCTTTACACGATGACGTCAGCGCTGGGATTTTGAAGCAGATTTTGTAGCCTAACTTACAAAGATGGATGCTGCCGTCGAACATCACTCGTTCGAATCAGCTATCGCGTCTGTTTTAAGCGTTTTGAACGTTTCCTTTTTGTTAAAAACCGAGCAAAGAACAACACTCGGAGATGTTTCTCCGCCGCTTTGCATACGTCATCTCCTTCATCGCTCTGAATGGCTTTAGGTCTATCCGTGACGTCCGTTGGTGACGCCCCTCTGGAAATGATTTGTCTATGACGCTTTGCCAGACCATAACTCAGTTACAACTGAGAATGGTCTGGTTTTAACCAGGCTAAAAAACATGTACTTGCATAGTATTACTAAAATAAAAGGCCATAGTACTTAAAGAGAGTACACTTTCAGGACTGTTTGTATGTCACTTAAATGAATTTTTTTACTTTGAAGTACATTTGTTTAAAAAAAATTAAAGTACACACTTTTATGTGCTGACTAATATACTAAAGCACATTTAAAGTTCTTGATTATAGTTTTTAGTGTTGTGTTATTTGATATTAAATTTTAAGTTAATTTATTTTAAATGTAGTAAATTGCGACTTCCTCATCACAAATGTGTAATAACAAAAAAAAATTAAGTACGCTTTAATTATATTTCAAAGACAATAAATATGAAATTGCATATAAAGATATACCTAAAGTCCTCTCAAAAGTTCTACTAATTACATTTAATATAACTACATTTTCATTTAAGAACAGCATGCATTTTAAGTGTTTGAATACATTACATTCAGTATAATCAGAAAAATCTCAGATCCATTAAGATTTACTGGGATTGCTGATATTTTTTGATTGTCAAAATTGCTTCCCAAAGGGGTGGCTGACATTTTAAATAGTGCAAATTAGTTTGAAATAGGCAACCATAAGCAGCCAACTAGTTGCTAGGCAACCATATGGCATCCCAAATGACTCAAAATGCAATTAACCATAGACCCTCCATGCATGGAAAGTTTGGCGAGTTTGCAACATAAGAATAAAAAGTTATTGCTGTTCAAAGTTATGAATAATAATGACAAAATTTAATGAGGTACATTTTATGAAGAAAGTTTTTGGAGCACAATATGACTTTCCGATACAAAACTCGCCACAAGGATTCTGGAGGTTTCTATGATAAGATATGTGAGGTGGGGCTTTTTTCAGTGGAAGTCCATGAGATTTTTTTGCCTGTAGGAGAATTGTGTCATTCATGTCTGTAATCCAAAATTGCAGACATCATTGGTTGTAATAATGAAAAGAAAAGCAGTAGACACCCATATTACATTGGATTCCTAATGATTTACAGGAATGAAACAGACAAAACTGATAAACAGGATATGACACAGTACAATTATACTAATATCATCAAAGCAAATGTAGTGAACTGCAGTGGCAAACTTCAGTGTAACTTGGTCAAAGCTTATTAATAGTTTTAGCTCTGGGAAATGACGTGTATTTTTTTATGAAATATGCATCAAATGTAGTCTAAACATGATCATAAAGCATAGTTAAATGTCCAATTTATGGTAATGAGAACTTCAGAGACCAATTAAAATATCTCTCTTGGGGGAAAGCAGTGGTCCTGGTCAACAGAGATGCTTAGCAAAATAGAGTGCAGAGGCCAGGTTTTATTCAACATCGTCCTCATATGTCTCTGCTACATTACACTCCTCTCTCATTCCCTTTACCAAGTTTGCCAATCTGGAACACAAGTGAATGGGTTGCCAAAACTCTTCATCAAGATCGTATTTATGAGATAATGCACCAGTTGTTTCTTCTAAATATAGCCTACTAGACTTTATGCACTTTATTTTGATAGTCCACTTTAGACATTCTACTAACTATAAGTAAATTTGCAACTACATCAACTCTCATTAGAATATCAGTAGACTGTTAGGTTAGGGTTAGGGTTAGCAGAATAAGTTGACATGTACTTGAGGAACGGTCAATATAAAGTAGGCCTACAGTGTTGTGCCTGAACGCGTTCATTGAACGATAGTTCATGAACTCGTTCATATTTTGGACGAACATGAACTGAATTACTGTATTACTGCCTGACAGAGATGGGGACTCGAGTTTGAGACTCGGACTCGAGTGCGACTTAAGTCCCACACACAGTGACTTCAGACTCGACTTGAGACTCGTCCTCGAAAGACTTCAGACTCGACTCGGACTCGAGCTGCGGGACTCGTGAACAATGTTTATTTTTAGGAAACGTCTGATGAGCTAGCTGTTATCCCCCTCCCTCCGTTACCTATAACCTGCCTACGTAACCACGTACTACGTGGCCTATTGCTGGCAGCGCGCGCGCGACCGCACATGAGAGGATAACAAACAAAAAGTTCGACTGCACCGGCCGCTGCTGTGCCATTCATCGTTAGCTTTGGGTTCAAAAACTTCAAACAAGACGCGCTCAAAAGAAGCGCTCAATGCAAAATATGCAGTATCACGATAAAAGATTCTGGCTCAACCACATCTAATTTTATCAGGCATCTGAAAACGCACCCTGATAGGTGAGTAAACATGTTTAGCTCAGCATTGACCATCTACCGTTAGCTTGCTTATTGCTTTAGCTACCTAACGTTACGAGAGGTTAACTCCGACTGTCTTCCTTATGAAATATGAATGAGCGTTTGTTTAATTGCCAAACTTGTGGTGGTCGATTAACGTAACGTTAATCATTTACGTGCCGCTGGCTGCCCGTTGTCTACAAACAGGTTTATTGTTGATCATGTAACGTTACTGTTTCATTTAGTTATAACGTTACACTGGTTTGAGAGTCTGGGATGTGTTGACTTACAGTATATAAGCTATGATTAGTTGCATAGGCAGTGCAGCCAGAAGAAGCCAGAAATGTTTTGTGGCCCATACCTAGTGTGTTGAGAGAAGAGAAGGTTAACCAGTCTGATCTCACCCTTTGGATTTTTTTATTTCTAAACATTTTGTTCTTAACAAGTTACATGCCATAAGTTGGTCAGTTGCTTCACATTTACACTAAAGATTTTGAGCATTTTAATGTTTTGGAAGTGCACTGTAGTGTTAATTTCATTTGGATGCAATAGTTTATTTGCATTTAGCTACACTGATGTTTTGCACTAAATAGGAGTGTCAATTTTAGTGTTGCGAGTTATATCATTTTCTATATTTGGTCTTATGTCTTGGTATGTTCAAGCTACAAGGCAAAATAAAGAAATTAACTAAAAGTAAAGCATTCTTGCTGTTTTTGTCATGTTGCAATAGCCTGTTTACACTGATTATATACCAAAATCAAAGCTGATACTGTATGCTAATAGATAGTCATATCTATTAGCATAATAACTATCTAGAGTCATAATAACATATGGTACCACTTTATTTTGATAGTCCACTTTATACATTCTACTAACTATAAGTAACTTTGCAGCTGCATGTCAACTAACTCTCATTAGAGTATTAGTAGGCTGTCTGCTTAATATCTGCTAATTATATATTATAATATCTTATTTTGTTGGTTCCCCAACAGATATTCTACTGACTATAAGTAACTTGGCAACTACAAGTCAACTTGTTCTCCAAACCCGAACCCACATCATAACCTGACAGTCTACTACAGTCTACTAATACTCTAATGAGAGTTAGTTGACATGTAGTTAAAAATGTACATGGTTAGTAGAATGTCTAAAGTGGACTATCGAAATAGTGTAACCTAACATATTACATGCTTTGAATTCCTTATATAAAGCTATGCAGTGTTCTAAGCAACCTGGATGGGTCGCTGTACGTGATGCAACACTTATAACCACAAGAGACTTGAGACTTGACTTGGACTCTAGCTCAAAGACTTGAGACTTGACTTGGACTCTAGCTCAGAGACTTGAGACTTGACTTGGACTCTAGCTCAGAGACTTGAGACTTGACTTGGACTCTAGCTCAGAGACTTGTGAGCATCTCTGCTGCCTGATGAACGTTACGGTGAACGCGTTCATTCTGGTGTCTGTGAACGCACGCTCTCTCAGTTTAACTTCGTTCAATAGGGTGCCAGATTTCTATAGAGCCTTCCAGGCGAAAACCCGGCTAAAACACACTGTAAACAGGCATTAATATGTAGCGAAAAAAACATCCAATCTGGCAACACAAGCCACCAGTGTCGCACCGCCGCATGCGTCATCAAAACAAAAAGCAGCATGTAGTCGACAAGGCATCGAGGAGGCGTCGTATGATCATTTCAACGAATTTTATGACAAGGTCGGTGAGGATGGGAAAAATCTTACATTTCTGTGCAAACTTTGCCGATAAATAATTGCTGTCTGTGGTTGTATATGGGCTGTGGCAATAATAATAATAATAAAAATAATAGCTCGCAGCAACATATGGAAAAAAAGAACAATGAACTAGTTCATTTTTGGAACTTGTGAAAATTGTGAAGTATGAACTATGAACCAACTGAACTAGTTCATTTTAAAATTTGTGAACTGAATTTTGAACTAGTTCATGTAAGTGAACTTTACCAACACTGATAAAGTATTAGCAGATATTAAGCAGACAGTCTACTAATACTCTAATTACTGCAAGTTGGTATTATTGTTTCTTGTTCTTTCAGGTGTGAGAGGAACAGAAAAGTCAAGTGTAATACCAGTTTATTTTGACCTTTGTCTAATTGTCTCTTCTCTTGCTTTTAATTGGCTAAAGAAATACAATATACTGCTGAACAAACATTAATTTGTGTTCTATAATAGTTTTCCTTTATTTTACTAATGACAATTTTATAATGCGTTTATGTAACAAAAACTTGTGCATTAAGTCATCATTGTTTTTATACAATGTAAAAAAAATGAATAGCATGTGTTTTTTAAAGCCACTCTAACTAGCTAACTGTCTAACTAGCTTTTTATCACAGAGTATGGCAGAAATATATTTTATAGTTTCTATACTGTAATAAAGGCTGCTGTCAATTAGCACTGCATTATTCATTACTTTATTGTTATGAAAACACCAAGATGGCTTGAAAAAGAAAACCAAATAAACCATATTGTCGCAGTCATGTCTTTATTGTCTTCACGTTTCAAAATGTCTCTGCTTTTTATTCAGCTGTATTGATAGCTGGATGCATTTGTCCATAAGGGATTTCCTGGACCGTCATAAATTATTACTTCCATGAGTCCGTTTCGGAGTTTCTACGCGATTGCCCTCCGGCTTTCAAGTATGAATGACACAGACATTACATGAGAGTGTTTAGCGATAAACACATTATGTTTACATTGCCTCATTTTGCATAAGAAGAAAATGTCAGATCATGCATAGACTATCTTGTCTCTATGATTTTAAATCAAGATTTATTCACATTGGCCCATGAAAACAACACACTTACCGTAAAAAGTGTGGGGGCGAATTTACGTTTTAATAAAAGTGCAGGGGACACGTACCCCGCATATTCTACGCTCATGTATACTAGGCTATATAAATAATCCTAAAAGAAGAATGACAAATAGGGCACATTTAGACAGCTTGACAATGACAATTTTATGTTGCAGTAAGTTTAAAAAGTGCAAATGTGGAACTGCAAACGAGACATGAGAGCTACAGCATTATACGTGAATAATGACTTTCATTTTGGGGGGAACTAATCTTTTAAAGAAATCTTCACTTTGGAGTTCTAATGCTCCCGGGCTCATTAGATTGTAATATTAGTATCCTTATCAGGGAGGCATGTGACATCAGCAACACATTTGCACATCTGCGTCTCGCAATTGAATGATCATCCAAACATTGTTAATTGCACCCAGCTTTACTGAAGTGAAACAAGAAACAATCTGTTGCTGTGATGCCGACAATACGCTCTTCACCCGCCACCCCTCCGATTTCCAATTCATTAGGTGAATCTGAGTTTAGAAAGCGCACAGAACACTTTTAAACAGCTCATTTTGTGTGTGCAGCTGTAGATAATAAAATCATAACTTGAGTATTTCCCTGATGTTCTATAATGCGGCTCTTTTGTAGTTTCAAGTCTTGTAAATAAATAACGCTAACGTTTATTGCACACTCACAGGGAGCTTTCGCTGTTTATTTCACAGCTCCTCCGATGCGATTCATCTAAATGGAATAAAAAGAAAGTTGCATATGATGCTTAGGCTTTGGTTCTCGCAGTAATTCAATAAACGCCTGTGCGTATAAGTAGAGAAATCAGTTTTCTCTGGATCGTGCGAGAAGTCGCCGCAGGAAAAGAGCAGACTAGCTCAAGGCCCGGATTATACTGTGAGTAAATCACACTGACACAGGCTGAGAAAGAGAGTCTACATTGTCTGATGGGGGGGATCAATCACTGCAGTGATTTGCAGCTTCTGTGCTAACACACATAACCAGATCCCTCCCGCCTAAGTACATTATCCCAACTCTGCAATTCTGTGACAGTCCAATCCATATGGTGTGGGCGGAGAAAGGTGAACATCCCAGAGATAAACTACGCTAGTGAACAGCTGTCGTGTTACTTTACGCTCAGGCTTCTGTTTGCCGACCACAAATCTTTTAACTGACTGAGGAGAATTGTGGTATTTTTTTGATTTTCTTCTAAAAAAGTATACTTAAATTGTTTAAAAATGAAAAGGTGGGATCCAAATCATATACAATTAATGGCACCCACTTGTAGCGTTTTCTTTTCTTTTTTTTTTTTTTTTGGGAGTGTGTTGGTTAAGTATCTGGGTAAATGTCATTTCACCAAGTGCTAATTGTTCCTGGTTCAACATCTTTGTTGATCCTGGAACAACATTCCAATCAACCTATCAGATTTGAGGTATAAGTTTACAGTTTATGTCAAGTTTAGTCTTTCAACCAGGCTTAGGTGCTTCTACATCAGTGTTGTTTACCTATATTTTCCCTCTGATTTTAGAGATAAAATATGGGTAGAGTTAGGTTTAAAGGGTAGGGATAGGATTAGGACTATGGGTGGGTAAATGTTTAGTCTTTTTCAGATCTTTCAATCTAATGGACGAAATAAGCTCACTTAATTTACATATTACATCTGCAAGAAATCAGGAATGGTGAGAGAACATTGTGCTTGGTAAATTTTTCGTCTTCAGACCAAACTTTGGTCTACAGTTGGCAACATGTAAATCCTGTTAAGCATTTGTTCAGTAAGCGGGTAGGTAGTATTTTGTGGCTGTTCGAACGCATTCGACCACATGAGTGTCTACACTATAAAGCAATCCAGTCGAGTACGTTTCGACTAACTCTGGATGTGGTCGAAACAAAGTGGACAAGCTCAAAAAAATTCTAGACTTTGTTTACACCTGTATTTAACTTCACTTGTGATCAGATTGATGAAAACACTTCTAAATACTAGGAGTAAACAGAGCCTGATTCACTAAATGAGAAATAACAAATCATGTAAGGGCACAAGCACACTCCCCAAAAAAGTCCAATAAAGCAATGCGTGCTGCAATTGCCTATTTTCCTTGCCTGTTTTGAGGCTTATAGGTTGTGAATGTTGAAGTACTGCAACTTGGCTTTTTTTTTTTTTTTTTTTATTAGATACAGTGGGGTCAGTAATCAGAATATAGTTTATATATGTACTGGGGGAGAGGAAACTGTCCGAGGCTGACCACTTATTTCATAAAAAAAAAAAAAAAAACATTACATAGAGTAATATTTTGAATATTTTTTAAATTTGATATAACTGTTTCTAATTTTATTATATTTTAATATGTCATTTATTCCTGTCATACAAAGCTGAATTTTAAGCAACCATTACTCCAGTCTTCAGTGTCAATGAAGTCAAAGTGAAATCATAATAAAATGCTGATTTGGTGCTCAAGAAACATTTGTGGTGGAAGCCATGATATTTTTTCAGGATTCTTTGATGAACAGAAAGTTCAAAAGAACAGCATTTCAGTCATGACAGATCTTGGAATAGATTTAAACATCATTTACTGATAAGAATGGAATGTACATAGGCTAGTCTTGTCGGAGTAGATCTGATGCTGCTGCATGAGTTAAGTAGCCTGGCATGCCAGACCTACATCAGGATGTTAGGTCTGGGAACTCACCATTGACAGGGCTCAATACGAGGGGCTGGATAAACGGTCGTCTTTCAAATTCCCTCTGCACGCAATCGGATAGCACTACAACCAACCAGAGCAATGAAGAAGGTGACGTAGTCAGAGCGACAGAAATGAGTCGATGGGGTAGTGTTTCGCGTATGTTGTGTTGTCAAAAAGTTTGATGGAGAGATTCCTGTAAGCTACCAAAGATATGGTAATGCAGCACAATGACTTGCCGTTTTTGTGAGAGAAAAAAAAGAGAATTGCGGGCGTGCTTGTACATTCATCAAGCATTTCGAGAAACGTCAAACATTAAGTATTGCTGCCGAGAGACTACTGCATGTTGGAGTGGCGGTAGTTAAAACACCGGCAAAGTCGAACAGGATTTGTCAGCGGTGTCTCACCCTTTTATCGAGACTTGAACGTGACTTGCCGGTGTACTGGAGATGGGTGGAGGATGAAAAGAACGAGGAAGCCTCCGCAGTAAAAACCAGGACAGGTCGTTCAGATAAACGAGACCGTGAGCCTACTCCGCCGAAGACACCCAGGGCCTTGAAAAATGTCTGCCATAAACCTGCAAGTCTTGGAAGAGCTAATATTCGACGCGGCATCACCAAGGTATGTTAGTTGTATTGTTACATATGCTTTACATCCAGTAACAGTGCCGAAAAGCCTGATTTCAATTACAGATATGTTGGCCACCAGTTACTCCGGGAGCAACATTAGTTATTGATTTGTTTAGTTGTACTAGCCCTGTTTTCATACTCTCTAACCAAAGCTGTTGATGTCCTCATGTCTATCAGATGTCTATATCAAGGGCTTTGGTTTTAAAAATTCTTTGTCATACCATATGTTGCAGACTTTTGTAGGCTATTCGAAGTACAGATGTTGCTTGGAGCCAGTTGGTATATTAAACTTTTACCGTATCCAGTCGGCAAAACTCTGAAAACATCTTCCTTTTTTTAAAATGACTCAAGTGCCGTTCTTTGTTCGTGTTTAAAGAAAAGCTTAACTTTAAATCATCCAGAGTCTCGCCAAAGCCGAATCGAAAGACAGCTGTTCGCCAGCAGCAGCAGCCATTCTTTGTTTTCAAGTAGCAGTGAACCGTCGCATCTCTGTCGTCATTATGTTAAGCCCGCCCGCCGACTCTATACACGATGTGATTGGCCTAACTAGAGTTTGGTTTTTCCAGCTCGAAAGTCAACTGAGAGTTGCTAGACTACACTGGCTGCAAAATAATTTTTGCAGCCGCTAGGGGGAGTCTAGATTTCTAGGCTATGAATTAAGGCTATACTGCTGAAACATAAACATAAAATCAGTGAAAGAAAGTGAGCTCCTGCAAGAACCTCCTAGCAGATCAATGCAGGTGGTGCTGGGGAAAGTGGAGGACTAAGAAAATTACAATGGTGTGCTGCACTGAGACGTTCAAATAAACTAAGCCGTTCGGAAATAAACAGGTTATGTTGATAGAACAAACAGGCTGATTGGCCAAAGCGGTCGTTTTTAAGAGAACCAATCAGCTGTTTGGAGGAGTTTCATGATTGAACTGTGTATTTATCTGAATTAGAAAATGTTGTTATATTATACAAGTCTTTACTGTACATTTTTTATCAATTTAATGTGTCTTTTGAATAAAAATAATTCATTCATTAATTTCTTCTTTTTTTTAAATCACTGTGACACCAAACTTTGAAGGGGTGGTATAATGCCTTTTTCACAAGATGTAAATTAAATCTCTGATGTCCCCAGAGTGTGTATGTAGCCCACAGATATTTTATATAGCATGTAATATTTGTCACTTTTTGAGGGTTAGCAAAAAACGCACCGTTTTGTGTCTGGCCCTTTAAATACAAATGAGCTGCATGCTGCTCCCGGCACAGCGGGCGGAGTTTCAAGAGCTTGTGTGTGTTAGCAGATTACCTCACGCAGACACACACTGTCAGAAACTGTTCTGCCTTTTATGTTTAAACCGGAGTCAGACAAAGATGGAGAGACTAAGAAGAAGTGACAACACGTAGAATGCAACAGGACGACTCTGAATGGTTAGTTGATGAATTTATGTTGCTGATGTGGAGTTAACTATCTTCAATTAGCATATTCTGTCATGATAATCTATGAATCGCTCGTATAGGAACTGTTGTGAGATGCACACAGAGTGACTTTCTATTGCATGTGAAAAGACGGATGCTACAGTTTGAGCTGACTCATCTCAACTCATCTTGAGCTTCCTCTTCTCAACATGGACTGTGTGTTCCTGGGGGCGGGGTTTATGTAAATTTTAGGGTTTGTGATGTCACTAATCTGGGAGGAATGTCTTGTAGTCCCTACCAGCCATTTGTTGTAGTCCTTAATAAACGATTTCTTTAAAAGCAAATATCTCCCTTTGCTTTGAACTTTGAGCATTGTAACTTTGCAGATGTTGTTTATGCTCGAACAACATTACACACTAACTAAAGTTAGAAAAGTGAACTCATAATCAATCACCCCTTTAAAAAAGTCCATTCATAGTCAATTTTTAAAAAATGAGATCAGGCTGTAAACATGAAAAAAAAAATCAATTTATAATGCTGGATATAAGATCTACTATAATGATATTATCATTCAATGTCTCATTTTAACAAAATGTCACACATTCGGCAGGTGGTAATAGTACATTAATCGGGTCCCATAAATAGCACTTAACACAAAATCTAAAATAAGACTAATTTACATAGGAAAGAGGCTGTGTTTGTGCTGATCGTTATACCAGTGGAGATAGTGCCTGTTAAACTGGATTGAGGTTGATTATTGAATAAGTCGCAGGTGTTTGTGCTGAAATAACATGCACTAGAATGGCGCAACTGTTTAGTGAATTTGCCCCGCTGTGTCTTCAATTCTAGCACCAGAAACCCTTGCAGGGAGAACAAGGATGGGTTTTACAAGAGAGGCAGTATTACTCGTGTCTTTGCAGCAGGAGGAAGCCGAAGACGCAGCGGGATTAGAAAGACACACAAATGCGGTTTGAGATGAAATTCTGAGGGGGCTCTGTTTCTCACAATCCACAAAAAAAGACCATTGTTTATTCCCTTCACGTGCTAAAAAATGTGAAAAGATTGATTGCCAGAGAGGCAGGCAACCTTTTGGCGGCCAGCACAAATAGCTACAAATTACAGTGTGCTGCGTAAACGAGAGGAGAGAGGTGAAAAGAAAAAGAGTGTGTGTGCGTGTGTGTGTGTGTGTGTGTGTGAAATCTACATTATGGAGACAAAATGTCCCCACAATGATGGCAATAAACGAAATCCTTGTCCTGACTCCTTATGGGTAAATATTTTGGTCCCCATGAGAAAAACAGCTTATAAATCATATTAAGTGATGTTTTTTTGTTTTGTTTTTTTATGTAAAAATGCATAACGTTTTCTGTGATGGGTAGGTTTAGAGAAAGGGTTATTGTAAGAAGAAAGAATATACAGTTTGTACAGTATAAATATACACTGTACAAACAGTATAAATATACACTTTTTCATGTCTAGAAAAGTCCCCATAAAAAATGAAAACACAACATAATTGAAAACACATACTGAATAGAAAGTAGTGGAGCCTAACAAGCAGTAAATAAATAAACAAACAATTTTATGTAATTCAGTGGACTGGTATACATTTTATCATTATCGTTTAAACATTTACCCTTTGAGATTTATACTGTATATGAACAATAGTACAGTCAAGCATGCAAAGGACGGTAATGTGCAATATATTATTTATAAATAATGCCTTGCTTGAAGTTTACACATATACCTCTAGAGCAAATTGGTTAATTATGTGTATTTACGCAATATCTTCAAAGAAATCAATGGAAAGCTGGAAAATTTGAATGATGTACTACAGTGTCATTGTGTAAAAAGTAAGTATGATGTAAAAAGTACAGTGAAATTACTATGAGAGTCTTCCTGTATTAAAAGTAGGCCTGTCTAAAAACACAGTTAAGTAGAAGTGAAAAATATCAGAAGGTTTAGAAATAGACTGAGGAAACAAGTAACTTTGGTGCTGCATACACTTTAAACTAACTTATTTAATGTCTGTGAGGTTTACAGACACAACTACTGGCCTACGTCTATTACACAAACACTGTATAGTGTGACTGATACAACATTTATTCACATGTTGAGGTCAATTACATTTTACATTAAGATTTCATGAACCGTTTTAAAGTTAAAATTGACTCACAGTTTGATTAGTCTATTGGCACTGTAAAACATATACACGTTTTCACATCCATGCAAACATAATTGAGTAAAAGTATTCTGCTCCACAATAGTATTTGAGTATAAAGTACACATTTCCCAAAATAATTTCATGCCACTCGTGGCGCCAAACAAAATAGCAAAAAAATAATCATCTTGTGAATCTTTCATTCACTGTTTGGTCAGACAGATAGTTCTCCTGTTGTTATGCATTTTGTTTTGTATCTTGAGCATTTCTTTCCTTTGTGAAAAACAATAGAAGAAATTCTGAGGAGTCTTTCAGATTTGTTTGTTGATACAATGTGGTACTTCATAATAAATCAATGCGGTTCATTCGTTTTTTGGAAACCCGTTATTTATTTTTTCAAACATGTACTTTTGTGTTTCGCAGAAGAAGAAGAAAAGATGGAACAACATGGATCTTCAGTTTGGGGTGAACAAACCTTTAAGCTTACAGACATAATAATATGATCAAATATGACAACGATCATTCACATACATTTTAATTGCTGATCACTTAGTCTGTATTTTACTAAATCAAAAACTTCTGAAACAAAATGTGAGAAAAGTTATCTAATCCACAGCAGAAGGTAGAGGGAAAGAGCTGAAATGATCCCATAAGAAGAGTGTACCTTTTGAAGAATACTCTCTAATCCCTGTCATTCTACAGCACTGCAGAGAAAACTCCTCTAAACCAAGTCTGCTGGGTTTAAGGCCTCTTCAGACACTTTCTTATCCTCTCCAGATGTTGGGACAGGCAAATGATTAGCTATTTAATTAATCGTACACCAATTTACTTGCAAATGGAATTCTGGATGAGGCAATGAGGAGGAATGGAGCTGACATTTGTCCTCCATGGCCTACTATCCATTGATGTCTTATCCATTTGATTAACATGAAGGTTAAAATGGGCACTGGAGTTTCCTTTGTCCTCTGCAATTGTCCTCTGTAGGTGAAGCGGTGCTGTGATGGGCTCAATGTAGTATACCATCTAACCTTCAGGAGTAGAGTCTCTTGAAGTGGAGATTAAGATCGGAATGATTGCCTCTGGCAAGGAGTCATTTCAGGTACCTATCACGTCTACCATCTCAGTGAACTTTTCTACAGAGGTCGATTAGCACAAATAGTGAAGGGAGTCGTCAACAAAACAGATTATAAAACATAGTTTGAAGAGAAAACTGGATATATCTCTGAGAAAAAATGGAATTGGTTTCAAATGTAATGCTATTTGCGTGCCTTTAGTACCAAATATTTAATTGACTAACATTTTGAACTGCATAAAAATGTAGCTGCGAATTCCCAAAATGAATGAATCATTCATTCATTCATTCAATTCCCAAAATATTTTTGTCACTTTTGCACGTTTCAATGCAAAACGAATATTTCCATTACTTTTTCATTACCTTTTTAGTCATTTGTATAGTATAGGGATATTTCTATCATTTTCATTCCGACTGATTTACTTTGGGGTTTGAAAGACTATTATAATTTAATAATATTCAGAAATGTTATCAATTTGACTGCACTAAAACTAGGATGAGAACAAACCAACTGAATTGAGCTGGATAATGACATCATTGTCTTCTGTAGAGCAGCCTTTTAAGTTGTTTCATAATTGATGAATTTGGCCGAATTGACAGTGTTATTGACCTGAACTCAATCAAGATTTATCTGACTTGAGGTAAATAATGACACTATTTTCTTCTGTAGAGCTACTATACAGCTGAACAGAATTTGTTTCATAATTGATGAAATTTGCAACATTGATATTGTCCTGTTTAATACTGTGAGGCTGCTCTGAAACAATCTGAATGAAGTGTGATTTGGCTTGACTTCACTGATTCACTAATGAATCATTCAGAAAAGAACCAACTCAAAAGAACAATTTGCTTGCAAATCAAACATTATTATGGTTTGTCAGCAATATTTACTTAAGTTATACAAAGTTTTACAACAAATGTGACTGCAAATAGGATTTCGTTTCCCAACATTCTAAAACCAGCTGCCACATGAACAACCTCCAACGTTGAAATGTGGTTGAAATAATGTAAGTTGTTGTTCCAACATTATAAATCCTTTCTGAAATTTCAACAAGTTCTGTACAAAAAGTATATAAGACGTTGAAGCAAAGTTGCATTATCAACAGTGATTTGCAAAATCGAAACAAAATGCAGCTGTGATTCAACCTCTAACCATGATGTTGTATTAAATGAATAATGAATTCTAGAGAATAATAGGAAAAATATTCGGCAGACTCACTCCTCGTGTTTGCTGGATAACATGTTAGCCAGGGGATCGCATAGCAGCACGATATTGAAGGTAGGCAGCGAAACCAGCTCCTGTAATATCCATAGAGTTATCTAGGTCATGCACATGTGCCCCATTCACAATGTGTGCACTGCCCCTGCAAGAGACAAACACTTATAAGGAAGCTTATTAATGGGTTTTGTAGAATACTTCCATAGATATTTCCTTTGGCAAAAACAAACAAATTGCTTGTTGGCCACAGGCAGTGTGAGGAAGAGCAATTGGAATTCCATCATTCTGCTGTTTCGTTGGGTGTTGTATTATTTGAGGTAGTCCTGATTGAGCTACACAGTCGAGGTTCAAGTTATTATGCTTTTGTCCTCAGTGGACTCTATCTCTACACTGTATATTAATGCTGTGTTAAAGGGGAACTTGGCAACTCTTGTCATTTCTTCACTGATTGTCACTTTTGTTGCCGCATGTTTTTTCATTGAGCTCCCAGCTGTCGGGTGTATATTTCACAACACTGTCATAAAAAACGTCTCAGTTACGTATGGTAACCCTCGTTCCCTGAGTAGGGAACGGAGACGTCTCGTCGGAGGAGTTTCCAACGAATTGGGATCACGCTAGGGAGACCAATTGCCTTCGAGTGAATTAAAACGAGCCGATGAATATTGGCATGCAAGACTTGCATTCCGCGCCCCGCCTGCCAGTGCGGGTATAAAGCGGAAGCAAGCGCACACACATATGCTTTACGCTGAGGAGCCGGACGGTGTCCAGTCCTCCGCGAAGGTACAGCAAGCATGGCGACGGGACGAGACGTCTCCGTTCCCTACTCAGGGAACGAGGGTTACCATACGTAACCGAGACGTTCCCTTTCGTTAGGGAACTCCTACGTCTCGTCGGAGGAGTTTCCAACGAATTGGGATCCCTAATAAAACGCCATGGTGCTGGCCCCTTCCAGCGCCCAGCCTAGCTACCCGCCTAAGCAGTTTCTCAGTTTCTTTACGGCAGGAGCTAGTACGCTCTGCGCTCTGGTGATAGCATCCACTAGCCAGTGGGCTAACCTCTGCTTGGAGACGGCCTTCCCCTTCTGCTGGCCTCCGTAACAGACGAAGTGCTGATCTGAGGTTCTGAAGCTTTGCGTTCTGTCGATATAAACCCGCAGAGCGCGGACGGGACAGAGAAAAGCTAGGGCTGGGTCTGCCTCCTCCAGGGGCAGCGCTTGCAGGTTCACTACCTGGTCCGCGAAGGGAGTGGTAGGAACCTTGGGCACATATCCGAGCCGGGGTCTCAATACAACGTGAGAAAAGGCCGGCCCGAACTCCAGGCACGATTCGTCGACCGAAAAAGCTTGCCGATCCCCGACCCTCTTGAAAGAAGCCAATGCTAACAGGAGCGCTGTCTTAATGGACAGGATATTAACCCTCTGGGGACCAGAAACGCGCCCGCGCGTTTTGCCGTTTTTTTTTCACATAGCAGAAAAATAGACTTAAAATACTCTGTTGATTTTGATCGTACATATAAGTGTTATACATCAATCGATCCTGTTAATTGTCTATTATTTTTCTGTATACTCACAATAAAAACAAAGTTTTGTGCTTTTTGTCAAATAAAGAAAAATAAACATGATGCGAGTTTTGCCTTCTCTCTGTCAGTGCAGTCCATTCTGAAACACGTCCGAAAAATTAACTCTAACTCTGCAAATACTTGTCATACAGGCACGAGAGATTTTTCTTTATGAAGCTTGAATTCTCTTCTTTTCAATGATGTAATTTATATAAAAAACAAATATTCTCAGTTTATGTAATCTGTATGAAAAGAGAGTGCTGTCAGATTTTTTTTCCCCAGCTCATTACACTTCATTACGCGTTAATCTGACACGCCCACGGAGGACGCGCGCTATTCAAACGCAAATGTTGAGGCAAGCCATGACAATGCCCACATCAGCCGTTCCACCGCGGCGGTAAAATGTGGGGTGTATTTTCTGCCTTTTACCGCCAAGAGGCGCTACAATCATAGACTCTGAAAAGTGTTTGTTTATTCTCTCTAATGCGTAATCTGCTGCCGCACCGCACTGATTCAGAGCGATTGAAAGCTGGTAGCAGATGAATTCAACAAGTGAAACGTAGTTAAAATAATTCATAATCACAATACTGAAATTAGGCTACTGAAATGAAATTGAATAAATAATGAAAAAGTAAAACATTGCAATAAAAACATTTACAGACGTACAGACGATAGCTCAGTGGTTAACGCAACAACACGAGCTTCGAGGAGCTTCAATCGACTCGAGATCGAATCTCAATGTAGCATACATGTTGTTAACCGATGTTGGCCAACAGCGTTTATATTTAACCTTCTTGATGCTTAAATAGCTAACTGTTTATAACTGTTTACTTATTTAAAGTCAAGAGTTTTGTTTAATTATTATTACAACATAAATTTGCTACATTCCTGGAACCGCAGCGCTGCACAAAGGACATAAACTGATGAAGGAAGATTGTCAGCCGATTGCATCTGAAAATGAAGAAGCACGTCTTTAGTCTGCTAAATTATTGTGTAATGTAAAAGAACACTAAAATTACTTAAGTTTGAAACCAAGTTCGAACATTTCAAGGTTTAAATAAAGTGTCGGGACAGTTTTTTTAATTTAAAACAGGGTTGCATCGGGTTTAGAGTTTATTTCTTTTGCGATGCAAAATAAGAAACACTAGGCTAATCTTATTCTTGCGACATTTTAAATTTGTATTGCCAAAGAAATGACAGCTATATTAAACAATTAAAACAGTAGGCCTACAAAACGAAAATTGTCCAAAGCAACATAATTAAATTAAAACATGCGTTTTTCTTTGCCTCTCTCGCGCTGAATCTCTTTTTAACAAGTTTATTTAGTCTCCCTCGCTCTCCATATGAAAGAGGAACATTAACACCTATGCCTATTGTCCTGCGCGCTTGATACAGCACTGAACTGTCCCTCCAACCCCCCACCGGCTATCGGAGTCTGAGGCTGATTTAACACAAAGAGAAGTCGCAATTCACACTTAAATCGCTATTCTAGACAGTGTTGATAATGAAGGAATTAAATGATTTAAGTTACATGTAGCCTAGTGATATTTCTGTCATAAAAGTTTATTACTAAATATTTCATTATTTCAGTAATTGATGAAATAAAACTGGTTTGGGCCAGCTTTTTCCAAGCAAAACTAAATATAATCTGAAAAAACGCATGTTAATTTGTTTTCATGAACAAAATGTTCAACTCAATATTAAAGTCTACATGGATCTTTGGATCCTTTCAACCAGGCATGCAATTTGTGAATTAAGTTTTTTTTTTTTTTTTTTTTTATTCAAATAAATATCAAACCACGGTGCTTCGTGGTAATGCTGCTAAATTAAATAACATGTATTGAATAATTATGAACTTAAATGAAACAATATCGCAACATTTCAACAAATACATTATTTGATCTGTTTTTACATTTTAATTCAGGGCGATTTAGCCTGCTACATTTAATTAGAGCGAGATTTTCACCCTTGTCATTTTCTCATTGGGAAGCGCTTACAGGCTACATGTTTGAGTACATCCTCTGTACCGCTAGTTACGCATGTAACTGTGGTTCTGTGAATTCTGGATGACCGCCAGAGGCAGTGTAAACACTATGGATTATCGCAGCGCCAGCTAGATAGGTCGAGAGAATATACCAACAAAGTCACGTGGCGTGACGTATGCTGAGCCCTGGAGGGTAAAGCTACAGTAGCTCAGCACTCTACCTCGGTACGCCTTTCTCGCGCATTCCGAGTGACAGAGAACTCTGGCGGTCATCCAGAATTCACAGAACCACAGTTACATGCGTAACTAGCGTTCTGTTTCATTCTTACTGACCGCCAGAGGCAGTGTAAACACTATGGATGACACATACCAACATAGTCATGAGGAATGCCACCCACCTGATGAAATTAAGGCTGTTCCAGAAGAACCGCAGAACTAACGGCATGATGAGCAGCAACGTTGACCTTATAAAACCGGGCAAACGTGCATGGAGAAGCCCAGGTAGCAGCAGTGCAGATATCCACCAGGGAAACTCCTCTAAAAACAGCCCATGAAGATGAAATGGCCCTAGTGGAATGGCAAGTTAGTCTCCAGGGCAGTGGTCTCCCTGCCGCCTTGTAAGCCAGCGTAATGGTCTCCACTATCCAGTTCGACAACCTCTGTTTCGACACTGGAGCACCTTTCTTCACACCACCATGGCAGACAAATAACTGGTCTGACCGTCTAAATTGAACAGTAGAGTTCACATAACACTTCAAGGCCCGAACAGGACACAAGAGTTGGGCACTTGAATCGGACCCTGAAGAAGTCTGAAAGGAGGCCAGTTCAATATGCTGATTTATGAACTGAGGAAGAAGGACCTTCGGAAGAAAAGAAGGATTGGGTCGTAGAACCACCCCGGAGCCATCCGGTAACCAACGCAAGCACAGTTCACTAACAGACAACGCGTGCAACTCACTGACTCGTTTCGCAGTAGCAATAGCTAACAAAAAAGAAGTCTTCAAGGACAACCATTTAATGTCAACATTTTGCAAGGGCTCAAACTGGGGTGAGCACAGGAATGCAAGTACGAGTGACAAATCCCACACAGGAAAATGAGGATTCCGAGCAGGGTTCAGACGGCGTGCGCCCTTCAGAAAACTGCAGACAAGACGGTGAGAGCCAAGAGAAGAGCCACCAACTGGAACATGATATGCAGAAATTGCAGCAACGTACACTTTCAACGTGGAAGCTGCTTTTCCTTCCTCCAGTAAACGTTGAAGAAAACTTAAGACACGCGGAATGTCGCATGTTGCAGGATCGAGCCCCCGTTCCTTACACCATGCAGAAAAAAGCTTCCAACGGGAAGCATAAATCTGTCGTGTGGAAGAAGCCCTAGCATTAGAGATTGTGTGAATAACAGCAGGGTCACAATGCTCCAGGGAAGGATTTAACCCAATGGCCAGACCCAAAGCTGCAGACGAGCCAGGTCCGGGTGCCAGACACTGGCCTCCAACTGGGAGAGGAGGTCCTTCCTGGGGGGAAGCTTCCATGGATTGCCTGTCAGAAGTCTCAGCAACAAAGGAAACCACGGTCTGGCTGGCCATCGTGGTGCCACGAGTAACACTCTGTGCTTGCACAGGGAGATCCTGTGCAACGTCTCCCATAACAGAGGGGTAGGTGGAAACGCATAAAGCAGGCAGTTCGGCCATTCGTGAGACAGCGCATCCTGGCCCAGGGGGCTCGACACTTCTGTCCTTGCGAACCATAAGCGACAGTGGGTGGTCATCTCTGAAGCAAAAAGATCCACCTCTGCTCTTCCAAATCGTAGCCAGATCTCCTGCACTACATCTGGATGAAGCCTCCATTCTCCTGGATGTACTTGATCCCTGGAAAGAGCATCTGCTGTCTGGTTGCACACTCCTGGAATATGAGCTGCCCTCAGTGAAGCGAGTCGTGGCTGACACCATGTCAGGATCTCGTGAGTCAACCATAGAGACCTGCGGGATCTCGTGCCGCCCTGGTGGTTCAGATGGAACACTGTTGAGGTATTGTCTGACCGAACAAGAACATGGCGGCCTGCCAGAACCGGCATGAAGTACTTTAGAGCCAAGAACACTGCCCTGAGTTCTAGCAGGTTGATATGTTCCGCGGCCTGGATCGGAGTCCAGCGCCCGGAAATACCCCTCCGATTCCACGTTGCCCCCCATCCTGTGAGGGAAACGTCTGTCGTGACCAACTCCCGACGAGAGGGAACAACACCCAGGGGCACTCCTGCCTTCAGAAACTCTAACTGTCTCCACCGCCTCAACGCACATATGCAACGGTGAGAAATTATAACCAGTTGATGACGATGTCTGGTGGGATCTAGCCGCAAACTGTTGTTCCATAACTGGAGTGGTCTGAGATGGAGTAAACCCAGGGGGATCACAACTGTAGCCGCTGTTAACATCCCTATCAGTCGTAGGACCACCTCGTACTGCAAAGACACACCCGGACGAAAGCGAGCCAAAAGTTGTAGAATGTTTGTCACACGTTCCTGAGATAGGGAGGCAGACATTAGGCAGGAATTCAGGGTCATTCCTATGAACGTAGTGGTCTGTGATGGAATCAAACGGCTCTTTTTCTTGTTCACAGAAAACCCCAGCTTCTGCACATGTCTCAAGAGCAGTCTGGAGTCTTGTACGGCCTGCTGCTCTGTGGGGGCACAGAGAAGCCAGTCGTCCAAATAAGGAAGAATACGGATACCTCTCATCCAAAGAGGAGACAGAGCTGCGCTCACACACCTTGTGAAGACGCGAGGAGCAAGGGAAAGGCCGAAGGGTAGCACTTTGAACTGGTATGCTTGATTCAGGAAACTGAAACGTAGAAACTTTCTGTGATGTACAGCAATTGGGACGTGAAAGTATGCATCTTTCAGATCGACACTTACAAACCAATCGTCTGCTGTCACAGACCGGAGAACATCGGCTGTGCGCAGCATTCGGAAGGGAAGGACCTTCAGGAACAAATTCAGAAGCCTTAAATCGAGAATTGGGCGGAAACCACCGTCCTTCTTTGGAACAAGAAAATAAGTTGAATAAAACCCGTCTCTCTGAACGAGGGGATGGACCTTTTCTATGGCTCCCTTCTCTAACAGTGAACAGATTTCCAGAGAGAGAGCCACTGCGCGAACCGCGTCTCTGACAATCGTAGGAACAATTCTTGAAAATCTGGGAGGCCGGCGCCGAAACTGTAGAGTATATCCCCTGCTCAGAGTCGCCAACACCCAGGGGTCTGCTGTGTTGGATCTCCAGTACTCCAGTTGCTCTACAGAAAAATGATCGACCGCCGGCCTGACTGTCTCAGGCTTTACGTGTGCGATTTTTAGTGGTCGCGGGGGGACGCTGACGGGGCCCTCCCGGAAACTGTCGATGAGGTGGGCGAAAAACTCTCGCATCTTCAGGAACACGAGGTCTTTGAGGGGGCTGTGACTGAGGTGTAGCGTGCCGGCGGAAACGCTGCTCCGATGCGGCATAGTGATGTCGGGTCTGAACCGCTGGCATCCTAAAGGTAGGGTTGCGCTGCACCTGTGTCAGCTGACGAGTGGCTTCAGACAGCTTTACCCGCTTTTCCAACAGTTCCGGAACATTTGGACCAAAGATATGCCCGGGAACAAAAGGAAGATCTCTCAAGGTTTTCTTACAGTCCTCCGGCAGTCGTGCTTGGGCAAGCCACACTTGGCGGCGGGCTGCCAGAAGCGTGGCTGTAAGACTACCCAGCTCGCGGGTCACATGGCCTGTCGCCAACAGAGCAGTTTGCAGAAATTGTGAAATAGAGGGATCTGCATTTGCAGGTTCCAGCGTACTGGTGGCAGCAAGAAGTAACTGGCAGATCGTGTTTTCTGCTCGAGTAATGTAGGCAACAGACTCGTATGCCTTTTTTAGCAAGGAATCCGTACGACCGCATTGAGCACTGGGGCATCGCACATTCCCTCGTAGAGCCTCATCAGGAGAGACCACCAAAGCTGCCACAGGCTGCTCTATTTCCGGAGCACGACCCACCCCGATAGAATCTGCTTCAGCCATAGATGCTAGCGTTCGAGCAATCTTTGAGCGCCGCTTAGGTGGACCAGAACCAGTGAGAGCATTTGAGAATTCAGCCACAAAATCCTTACATGGTGGCATGGCAAAAGAAGTTGCAGCTGTGGTCTGTCTGAAAAACACATTAGTTTGTGCAGATTGGACAGGTGACTCATCAAGTCCTAGACGAGCAGCTGCCATTCGAAGCACAGCCAAAGTGTCATCGGAGGAGGACTGGGCTTGTCCAGACGACTGAACTGACCCCCCACTAGAGCCCTCTGCTGCTGGGTAACCAGTGAAAACAGCCTGAGGTGATGGTTGTGTAGCAACATCCATAGGATCCCCATGATCGTGAAAAAAGGAATCTGAAGCACTTGTAGAAAGCACATCAAACTCTGAACGATGAGAAAAACAAGGGGAATCAAGAGACTCTTCCCCAGCTCCCTGGTTTTGAACATTCTCATCCTCCTGTGTCATCCTCACAGGTGTAGCAGATGTGACCGGCTGAAGTGAGTGAAGCAGGCGTTTCAGCTCTGCCATCTCTGAAGAAAGCACCGACACCGTCATAGAAAGTGAACCTTTCTCAACATGTGAATGTTCATCATCTCGCGATTTGGCCTTCTTAGCTGGGAGGGGAGCACAAGCTGCCGCCGACGCCCTGCGCTTCCGAGTGCGCGAAGGGGCTACATCTAACTGCCCTAGTTTCACTGTAGAATTAGGGTCTAACTCGGCAAGACGGAGCCGTCGTTCCGACATAGGCAAAAGGCTGCAGTGCATGCACGGGTCCGTGAGAGCCTCTCGCAGATGTTGAACACCCAAACACGACGGGCAGATGTCATGACCGTCGTCAGGGAGAAGATTATTAGGGCACAGCTTACAAGTCAGTGGAAAACCAGTGGCTATCGAGCTGTGAGCCATAGTTACTCGCTAATAACACCCTCGGATAGTACCGTAAGGTTAAGTTAAGCGGGATGAAAAAATAATAAAAATAAAATAAAACGATTACCTCGGGTGAACCGACAGGTAATACCAACAAAAATTTTATGAAAAAAGATAAGAAGTGTCTAAAATGGCCGGCGGATTGAACCGAGGGACAAAAAGTGTTACATGGATACGAGGAAAAAACACTCTAAGTAACGTTAGATAACTTATGTCAACGGGAGACCGTTAACTCATAGCGCGGCAAACACAAGCCACCGGATTGCACCGAGAGGCACAGAGTGTTACCGACGAAGCAATATGAAAAAACAAAACTCACCAAGTGCCGTTAATTTAAATCCAAATCCTTGAAAAAATCCAAATCCTTGAAAGAGCGTAGACACGCGCTGTCACAGCTTGTGAGGACGAATCTCGCTGCTCTTGTAAGCTGCACTTGACAGCGCGTCACTCAACCAATACAACCTATCTCAACTAGGCGAGAAAGCGAAAGAGGTAGAGTGCTGAGCTACTGTAGCTTTACCCTCCAGGGCTCAGCATACGTCACGCCACGTGACTTTGTTGGTATATTCTCTCGACCTATCTAGCTGGCGCTGCGATAATCCATAGTGTTTACACTGCCTCTGGCGGTCAGTAAGAATGAAACAGAACTCTCGTTTTCATATGGATTACATAATCAGATAACATTTATTAGCCAGAATATTTAGACATTTAAAGGCTTTAGACACAGCCGATTTCTTATAGTGACTGAGCTGAAGTGGCTTTCGGTTCATTTTTGTGACGCGCAGTTCCCGGAGACAGAGACGACAGATAAACTGTTTTTGTCGTTAGCAAAAGTTCGAATAAAACCCGACTTTAGAAAAATGCATAGGGCCACTCGGCGTGGTCTGCCAAAACACTTAATTATAAACTTCAATATTTCATTCAAAATAATCTCAAAACGCTTTGTGAAATTTTGAAAAGCCGTGCATGCATTAAGGCCACTTGAACTAATGAACAACTGAAACGCTGGTTTTGATTTTATTGTTTGTCGTTGTTTAAACGTGCTTGTTGCATATCTCTATTTTATATTTGATATGGTCTATTGGTGAAGTAGCCTATAGCATTGATTACTGTGGAGGGAGGGGTGTGGGGATTCAAATAATTCAGCAGAAGCAGGGATGTTTAGACCAGAAGGAAATCCCCGTCCCTCCTGGCAAATCACACTTTACTTAAAACCATGTTTTTAAAAACTCTAGGTTGTAGGGAATCAAAATAATAATAATAATAGGCCTAATAAAAAATATATATATATATACTGTATATAGGCTATATATGTAAAATTACTTTTTTTACAGAACTGCTTTTAAAATTACGATTGGTAGCCTCGTACGATTGGTACAGATGCAACGTCGTTCTGTTCGATACTATTGTTCCTAGTGTAAAATGGAAATGCATGGTAATTTTATTTTATAAATATAACCAAAAAACTGTATGGTGTAACAGAGTTTTAGAGCTAGACAAATCTCTCTGCATTAATAAATATAAAATTTGCAGTAGACCATGTTTGATCGGGATTTGAACCCGTGTCATCTTGATGATCGAACCGTCAGTTCTACCGCTCGGCTATGAATTTTCTCACTGAGAAATGCCCAAACGTTTGTTTCTCACATGAGCGAGAAAACGTTTTGTCGTTAGCCTGTGTGAGTGTAGGCCTACTTTAGCCTACCTACATGAATAAAAGTAGACCTTTTACAGTTTTAAAAGATGATATCTTATCTGTATGACCAACAATTACGCAGTAAGTTCTTTTAGCTGTTATGAGAAAAATAAATCCAAATGAACGCGCCGCCGCGTTTGTCAAACTCTAATTGAACATGCCAGAATAAAGCCAGATTTTAGAATAATGCATAGCCACTCGGCGTGGTGTGCCAAAATACCCTAATTATAAACTTCAATATTTCATTCAAAACCATCTCAAAACGCTTTGTGACATTTTAAAAAGCCGTGAATGTATTAAGGCCACTGGAACCAGGATCGTAACTGAAACGCGCTGCATGTCTCAATACAGGAAGCGCTGGTTCAGATTGTATTGTTTGTTGTTTAAACGTGCATGTTGCATATTTAAAAATATTTGTTTAAAAATAAATGTTTGTTGTAGGCTTATTTGTAAATTACCATAACTTGTAGAATTTCATCCTTACTGTTAATTGACATTAGCCCCACTTACGTTTTGATAAATGTCCCTTTGCGCCACCTGGCGGTCATTTCGCGAGCGACTTTGAAATGCGACTGGTTTATTTTTATTGTATTGGTCTACTTTAAAAAATAATACTTTATAAGACATTTATGGGAAAATACTATTTTCTTTTCAAGATGTTTCCAACTGTAACTTTGAACCAATTCTGTAGAATGGCCCATATAGCATTTGACCAGGATTTGTTTCCAGGTATGACTAAAAATGTGCTTCTGGCTTTCATTTATATTTTGATTGTTTGTGTATATATATATATATATATATATATATATATATATATATATATATATATATATGTGTGTGTGTGTGTGTGTGTGTGTATATATATATATATATATATATATATATATATATATATATATACATACATACATGTAGGCTATATATATATACAAGAAAGAATGCAATGACAATATATATATATATATATATATATATATATATATATATATATATACACATGTAGGCTATATATATATATACAAGAAAGAATGCAATGACAATATATATATATATTGTCCTTACATTCTTTCTTGTGTGACACCCCTGAATGAAAGGCTCATTATTATGCAGGGTCACTGTCTGAGAACCACTTAATTATTCATGATAGGGGTTGGGCCGTTCCGCCCATCCGCATATTGCCTTGGCAAACAAAAAAAGGTTTTTCACAATTTAAAACAATCTATTGTTTTATGTGAATGATTAGGAAGAATGATTTTCAGATCATTTTGAAGCAAAAACTCTAGGCAACAACGTACATTAGTCAAAAGTCTTGTGGACTCATATTTAGTATGTTTTTTGTGTCCTTATTTCAAAAACTTTATTTTTTAGTTTTTTCAATAACCACGCATAAACAATATTCTCTCAAAAATACAAACATGTACATACATGTTGCTCACACATTATGGTAGACCTGTTTGTGCTAAATAGAGTTTAATTTCACCTGTGCCATTAATATGTTTATAAGCAACTGAAAAAAGCACAAATGTCAGAGCATGTCAAAACATCCAAAGGGCCCCAAAAACACTCTGGTCCCCAGAGGGTTAAGCTCTACTGACGGCAGAGGCTCAAAAGGAGGACTTTGAAGAGCTCTAAGTACCAAAGCTAGGTCCCAAGAGGGTACAGCGTGCAAAACACGAGGTGGATTTAACCTGCTAGCACCCTTAAGGAATCTGATGATCAGGTCGTGCCTTCCCAAAGACTTTCCTTCTACTGCATCGTGATGTGCGGCTACTGCGGCGACATACACTTTGAGGGTGGAGGGAGACAGCCTTCGCTCCAATCCATCTTGCAGGAAGGAAAGCCCGACTCTGACCGAGCAAGTTCGGGGGTCCTCCTGACGGGAGGAGCACCATTCGACGAACAGGTTCCACTTTAGCGCATAGAGGCGCCTCGTAGAGGGGGCTCTAGCGGAAGTGATGGTGTCTACCACTGCCTGTGGTAGACCACCTAGAACCTCCGCGTCCCGTCCAGGGACCAGACATGGAATCTCCAGAGGTCTGGACGCGGGTGCCAAAGAGTGCCCCGTCTCTGAGAAAGCAGGTCCTTCCTCAGAGGAATGGGCCAAGGAGGTGCTGTCGCGAGAAGCATGAGTTCTGGGAACCAGGTCCGGTTGGGCCAATACGGCGCAACTAGCAAGACCTGCTCCTCGTCCTCCCTGACTTTGCACAGTGTCTGTGCGAGAAGGCTCACTGGGGGAAACGCATATTTGCAAAGGCCCCGGGGCCAGCTGTGCGCCAGTGCATCTGTACCGCGAGACCCTTCGGTCAGAGAATAAAACCACTGGCAATGGGTCGTGTCCGGAGAGGCAAACAGATCTATCTGAGCGGCTCCGAAGATTCCCCAAATCAGCTGGACCGCCTGGGGATGGAGTCGCCATTCTCCCAGAAGAGGCGGCTGCCGTGAGAGCTCGTCGGCTGCACGGTTGAGCACACCCGGGATGTGAATGGCCCGAAGCGACCTCAGATGCTTCTGACTCCATAGGAGGAGATGGCAGGCGAGTCGCGACATACGACGGAAGCGTAGACCACCTTAATGGTTGATGTACGCAACGGTCGCAGTGCTGTCCGTACGGACCAGTACAGACCAGTACATGCTTGTGCAGAAGGCCCCTTGAGGCGGCACAAGGCTAAGCGTACTGCTCGCAACTCTAGGCAGTTGATGTGCCAATGCAGTTGAGGCCCCGTCCACAGACCTGAAACTGCATGCCCGTTGTACGTGGCCCCCCATCCGTTGGCAGAGGCATCTGTGAAAACCACAGCGTGCCTGGACACCTGGACTAAGGGCACTCCGGCCCGTAGAAACGCAGGGTCCGACCAAGGACCGAAGGTATGGCGACAGTGCGGGGTAATGTTGACCCGGAACGTGCCGCTCTGCCACGCCCATCTCGGGACTCGTTTGTGAAGCCAGCGCTGAAGCGGTCTCATATGCAGCAGGCCGAGCGGCGTTACCAATGCCCCAGGTGCCATATGCCGCAGGTCGGCCTCGGAAGCGCCAGGCTTCGAGAGACTGAACCAACGAGCCCACTCGGACCACCGGCGTACCCGCGGAGGGGCAGCGAGATGGAAGGCTGGGACCCGCCCTCGGAGGCATTGCTGTGGCCGAAGGTGGGGTCTGTGTGTGTGGTGCAACACTTATCTGCCTCCACCGGGGGCAAACAGCAGGGAAGGCCTATCTTTCTCTGGGGCGTTCGACTGCTGACTGTCCCGAGGCAGGAGGGGAAACGAGGAGCGAGGCTGGGGGGCGTCGAGTCCTGGCTTACGCACCTCCTTGCCCGGCGACAGATGAGAGTGACGAGGCCGTAGCGGCGACACTGGCATCTGAGCGCCTTGGCCAGCGACAGACGAGAGCGACGAGGCCGTAGCGGCGTCACTGTCATTCTCACCCTCTAGGAGGGGAAACCAGGAGCGAGGCCCGAGGGGCGTCGAGTCCTGGCTTCCGCGCCTCCTTGGCCAGCGACAGACGAGAGTGACGAGGCCGTAGCGGCGTCACTGCCATCTGAGTGCCGGAAGAGGGGGGAAGGAGTGGCGAGGCATGGGAGCGTCACTCACTGCAGTCCGCACCTCTTGTAACCCAGAGATGGAAGAAATTGCTCTATTGAAAATGAGGGTACCACTGGACTCAGGGAGCCAGCAGCGGAATAGAAACTGAACAAATTCTCCACCCGGCCCTCCTCCGGGGGCGGGAGAGGTGAGGACACCATCTCCCTGAGAGCAACCTCCTCCAACCCTGTGTCACCCATCTCAGGGCTGCTGAGACAGGTGGCGCCGTCCTCCTGCGAAAGCTAGACGTCACCATAAAGCTGGCTGACATCTTTTTCACAGGGGGCTGACACCCATGGCGACAAACAGACTGAGGAGAAACCAGGAGTGAGTCGACAGCATATCGGGTCAGCTCCTGGCCTCCTCAACCGGCTTCTGAACTGTGGAGATCCGCTGGGCACAGTCTCCAACAGTGTCGCCGAAAACGGCAAACCCTGCAAGATAGGAGCACCGAGAAAGCGAACTTTGGCGATGTCTCGTACCCCACAAGGTTTAGCCGTGGGATGCTTCTGGACCAGCAGTGTGGACATCGTCTGACCGAGGGCCAGTGCTAAACTTGCACAGCTCAACCCCGACTCAGAACTACCCCTGTGTAGTCAAACCACTAAGGGTAGTGAGAGAGGAAAAACGTTCTGCAGATTTTGGCATGTTTGGCTTTCCACAGCACCAACATGCTTCCATACTGCTAAAAGCTCTTTCACACGCATCCGGGCAGGCACGGGGGCGGGGCAAGGCGATTACGCGTTGCACTGCGCCCCCAGGGTAGCCCGGGAAGTGTGGCTGTCAAGTCTGAATCCGATTCAGCACGAGCACACACACCATTACAGTGGGAACTCAGCATCATCATTTCCAGAGTGTAACAGCCCTCTCTCCGATGCAGCGATCAACATCTGATCCTCCCCTGTAGCCCTGAATGAAATAGCCGGTCCCTCATGAGAAGGACCAGAGATTCCACCCGAAAGCTGCCAGGCATGAAAAACAGTGAACGTGGCCATACTTTGATGGCACACGGCACGCTGAGCGCTCAAGAGAGCATAAGCCACCCACGAACACAGTCTCAGCATGTTTGCGATGCGCTAGAGGAGTGAGGGTTTCGAGGAGATGTTCTCGTCAGAGAACGCTCACTGTAATCCTCTAATCACCAATGCCATTAGCCAAAATAGCCATCCACCGTTGGCCACCAGAAGAGGAACTAGATCGGGAAACAGTCAAAGGCGCACATCTAAAGCGCCGAATGACGCGCGCTGGGTTGCCGTGACAACCCGCGCTGTCAGCCGGCAGCTCGACAGCACACGGCACGCTGAGCGGCTCAAGCCCTTATGAGAAAGGGGAGACGAACAACGCGCCGACGTGGTCAAGCTCTCATGAGAGAACAAACCACCCACGAACGCAGTCTCATCATGCTTAAGCCCAGGCACGTGAAACAGTGATCGTGGCCGTCAAATGAGGACAGGAAACGACCGCATCCAGAAACACACGGGTGAAACGTCATCCTGAAAAGGACGCGATCTTCACCCGTTTTGCTCTTTTCACAGAAAACGCTCTCTTATTGTGCTGAAGCACACAGGGATATACGCGGCAACACAGCGGGGAAACTGCAAGCCCGCTGTGCGCACTCAACCGAATACCAGCCGTGACAACAGCTCTTTGAAACAACACCAGATCGCGTGAAGCAGCAGCTGGTCCCCGGGAGATCGCGAAGATCGCTGAAGCGCCGTCACACCAACACAGAGAGGTCTCGGAGAAAACAGCAGACTCGTTGAGCGTGAAGATAAATTATTAATCTTGAAGCTCATCCACTCAGAGGACACCACCGGTCGGCTCCGAAGCTAAAAGCATATGTGTGTGCGCTCGCTTCCGCTTTATACCCGCACTGGCAGGCGGGGCGCGGAATGCAAGTCTTGCATGCCAATATTCATTGGCTCGTTTTAATTCATTCGAAGGCAATTGGTCTCCCTAGCGAGATCCCAATTCGTTGGAAACTCCTCCGACGAGACGTAGGAGTTCCCTAACGAAAGGGAACTCACTTGCGGCACCTTCCTCCCGCTTTCTACCACTGCTCATGTGCATTTGTTATTATCGGAGCCGGCCAACTTTATCGTGTGGAGCTATGTCTACCGAGGTGGTAATATATCATACACAGTATCATAGAATTATATCGAATTGCCATAAAGCAGTTCGTGTTTCTCGCTCGTTCTCGCTTCTCACGAGACTTCTATTTCCAACTTACCGGGACGTTAGTCCCCACGTTGCAAGGTTGGTTTTCCCGCCTGGGAACGCTGGGGGGAGCGGGGAAAGTCACCATTCTCTCCAGAACAGGTTATTGAACCATTCAAATGATTTCTAAACGGTTTTATTAAGTTGAAATAGTTGCCAAGTGCCCCTTTAACCTGAGACATACCATACAGTGTGAAGATGGTATTCACCTGTATAAAAAACACAGATGATGTCTAAAGATATTTTACAAAGATATTTCATAAAGAAGATATTTAAAGAATGTTGGTAACCTAACAGTTGACAGTAGCCACTGACTGCCATAGTAGGGAAAAGAAATACAATGGAAGTCAATGGCTGCCGTCTACTGTTAGGTTTCCAACATTTGTTAAAAATATCTTCTTTTGTTTTCAACAGAAGAAAGAGATTCAGGTTTGGAACAACTTGAGGGTGAGTAAGTGATGACAAAATTTTAATTTGGGGGGGGGAACTATGCCTTTAAGGCATTTCTAGGCATCATAGACGAATCCCATTCGAAAAGGTAGGCAGACAATTATGCTGTCTTCTAAGCTACCTTGTTTGGCCAAATTCCAAGACAGCCTAATGTATCCCTCAAAAATAAGGCAATCCAATGATGAATTGTGGCAAGCTCAGTGAAGTCATTTTTGAATATATGTGTGGATAACTGTGGATTATGAAGAGTGAAGCCTATTAATCTTACTCTATTTTCTCTTGACCTCTGTTGACCTTTGTGGAGTTGAGTTCTTGTTAACTGTAAAAAAAAATCTAGAAGCTATTACTATTTGCTAGATTTTTCCATTGCAGGGGAATTTCTTTTCATTTATTATGAGGTTTCATTCCTAAAGACAGTAACCAACAGCATTTTAAAGGGTAAAGTTTCCTGCAATTGAATAAAATCAAGGTGGGAAAATGCAGTCTTGTGTGTGTTAAAGGGACAATAGGCTTGAGAATTTCTTCTTTGGTGTTCCACGTTGAGAGAGAAATACATAGTGGTTTGGAATGACATGAGGGTGAGTAAATGATGACAGAATTGTCTTTTTTTGGTGAACTGTGCCTTTAAGTTATAGGAGCAGTAGCCAACAAATGTAAAACCCTAAAGAATATGGAGTTTTTGACAAGGCGTTTAGAACTTCTCCTGCACTCCTTCACCTCACATGGATTGTCTTACTCTTCATGCATTATTAATGGTTCTGGGTCAATGTTCCTGTCTTAGAGACATGGGAAATGAGTCTGAATTCCAGTGACTGGAGAAATCTGTGTTGAAACCCAGAATGCATCGCATTGAAAATCTTTCACGGCTCATAATGGGAGAATGAAAAAGCAGAAATGAGAACGAAGGGACTGGAGAAACTTCCTGAAAACTAGATTATCTTTTCACACGATAATCTGCGGGTCATTATCCAGTCTTTCAGCTGCATTCAGCTTTGCTGTGTCTTTATTATCAGAGAATCATGTTTAAAGCTCATATTTGATCTGGTCCACAGCAATGTGAACACATTGCATTTTTCGGTAACACTTTACAATAAGGTTCATTAGTTAACTTTAGTGGTTTGGTTAACCTTGGTTAACATGAACTAAGAATGAATAATACTTCTACAACATTTGTTAATCTTAGATAATACTAATTTCAACATTTACTTTTACGTTAATAAAATCAAAGGTTGTGTTTTCCCTCAGTGTCTTTAAATGCCATGAGAGACACGACAGACGGACGGATGGATGGATGGATTATTTTTTAGATTTCCACTCTAATTGTGTAACAGAGGCATTCACAGGAAGTGACAGGCTCTCCATGTGAAGATTTAACTAAAGGCTACTCACTTCACTTCATAGTGTAAAAAAATTGACTGACAGCAGGACTGTGCTGTAGCGATAAGAAAGCAGCTCAGGCCATTTGGGGGGACTGTCAGCAGCAGAGCTTTAAGCAGGTTGTGACATTTTCAGGGAAGTCCTGAGTCTCCAGCGCCATCAAAAGATGTCAGGATGGCGTCAAATGACAGGTCCAAGAGATGGATTGTGACAAGTCAAAAATCACCAGCATTTAATGCTTTTTTCCCCCACCAGCATGTTGACAGATAGCTTGCTAAAGCCTGTCATGTTATATTAACTAAACCACAGTTAGCATACAGGCAATCGTTCTTGTAAAGTCTTATTTAATTTATCTAAAGGCCTGTTCACACCGGAACGAATTTCGCGCGCGATATTCGCCGACGTTTAACGCCTTGTGACTAAACAAAGGGCGCCAATGTGAGTGTGCACACCGACACGAAAAACGCCACGCGTAAAAGCGTATTTTTTTTTAAAAACGCCTTTTTTAGTTTGACGCACCGCGTCAAAAACTATCCGACCAATGAGATTGGCGCTTTTGCTCACGTGTCTGGAGCTTCTGAAGTTACAGTAAAACACAACTTGGGGGCGCTCAAACACAAAACGGTCTTGCCGAGCACACATACGTAACGGCGAAGAAGATATACGCCAAGTAGCGTCTACACTGCCGGGAAGAAATAAGACGAGGAAGATGCAAGGCAAGATGAATGTAGAGCTGCTGGTCTCGTTGGTGTCGGAACATAAAGAACTATATGACAAACGCGACAGCGACTATAAACATCTTGATAAAAGAGAATGTTATGGAGTGGTATTGCAGAGCAAATGGGCCCCATCTAATGTCAGGGAATGAATTTGCATGTTCACTCGGCTCATCGAAAATCGCTTGGGTGTGAACACAAAAAACGCGTTGAAAAACGCTGCTGAATAACGCGCGCCGATATTCGTCCCGGTGTGTACGAGCCTTAAGGTTAATGTAACTGAAAGTAGCAAACATTTTATTTGCAACTTTTGAAACCATCAGGCGCAAATTCACTAAGAATGAGCAGCGCCTGCTGATGTCTGCATTTTAGCTCCCTATTTACTACAGCCCAAAGTATATTTTAGTTCTGACGCTTAGCATATGAGCCTCTCCAGAGAGTGTCATTATTGTCCAGTGTCTGCATTATTTCTCTCCAGAAGTTATGAGTAAAAAAAATATATAATAACTAGAGTTGCAGGTAAATCTGAACCCTCTCCCACAAGCGCTTGTTAATGTGTCTGCTTCTTTTTCGACTGTGAAACAATGGCCAGTTTTGTCAACGTGTGGGAATCAAAGTGCAAAAAGAATTCAAAGAGTATGCAGGACCTCTGACCCTATAACATCGGGTCAGAGGTCAGCCTTCGGCCGGAACTCGACTCTCTTGTGAATGCCAAATACAAAGCTGGCAAGAGCCAGAATATTATTTCACATAACTCCAGGGGCCTCATTTATAAAATGTTGTGTAGAAATCATCCTACAGTTGATCTTACGATCATTTAAAGTAGGCCTATGTGTGATTTAGAGAACGAACGTATGCACAGGAAAAGTGCGTATGCCTCTCTTCCAGAATGAAAGAGAGTGATCTTGAAATTGTGCGCATCTCAATGGTTTCCGATCTCCGTTTTGTAAACGTCGCCTAATTAATGTCATTAACATATAAAAGAGCACCAGTCAACGTCCAAACCCTTTACTGGAAAATGGCGAGCGGCAAGAAGTGCTTAGATTTCCAAATACCCGCAGTACTCCGACGTCAAAGACCGTTTCAATAAATATGAACGTTGGCATATGCACTTTTCCTTGTGGCAGAAAGTCGGAGTACTGCAGGTATTTGGAAATCTGAGCACTTCTTGCCGCTCGTCATTTTCCAATAAAAGATTTGGAGGGATTTGCACGCCTTATAAATGAGGCCCCGGTTGTGTTCGACTGAAAGAAGAAATATACACCTAGGATGGCTGAGGGTGAGTAAAGTGATTGGTTATTTCCTTTAATTGTATTTAATGTGGTCTTGTAGTGTACTTCAAATCTTAGAATTATATTTAAAATACACTGTACTTGCAGAGAATATAAATTGAATGAAATAATAGGCCACTTATGTGTACTTAAAGATAGTACACTGTCATGAGTACACATTTAAAAAGTGCACTTTGTAATAATGTTAATTTAGAAGTTACCTTAAAGTATAATTTAAATCATTATGTTATAATAATATTTTATAATGCTTTAAAGAAGTCCACTTATTTTGATGTGTTGACTTGCATACTAAAGCAGATGTCAAGTACTTGATTATAATTTTACAATGTTACATTTCAGGTTTTCTATATATATATTTAAAGGTACTACTTCATCATTGCAAATGCGTAATTACAAATGTATTTGCATGACATAAAAGTTTCAATAGAAATTCTATTAAACCATAAATGCTTGTCAATACATTCAGCAGTAGGCTACTCTTTAACTAAAAAAAAAAATACAATACAAATGTAAATACTCACAGCACAGCGCTAAGCGCATTTAGCACCTGGTAAACTGGATTATGAGTGATTAACAAATAAGATAATGACTGTTTAGTGAATTCTGTGTCTAAACAGCTGGTAACTGAGCTGTTCCCCCAGTCTTTTTTTGAAAGAGAATGAAAAATAGCTGACTAACTTCTTTAAAGAGGAATAGGGAGTCGAATTTTAAAGCTTCATTTTCCGACAAATCTTTGATAAAAGTAAATCATAGATCGTTTAATGTGTTTTAAGAACGGCAAACATGAGAATAGATGCTTTTCCAAAAGAACATCGAGTGGTGAAATGCAACCCATAGTGATTGGTTTGGAAATTAAGAGGCAGAAAGAAGTAAATGTAATGTATGTTGATTAAAAGACTAATGAGGAGTAATAAGGGCTTTTTATGGTAATAACCCCCAAATTGTGGCATAGCATGGTTCAGCGTTGCCATATAACAAACTCTGACAGACCACTGACAGAACACACACACACAGTCTTTAGTTGAGAGTCGGGTGACAGGGGTTTTGAAGACGACAGTGAGGCCTGTCAAAGAGATGGACAGCATCCTCTGCTTAATATAACCTTATCATCTCTCTAGCAGGCGGCGAGTCAAGCCTGGCAGAGCCAAGCACTGGGGCAAGACCTCTCCCGCTGGACCCACGTGTAAAGAACTCAGAGTTCACTTACGGCACATCAGTCTTCTATGTGTTTAGTGCATGTTAATGGATCTGTTTGGCAGACTGGATGGGTCAGACAGCAAAGGAAGGCTCGGCGGAGACGTGCTGCCCACTGATGGTGGTCCTTTCATTTGAGGGTGTTTTATTCTGATTCTTGATACGCTCTTGTGTGTCAGCTGACTTTTAAATAGCATCAGATGAATAAAGGCTGGGAATGAATTCATTTGGCGGTGCAGGAAGGTCAGCCTCAGCAGAACGAGCTGGTATCTATGCGTGTTGTGGTGGGAAGGCAGGACCTTTCAGGCTCTGACTCAGTGTGTGAGTAACAGCTAGAAGGCTATAATGGGCAGCTGAAATCCTCACAGAAGACTCGAGGCCTGTGCCGGGTTCACAGATAACAAGAAACTCAGGAAATGTCATCTCTATATGCCTCACTGTTTACACAGCCAATCGTGTACAAAGGAAACAGGAAGACCTTCCCCGTGTTGATCTTTTATCGACTTTTCTGCGCTGTGGTTAAAATGACACACTCCTTCCTGAAGATGTGATATTTATCATTTTGCCAAGCCAGAGTCAATAATTCACCTTGTCACTGTTATTTCATGTGAATGGAGACTGGATGTTTTCACAAATGGTTTCGCAAATTCTTTCACTTATGCACAAATAAAATGAAATAATTCAAATATGATATATTCATGTCCTGTAATTATTTTTAAAAGTATAACAAATGATATAATAATTTAAAAAAATTATTCACATTTAAACAACTTCGAGAATCACAATATATATAAGGAGATAGGTGATTTATATATATGTATATTGTGAAAGACCATAAATAGTTTTTATACATGTTTTTATATATGAAAATCTATATGGTAATAAGTATTTTTAAGAAAGGGTTTTTTTATATCATCATTATTTGGGGTCATTAACATCAAAATTCAAATTCTTGCATAATATACTTATATTTTGAATAAAATTAATTACGTTAAATTCTGATTAATTAAGAAAATGTGTTACAATTAATCTCAGACATCAATATTTGATAAACAAAGAATAATGTAGATTACATCATTGTGGAAGAGGATTGACATTTCAAAAAGTGACTGCTGAGATCCACTCGCCAATGTTCAGTGCTAAAAAAAGGGTTTGCACTATATCAATACACGTCATACTTATAGGGCTTAGCTTGATGCTCTGTAAAGTTTTTCGCTGTACATTAGCTACCCATCCTTTCACCTTAACATCCCCCATCCCCATCATGCCATCCCAGCCCAGCCCTGGAGGAAACATTTTGCGCTTTGCCCCCGTTGCTCATGGCAGATGTCAACACTGACTACATTACCAGTCAGATGTGGTTTGCTTTAAAGAGTCTGCTTTGACGGCGGATGTCACAGCCGTAAGAGGCTGCATGACACATCTCTCTCTCTCTCTCTCTCTCTCTCTCTCTCTCTCTCTCTCTCTCTCTCTCTCTCTCTCTCTCTCTCTCTCTCTCTCTCTCTCTCTCTCTCTCTCTCTCTCTCTCTCTCTCTCTCTCTCTCTCTCTCTCTCTCTCTCTCTCTCTCTCTCTCTCTCTCTCTCTCTCTCTCTCTCTCTCTCTCTCTCTCTCTCCTCTCTTAAGACTTTGCCCTTCATTTCATACATCCATGTTTTCAATCATTCCTTCATTCTGCTGCTTAGACCCAGCAGGGAGTTCAGCCTACCTCTGGGAACACCTTAATGAAAAAGTCCAACATTCAATGTTTTCACTTGGAAGCCAATGATTTCTCACAGGATATCAATCAAGAGCATCCAAGTGTTTTATCAATATGTAAACGGCAAGGCATAATTTTACTGTTAAAATAACTTTTAGAAGCATTTCCAAAGTCTTAAAAATAACAACAACCAAAAACGCAATTTGACTATGTTTTTTTTTTTTCATAAAACTTGCCCAAATTCAAGTGCTGATTAAAAAAAAATGAAATAAGCTAGAATAAAATGTTTAAAAATTGTTTCATATGTCCTTTTGTTGACAGATCCAAGTGCATGGAGTATGTCCAACCCGATCTCCCGGCAATTCGTCCATATTTTACGAGGTGGCTAATTCGTACAAATTCATACGACCTCACTCGTACAAATTCGTACGATTTTTGCTAAATCGTACATATTTTACGAGTTACCCATTTTGTATTGAATTCGTACGAATGACCTACCCCTGACCCCACGCCTAAACCTACCCATCACTGGGGTTTAGACAAATCGTACGAATTCGCACGAATTAGCCACCTCGTACTCACTCGAATTGGTTGTGAGATAGCGAACGTGCAAATGTATCCTGTATCTAGTGTAGACACCATCACTGATTATAATGGGTTCCATTTGCTTTTGACCCGATGTGGCACTCACATTCAGTATAGGCAAGTGCCAGCTATTAAGCGACTGAATGCCAGTGGGCGGGGCCTATGGTGTGATTATGTATTCGTCAATGTCATGTTCTGGAGGTGGTCATAATCAAATGTATTTGCCTGTTAGACGTCACAGATCCCGCAATATCAAAATGAGTATTTGCCATGGTTTATTGAAAGGTCATTCGTGCAAAGGTCATCAATCATGTGGTGTTTTGTTTTCCAAACTGTATTATTATAGTTGTTATATTACATCAGATACAAAGGAGATGTTAGTAGTTCAGGTGTGATGACATATTAACATTATATTAATGATCAACATAATAGTACATTAAATATTAACCGGACAGCTTTTCTCACAGGTCATACAAGTTGACTTTTTAATGATAGCTTATCATATTTTTAATGAAGGTCAAGTGCTTCTGATATTTAAAAAATGCTTGAAATCAATATTTGAGTCAATCAGGGGCGTCACTAGGATTTTCATTTTAGGGGGGCTAAGCCCCCAATATGATTTTTAAACAAATTATAAAAAAAGGTAACACTTTAGTTTAGGATCTAAAGATCACTATTAACCATTTTCATTACGATGCAAAGGCACGGTTTTATAATAACTGTGGTCCCAAATGTGAGGCAGGGCAAATAGGGGGGTTCGGGGTCTCCCCGAGAAAATTTTGATTTCTCTGATCTACATATGTGCATTTTAAGATGTTCTGAAGGCCAAAAAACTTGGATAGTGGGCAGCTGACAATTTTTCTCTAATCATCAGCAGCATCACTTTTTTTTCTCTTTGTTTTTCTCTTGCCCTGTCTCTTCCCCTCCTAAAGCTGAGCTTTGACTGATATAGGCTTTTCATTTTTGTCTGTCAGTGAAGAAAGTAAACATAGGGTCAACTAATAGGTTGATTTTGCCTATGAATCATTTTCTCAGACGCGTTTATTTACTGAAAGCTACTAAAGGTAATTAAGTTTATTAAATGCATTCACAATATGTAGGCTACACATTTATTATTGATCTTATGCCTAATACAGGGCCGTAGACAGGGCTTTATAATCACAGAGGTCCTAAATTTGAGATTGGTAGGGGGTTCAAATTTTTTATTTCTGATATGTGCATTTCAAGACGTTTGAAGACCAAAAAAAAGGATAAGAAATAGCTTTAAAACCATGTCAGTGGGCAGATTATTTGTCAATACCTCCTCTCTTCTCATCTCCATCACTCTTCCTTTTTTTCTCAGTCTCTTCCTCCCTTTCTCTTCCCCTCCTAAAGCTGAAATTTTTTCATTTACTAAAGGCTACAATTTGTATTATATTCTCAATATGTACACATTCATTATTAATCTTGTGCCTAACATGATGAAAACGGCTTTGTTAATGTTTCTTGTAAACTAATTATTACATTACATGAGTTACATGAGTGTATAGGCCTATTTTCAGTTAAAAATGGCGAAATTAGACAAAACTATATTAGTTTGCCTGATTATTTTTTGTCATTCGTTTAACATTTATGACCTAAAAAAAGTAAAATATGAAATGTTAAGTTTAGCTACTTACATCTTATCTCGCACTTGACCGACCGTCGAGTCCATAGACTGTAAAAAATGGTCGTGTCGCACTGTTAAAATTCGCGCTCAGCAGCGTCTGTGAACATAAAGCCCGCCTACTTTGATTTGATTGGTCGTCTCTGACATTGACGAGCAGTGACAGACCAATGAGGCTCAGATGAACACACAAATGAACACACACACCCTGTCCTCTGTTTCTGACGTGCTCTCTGCACGGCGCAGCTGTGGATTGAGAACGTGCTGAATCTGATTATAACAAGACTGAAGCGAACACGAATTTGTGTAGCCTACATTAATCTCACATTTTTAGGGGGGCTTGGCAGAAGTTTAGGGGGGCTGAAGCCCCCCTAAAAAGGGCCTAGTGACGCCCCTGGAGTCAATCGAATATCTGTATTCTCTCACAGCTCGTAAATCATCTGACCAAATATTATCATAGCCTGTAGCCATCCTCGTTTGACCCTCGTTGAGCCGGACGCAAATTGGTATCGCAGGGTGGGTGTCAACAAGAGCACGGATCTCCTGTTCGAATCTCAGATGTCAGTGGGACGCAATGAAAATTTACAATGGGTGAGTCAATACATCCCTGACCCGATGCATCATTGATGAAGTCTCGCAAAGGCCTGGAGGGATGGAGACATTATCAAGCATTAGTCGGTTTCGAAGGATAACAAGGGCACCGTGTGCAAAATCACTCCTCAACTCAATTAATTTAATTTAATGACATTAATTTAGTTTGATACATTCCAGACTATTGTTGGCACTGACAAGCAGCAAAAGAAAGGTTATAAGTCATCCCTCGAGGAACACGGTGAAGTCTGTGGTGACCAATTCTGTCATATTAGCATTTTTTGGTGGATAAGTACTCAGTGAAAAAAGCTAATTATGACTCAACAGCTGTTCAATTTACAATTGATTGACTTAATTACTTCTTTCAGTGAATCCCCTTTTTTTTTTTTACACGTAGTGGTCCTATTAATTTTCCCCATGTGGAAAATTGGCAAACATTTAAAGCTAGAAATCCAAGCCTGATGCACAGAAACAAGTTGAATTTTAAATTGAACTTCAGGGGATGCCTCATATTAGACAATCTGTCACTTAAATTCTATTCAAAGTTGACAAGATTAGAGAAAAATGTGTCTCTTTTTAATAAAAACAATGTTTGGTTCTATTTTACATTCATTTTTCTCACTTGAAATATTTTTTCTGTCTATAACTGCATTTATGCATGTAGGCCTGGTCAAGATGATCTGCTGAGGTTCAAACTGAGTATCAGAATGGGATGAAAAGTGATTTAAGTGACTTTGAACGTGCCGTGGCTGTTGGTGCCAGACGGGCTGGTCTGAGTATTTCAGAAACTGCTGATTTACTGCAATTTTCACACACAACCATCTCTAGGGTTTACAGAGAATGGTCAGAAAAAGACCAAATATCCATTGAGTGGCAGTTCTGTGGGCAAAAATGCCTTGATGCCAGAAGTCAGAGGAGAAAGGCCAGACTGGTTTGAGCTGATAGTCAAATAACCACTCGTTACAACCGAGTTCTGCAGAAGAGCATCTCTGAACACGTTGAACCTTGAAGCAGATGGGCTACAGCAACAGAAGAACACGCCGGATTCCAATCCTGTCGGCTAAGAACAGGAAACTGAGGCTACAATTCACACAGGCTCACCCAAATTTGGAAAAGTGTTGCCTGGTCTGATGTATCTCCATTTCTGCTGCGACATTCAGATAGTATGCTCAGAATTTGGCGTAAACAATTAAAAGCATGGATCCATCCTGCCTTGTACCAGAGAATGTCTAATAAGGGGAGAACTTCCACTCTCAGTAAACTTCCGGCTTCTGAACTGGTTGCAGTTCCACTCTGGGTCCATATGAAGGTGCTCACAGGACGAGTGCAGAATGAATGGAGGTCTATGGAGCTATACCCCTCATAATCCACTTTTCTCAGGATATAATTTTTTGTCTAGTAATTTGAATGTTGTATTCGAAAGGAGATGCAAAGAAATTACACATTTCTGGGTGTTAGATTTTTTAGAGTCACTTATTTGCTTTAAAAAAGTCTTTTAAAATGTCAATGACGTCATACACATCGTACGACCAGAGATACTGCTTTACGGCAATCCTTCAGTCACTTTGGTGCTTTCGCGCTCTGCACTTTCTTTTATCTCGAGGCATCTACAACACAGCTGACACAGTTGCTGTGTGGAAAAAAAAAATTTGGCCGAAAAAGTCCGCCTTAACATTCTGGTCCCGCTTCGGATGCCACGATGCCATCAGGCGGTATCTCTGGTCGTAATCAGTCCCCCACTGACCAATCAGTGTTCATTAGCAGAATGCTAGCGTGTTATGGGCAATAACAACTCACCCTGTAAGAAATTGAAAGGACATAAGTACTCGTTCATTCAACTTTCGACCTATAACCCATGTTGAACTTGCAAAACCTACAATCAAATCTGAGATTTCTCAATGGCAATCGGGTGAAAGAGACAAATTTAGCCGTCTGGCTCCATAGACTCCCAATCATTTTGCACTCATGGGCGATCGCCCCCAGTGGAACTCTGGTGGAACTACAACCAAAATTCGGTACAATAGGACTTAATAGGGAGTGGCCAGGCTCTCCGTAGACGGGCTCTGCTTGTACCAATGGTTCCAGATCGGTGCTAGCAAGGTGCCCCTAATAAAGAGGCAGATGAGTGTCTGTCTGTCTGTCTATCTAGACAGAAGCAGAGCAGTAAAGCACCATCCGTCACCTGAAATACCCAATAAATAATCAGACCTAAAGAAGAAAATGGAACGAATTAATGCATAGAATCCTATATCATTCCTGAAATAAAATCATTTCACGTTGAGCCAAAGTTGTGGATGCTGGTCATGATGGAATACCATTTTTTAGTGCTAGTCCTACCGCATATGCAAACAGGAGTCATATACCTGCCAAATCCATTAATAATACACAATAATAAAAAACAATCAAATAAAATTATTTATCATCTATCTAAAAGTTGAGCTTGCCCCCAACTCACCTTCTCAACGTTTTGAACAGCCAAGATATCCCTGCATCTGTGTCATGGAGAAAATAATTATATATATCAGAGGATCAGACACACCCATAATTTACATCCTGGTACCGGTATCATTTGTACTGCTGCTGTGCTGTATTTCAGAGAGATGTCTTAATAGAAAGCAGTGCATAGAGGAAGAGCAGAAAGATGCTTTGTTTAGCAGTGTGGGGCTTCAGTGCTGCAGAGTGTTTCATGCTGAATACTCATTGAATAGAATCAGACAATAACAGTCGAAGCTTTGAGACAAAAATGAATAAAGACAGACCTTGGCAGGCTGAGAGAGAGAGAGAGAGAGAGAGAGAGAGAGAGAGAGAGAGAGAGAGAGAGAGAGAGAGAGAGAGAGAGAGAGAGAGAGAGAGAGAGAGAGAGAGAGAGAGAGAGAGAGAGAGAGAGAGAGAGAGAGGTACGGATAAAAAGAGAGAATGAGAAAGACTGGATGGCAAGATCGCCTACTGACTGTATGAATGTCCTTGAAACAAACAGAGGTTATAAAGGGATTGAGAAATGGAGGAGGAAAACAATGGGATGGAAATGAAAAGCAGATGGCAGAAAAAAAACCAAAGGAGATGAAACTCACGCAAAATATATCTCACTCCAGGTTGCTCTGGGAACATAAACCAACAGTGGTTAAAGGCAAAGTTCACCCCTAAAATGAAAATTCTGTCATTATTAGCTTACACTTATTGTTCCAAATCAATATTTTCTGTAGAATAGAAAAGGAGATATTTTGAAGAATCGTTTCAGAGTTTATTATGTAATGTAATGTAATCCTTTTATTGTCATTGTAACCTGTACAACGAAATTTAAAAGTGCCAAACAGTTGGTGCATCTATAAATCATTATCAATAAAAAAATAAATAAAAATAAAAAACACACACACCACCATTCATTCTGTCATAGTTATTGCACAATCTAACTATAGTATTGTTTTATGAATGTTTTTTTTATGGCATTAAGGGTGGTTATTGCTGTTGGATAACAACTATTTTTAAGTCTGTTTGTTCTTGATTTGATTGTCCTGTATCGTCTGCCTGATGGCAACAGTTCAAACAAGGAGTGACCGGGATGGAAAGTGTCTTTAATAATGCTCTGAGCTTTTTTTGGCACAGCGAGCACTGTGAAGGTCAACCATTGTAGGGAGGGGACAACCGACTATATTCTGGGCCATGTTAATGACCAGTTGGAGAGCCTTTTTCTGGGCTACTCTGCAGCTAAACCACACACAGTATGTTAAGATAGATTCTATGTAACACCTGTAAAAGGACAACAGCAGTCTCTGAGTGATGTCGTTTCTCCTGAGGACCTTCAGGAAGTGCAAACGTTGTTGGGCCTTTTTTAGCACCTTCACACTGTTTACGCTCCATGTCAGACCCTCCTCAATGTACACACCCAGAAAACAGAAGTCCGACACCTATGGTTGACACATATAGTCCCTATGTCTCCAAAAACATCCTAAAAGCACGAGTGCTTTAACTGACAAATTATAAAAATGAAAAAAAATTACACCAAAAAAATATCAATTATCAATAGTACAAAAGAAGTGAAAAAAGTTAGCTAAAATCATGTTATAAATTATAATATGAATTATTGTAAATATACTTTTTTTTCTCTATTTTTTTTTTTTTTTGCCCACTATATAATGTTGACAAGATTCTTCTAAAAATGTCAATTTTATATTCCATAAAAAAAGAAAAAAAAAGAAATCCTGTCTACATATTGCACCCGACATAAGTAAATGGTAAAAATTAGTAAATTATGTCAGAATAGCATTTCTGTGTGATTTATTCCTTGAAAAAAAAAAAATCAATTTGTAATGTCAGTAAAAGCATGTGAACAGTAAACTGAACTCTCATATTATTCCAAACCACTAACTTTGATGGAGAGTTTCAGGGGAATAGCTGGTATAATGCACTTTATGATTTCTTTCACACACACACACACACACACACACACACACACACACACACACACACACACACACACACACACAATTGGTAAACACACTGGTAAATTATTACTATTGATAATGGTTGGCTCATACTATTCCCACCCATGAAACTGACAAAAACCACTCAGGGACTTTTCCTGCCAACTGAAAGAAATGAAGACCTCTCTCTTCTATGAGTTTGGCACGCAGCTTTATGGAAGTCAGTCAGTCAGTTCTGATTGTGTTCTAAGTGAACGACGCTTTGGGAACGCGTGAATGCGTCTGAGCATCAATGTCAACTAGTCCAATGGAAAGAATGAGCGTCACGGGCGGGTGACGTCATGACCAGGAAGGGATAAGAGCACATCCGGTGCAAACTGGCATTAGCTTCGAAAATTGCCGAAGCAAGCCGATCACAGGGATGCAGAAAGTATGGCAGGGTGACGCATCGTCTCGTTCCCTTTCTCAGGGAACTATGGTTACAGTAGTAACCTGAGACGTTCCCTTTCGAGGGAACTCGTGATGCGTCAACGACGCTTTGGGAACGAGAATACCCAAAACACCAGACTTTCAAATGTCTGAGTGTCAGCCTGTTGTCACACTGCACCAAGCACCTGGGATCCAGGGGCAGCATCCAGGTCCAAGCTGTAAAACCTCACGAATGTGAGCGGTGAGGACCAGCCTGCCGGATCACAAACGTCTTGGAGAGAACTCCAGATAATACGCTTCGAAGCCATACTCCTAGTGGAATGAGCCCTGACCACCAAATGGTTGGCCAGAAGACTCACAAGTAAGAAGGATAGTCTCGACTATCTATTTGCTCAATAGGTTGGATTTTCTCGACAGAGAAGTCCGATGAACATAAGTGTCCAGTGCTCGCACTGGGCACAATAGGTTCAGCTTTTCCTGGTCCGAAAAATGGGGGAGGACAGAAACCTGCAGCACAATAGGCCTCGGAATAATGGTAGGCACCTTTGGAACATATCCATGTTTCGGGTAAGATTGCCTTGGCCATCCCCGGTGCACTCAAGGCAGGTGGGGACCGAAAGGGCCTGAAGGTCTGACTCTATAGGGACGAAATAGCTAGCAGAAAATAGTCTTAAAAGAAAGGAACTTCTCTGAGACCAAATCTAAGGGCTCGAAGGGAGCCCCAGATAGGCCTTCTAGAACTATTGCAAAGGTTTTTTGCGAAGGCTGGCACCGCATGCTCCACTCCAAAACAAACTACACAAAGCTCGTGTGTGTCCCCACCCGTTAAATAATGCGGGCAGGGAGAAGCACAGAGTTTGTAAAGTTGTTTCGCCATAACTCTTCCCAATAATATCGAACAGACAACAATAAATAGACAGAGACAGAGTAACACAGATCGCTTGCTGAGGCACAGAAGCTAATGCCGGTTTGCACCGGATGTGCTTTTATCCCGCCCTGGTCATGACGTCACCCGCCCGTGACGCTCATTCTTTCCATTGGACTAGTTGACATTGATGCTCAGACGCATTCATGCTGGGGGCGTTCCCAAAGCGTCGTTGACGCATCGCAAGTTCCCTCGAAAGGGAACACTTTAACTGAGTCCAGCCCGGAACCATATAATTTGCTGTCAAAAAACGCGGCCGTTAAGTTTAAATGACAGTTGGCCACCATGGCCCAACAACAGTGGGGAAAAACAGGACCTCATAGAATCAGATCTCTGACAGGGCGAGAAATTCCACCAAACTGCCTGTCTGCAACTACTGTATATCATTTGACAATTTCAAATATATTATGACACATTTAAGCGTTATTGACCCTTTCCCTTAAAAATATTACTGACAAATCCTACATCTTATAGTTAGCATGAAATGGATGTTTATTGTGATGTATATCTGAGTGAAACTACTTCTTGAACAAGAAAAAAATCATTTTTGTTCATGGGGAATTGATTGGATGGTTGAGGTTTGCTATTGGTCAGTCTCATGTGAGTGACAGGTTGTCCCGCCCTCGTACCATTAAATCACATCATCAGAGAAGAGATGTTGTCACATAATGGTTAGATTGATTTGTTTAGATCCAGTGAAGACGTGTCATAGGCGTAATTTTTGGGGGTGGGATGGATGGGACATGTCCCCACCACTTTTTTTCAGGGTCGATATTGTCCCCCACCCCTTTTTGAAACATTGAGGCACGGATGTACCTAATACAAATAAATAAAACATCTACAGTTAACTAGCAGAGCATTCATTTAGTTTGCTATTAAATAAGAGGTCTAGCGCTAAAATGTGTTGTTTTTTAAATCAAGCTGAGCGCTTGTTTTCGCTGCTATCAGTGTCATGGATACAGTGTTCTTTTGTGGCTCGCGCACCGTCTTCACTCGGACGCGTGCTTCAATCTATCTCCGTTGCGGAGACTCTCTATTCGTTCCGGTGAAATCACAAAATAAAATGCACACAAATGTGTCCCTGCTTGATATAGACTGTAACCACTGATGAGCATATTCGGTTTTGATGAGAGAGGAAAAAAACTATACGAGTGCGGACTAGAACCCGAAACCTCTGACACGCTTGGCAAAAGATCTACCACTAGACCATTGAAGAACTCAACTAACATTTGCGGATCGATGGATTTATTTACTGGTTGAGCAGAGAGGCTGCACAGTTTGACCAGCGGGCAGCGATGTAGAACTATTATTATTACAACTTGTAATGTATAACTATCAGACCGGCCCTCGCGGCCTTGAAACACTACCGGCCCACCCGAAAAAGTCCCGACTCTCCCGATTGCCACTCCGCCCCTGACAGCAGCGGCATGCCTTACTTGCTCACAGCAGCATGTTGTGAATGTAGTATTGGGAATGTAGTAGACCAAACATATTAACTTGGTCATATATCCATTACCATGCCAAACACTCAGAGAGTTGTCATGACAGAATTACATTTTTTGTGGACCCCCTATATATTCCTCATATAAAAAGGCAAGGCAAGGCAAGTTTATTTATATAGCACATTTCATACACAATGGTAATTCAAAGTGTTTTACAGGAGGAAATAATTAAAACAGTTTAGAATAAAAAATAAAATAAAGTACAGTAAAAAAAAGATACAGTTGAGTTTTTTTCATGTAGGCCCAATAGTAAAACCAGCAAGTCAGAGCTGCTTGCATTTTTGCATCTGATTTTCATCTAATCACTCCTGAGTCCAGAAAACAGGCCTTCCTGACCTAGATTGGTGTTCTCTGACTGTAAACGGAGAACAAATTTTAGGCAGCCCATGCTAAGATAACCAAAGAGAATAGTCAGACTTTAGGATAAGCAGAAGTTATACTGTGATACCCCACAGACTATCAGTCCACACCATTCCAGATTGACAGAATGTGATGACCTCCCTCTAGATCTACTGTACTGTTTCACACTAAAGTTGCTACAGAAAAATATCCATCGAACTGTCCCCTCCATAAATCTTTTGTTTTCTCATTTACACACTCTCTTTCTGGGCATTTGCACAGATTGTGTCCTTCCATGTGCATTTGAACAGCGCCTTTAGAAGCACATATTTTATATTATCAAAAGGGTTTATGTTTACTAATGTTATTATATGGATGTGGAGTTTATTAATGTTCTTAACAGGGTGTTGTTTACATTTGATTATGTAATGTGTTTTACGACCAGTAATAATTATATTCTAAAATGTGGCATTGGCTATGATCCTGTCAAGAGTGGGTGCTTTCATTGTTTTAAACACAACCAAGCGTATGTGTGTCTATGGCTGAGAGACATTCAGTCCTTGACAGGATAATCTGCATGGTACTTTTTTTTTTCAGAAATTCACAGAATGAAACTCTGTGCACATTGTGCCTTATGTTTTCTGTCATGGCATTGTGACCTTGTGTTTGAATTTGTTTGCATGAGTCAACACAAGCTCATGTCCAGTGGCCAGACATTTGTTTTGCTGCAGAAACATGGCCTGGGTCCACATGGGGAAAGGACAGCCTTGACAGAACTATGATCAGGTGAGTGGACTAAAATCTGCCTTAACTTGCTGAAAGCTTCACTATGAAGGACTCATGCTGTGAATATATATATTTTTTATAATCAGAAATGTGAGGGCAAATGTATTACCACGTAGGTGAAACACGTTTGTTCCAACGCACCGCAACATTTTCCTGATGCATAACGTATACGTGCAATGACAAAAAGATGACATTTAAGGAATTTGATTGTTTAATGAATTTGTTGTTGTAACTATCACATTTATTTTAAGATAAAGGACTTGTGATTTTTACTTACAACAAAGTTTACAAAAACTTAAAGGCCCATTTATTTATAAGGGGTCAATATTGTCAATGTTCCATATGTATATTATAATGTTGTGATTGCCAAATACACTTTACTTTTGTTAAAGGAGTCATAACCTGTAATTTTCACTTTTCCACGAGAATCAATGTATGTTATGATTGCTTAACGATTATACATTGGCCGGGAAGCCGATATTCAAAAGTGAAGCGTTTGTTTACCCCAGGGTTCGTAAACCAGCCCACGTGCACGCGCACTCAAATACGAGATTTTAATTTCTCCCCCGACTTGACGTCAAGACGGGGCAGGATATACCATATATGGACACCGCAGACATATGCTGCAGGAAGCCCGCCCTGCCCCTCTCCCCATCATATTCAGTCAAGAAAGATGCAGAAATGTAGTGCACACGTGAGTTGCTCTGTGGCTGCCAGAATCAACATTCAAATGTGTTTTCTCTACCAAAAACGGACCAAACTACCAGGGACCAGTGGATGAAATTCATTTTTAATGACGCTGTTCCAACAACCCTATCAACTGGCTCAACGTTAGGTGTCTGCGCTAAACATTTTACACACCCTCAGTGATAAACAGACAAGAAAATGATACAGCTATTATTTCATATAATTGTATATTATATAACAATGACAATATATCATTGTATTGATTTTTTTATATAATAGATAAGGATAAATAAAACAAACAGTCAAGTAATAATAAACATAAAGAAAAACATCACGTTACATGTCTGTAGATGAAAAATATTGAATGTCTAAAAAACCACAACGTGAAACAAGGCAAAAACAACACATGATAGCAAACGTTGATCTCTATAACCACTGTAAGCTGATAAAAAAGTAGACTACATCTCCGTTAATGTAATCTACATTAAATAAAAGGTAAACTTATGTGGGAGAAAATAGCAACAAACGTTTTAGCTCGTTACTGCTGTTAATGTATGTCTCAGTCAAAATGATTGTCTTTACCATTCAGAGACATGTTGATGTAGACGTCCTTCCATTGACTCTATATCTTCCGTTTCCAGCTCTGGTTCAGAGTCTGTCTCAAACATAATATGGTTGAATTCCGTAGGTCGCGTTCATTCACAACTTGCGCCATGATGTCATTTTGGAATAATATGCTGAAGTTACCTGCGGTGTCAAGCCGCCTCCTTCCTGCCACCAATCAACGCGCCCCTCATTTGCATTATTAAAATGACCATCCACGACAGCCAAAATAGCGCATCAGATCTCGCGAGACAATAATGCATTCAGAAATAAGGGTCAGAGGAGCTCTGTGTTTATTTATTTTTTCCACTTTTCTTTTTTAGAAGGGCCTGAAAGACTATAATAGAGCGTGGGTATCCAAGGTAATACTAGGTTATGACTCCTTTAACAAAGTAGTATATGTTTATAATATCAATCACTTATTGGTTTGTGGGCATGACCTTAAAATCTAAATAATTAAGAAAAAGTGAAACGATTTAATTTGGGGTTGAAAAAATGTCTCCTCTTGAAAAAAATGACTGTGGACAAAACAAAACAAAACAATAAAAACCAAAAAAAAAAAAAAAGAAATGGAGACAGAGAGAGAGAGATTTAATCAAAAGGGCATATATTTTATTTTAAATTTTTTTTTTTATTGTACTGCTTGCTTGCGTTACGTCTAACCATATGATGCATCAGATAGCGCTAATTTAATTATAATAATAACAGTGATTTGCCTGATGGTGAATAAGATAATATGTGTGCAAAAAAATCACTGATGGAGGAAGGAAAATTCATTTCATAGGTTTAATAACAACTAAAAGATTCCTTCTGCTCTGAGGCCAGTTAGGTACCTGAAACTAAATGTGTAAAAATGTTACCATTTATAATGGTGGCCAATGAGCACTGCATTTATGTCAGTGTCATTTCACCAATAAGCAACTCAGTCCTGCAGGGTCTTGCTCTCAGTCTACCATAAAATTAGATCCGAGTATATATTATATCCTGTCAGAATTCCCATGATTCATAGCAGAAGCTGTTTTCGGGTCAGAGTGATTTTACGTTTGCGTAACTTAACACCACATATGTTGATTGGACTCGCTTTTTTTGCAGCAGTGTTTTCAAGAAACTCATGGATGATAAGAGAAAGCTAAACTGAGGGGATGCTAGTGATTGTTCGTCCAGTATAACTGTAAGTACTCCAAAAATATGGTTAGTTAACACATCTAAAATTAAAGCACATAATGAATTCATTTATGGCTGTCAAATCTGCTCTCCCTCAGATCTACCTTGTTCCTTTATTCACACTAAACCCTGTTAGAATCCATGTAATGACAGGGTCTATAGCGCTAATAGCATGTTTTACAGTAGCAGTCGTTTAGCAGTCACGAGGAAGGTCTAACAGGGCTTATTAAGTGAATATCATGAGGCCAGGCGACAGTTTAAACTAGACTGCATGCTGTGAACTCATTATTTGATTGAAAAACTCACTGTGGAGACATTCTCAATCTTCTCTGTACGCTTTGTAGTTTCAAAAATGACGTTAAGTTCAGGTTCTGTGAAATGGACACTGTTAGAATACAAAATACACAATGCATGCTGAGTTTAAAGGCCAAATTGAGAACTAGTGACCTAAACTAACATTATATCAATATTTTTTTTGCGTGCGTATTGTGATATATATATATATCTATACAGTATATTCATGATTTTTTTCCCAAACCAGTTGAGCACAAATGTTTTCAAAATGGCTGTATTACTACAACAGTACCCTAAATAATATCTAACTATCTATTTGGACTCGGTTTGGTTTCACATTGGCTTTAAAAGGGGCTATGTGTAAGAATTTTCATGTTAACCTCTTTTTGTATTGTCAATGCCTCAACAGTTTGTAACAAAACCTTAAAAAACAAAACCTTACCAGACTTCCTAGATTGTCTATAAAAAGCCTAGACTGATTTTTATGTGAAGGACTCGGGACGTTTTTGCAGGGAAAATTCGAAGGATGGGACGGTTACGCGCTTCCAAGGGCCTCACTTCTGTTCAATGACACATGCAACGAATGCTAATACGATGTTCAGGTTAATGTCGAAAGAGCCATTCAGTACTGTAATGTCAATGTGTCATGCAAAGAAAAGAGATTAATTCAAACTATAGTCTCACATAGCTACATCTATACAGTCTATAGTCTCAAATATACTTTATATTCGAACTATGTAATTTTAATGACCTCATCTGTCGACATGATGCCTGTAAAGCGCAGAGCTTCATTATGATCAGATGCTTTCTTAACTGCTGCTTTCTCACCGCTGTCATTTTTGCTGTGAGTTTATTTTGTTATTGAGAGGAAAGCGTGCAGCATATCTCTACATATTCACCTTAACATCACTTTCAAGAGCATGGGCAGCGTCTGGATGTTTGTTAACAGTATATCGCTGCAAAGGTATTTCCATCTTCTATTTATTCTAAGCGAAAAACAAAAAACTTCACAGTGAGTATATCGGGGCATTGAATCACGTTCAGTGTCTTATATATTACAGTATGTGTGCATGCATGACTACGAGCAATAAGTTGCTAGCTGCAATTCATTTAACGGCCACAAGTGTCGCTAATAACAAGGTTTTCTGAATCCTACAAAAATAGTCCATTTAAGCTCTGTCAAATGAAACAGATTCTTTGCTCGGGTTGACATTTCTCTCTCTTTCACACCGTGGAGTGATCAAGTGATGTCTCATGTGTAGCTGGTTATTTGCGACTCTTGCGTTTGCCTGATCCGACACCAGACACAACAGCTCGAAGCACAGGTGTGAGCCAGGGGAAGGGGGAAGGAGATTGCTTGCCAGAGCATGAACTGAGGGATCATCCATCTGCTCTTCGCCTGAGTCAGTGCTTACACCAACACTGGCTGCTGTTCACCAACTCTCAAGGGTGATTATGGGAAATGAAGTCTTCGACAGTCTGATTCCCAGGGGCTTTAGTCCCTGCCGTTGTGCTTTCAGAGGTTTGTGCAACTCAGTTTATGCCTTGAGATCACTCAAGCAATGTTCTGAAGGTGCTAAAGATTATCTCTCACCGCCTGACACGCGGCTCGTTCGACTGAAGGATGTTTCAAGCTCTGTTTGGCCACTAATTGATCAATTATTTGAAAACATGCTGATAAACGAGTGCTATCGAGAAGACACTTAAGCTCCTGGAAGCTACATTGGGCTGGAACGGAGCTGCTCAAGGCTAACTGGAGACCATTTTTTGTGCTTTCTGGAGGATTTTGAGCGTTGGTAAAGTTAGAGGGTCTCCAGCAGAGGTTGGGCAACTCATTATCTGCCACTTTGCTGACTGGGTTGTACTTTTTCATGCTCACTTTTCGTTTTTTTTTTTTTTTTACTTCCAGAAAATTATATAGGCATTTGCTGAATATGGTTAAGTATTAACATTTTTATTAAATGATGGTTCATCATTTGTGCACACTTCCTAAACTGCACGGAGAGTATACTAATATTAATCAGCTATCACTTACAGCCAATTACAGTCACAAACACATGATGTTCTGTTTATTCGAACACTGCAGTTTTGTCATCAGCTCATCAAGTTCTTCAAAGCAGGATGGATTCTGATTGGCTGAAAAATTTTTTTTTTTTTGTTTATCAAAATTTTTTAAGTAATAGACGTGATGGAGGCTTTGTTATTCTCATAAAATTGGGACAATTAACTTTATAGTTATAGTTATTGTGTGAATGGGCCTCTGGGTACATTATTTGTGCGAATTTGGATCAATAACAACTTGAACTTTAAGAATGGAAATTAATAAAGGTTTAGAGAATTAACTCGTCCACCACCACACTCTTGTGGCAACTAAAATATTTTGTATTATATGGCAAATTATAAGACATCAAATGACCTGAAATTTATATTTATTTTATTTTATTTTATTTTATTTTATTTTTTGGACAAGAATGTATACCGGTAGTTAGGTTTTGTTTATACATTTTGTATAGCCCAAACCTAAACCTAAACATAAAAATCAAAAGTACATTTTTGAATGACCCAACCATTTCTTATGATTTCTCCATCTTATGCAACGTCTTATGAGACCAGGTTGCATGGACTGACAAGCGTGAGTTCAGTTAAACTGGTGATTGAAGTTTTCAACGTTGTTTTTTTTATGGATTTGGTTAAAAAAAAAAAAGTTTAAATAAGTTTAAGTTACCATGCCATTGAGCATGTATCACTCCAGGTCTATTTTTGCAGAACACCCCTTTTCTTCACTTATAATTCTTATTTGCATAATTTAGTGAGGATTTTTCCTTATGATAGCCCAGTAATCTGTGTGTTAATGCAACCTCTGGTGTCCAATCAAGAAAAAAAGGCACATTTACAACACATGCAATTTGAAAACCCAGATCGTTTTCTTCTATTAACAGCCCCCCTGGATATTTGGTCTGAATAGACTTGTTCATAACACAAACTCAAAGCTGAAAGCAGTCGTAAGATCTCTTTTAAGAGGCAAACTTTAGCCATTTTGGTGAGTTGGGCATGCAAGACATCGATTCCTCATTTAAATTCCTCTGGCCAAAATGATTCAGATAAATGAAGAAAGATCAATATCATGGATTGCTTATCTTTTTTTAGATCAGTTCTCTGACAAGACAATGAATGGCCGAAAGGAGTGAGTGGGTGTGAGTTCAAAGATGTAACTATGCGATCAAGGACTCAAACTGAGGGGCGTCAATAAATTTGATCCAGAGAGAGCTCTATCCGTCAGTCCCCGTGAATGCAGCGCAGCGGGACAGGCCACCATTGGCTGACTCCATCTTTGATCCACATTCCCACTGAGTCCCAGACACTAACTCTAGAGTCGTGACCAAACCCCTGGGGAAGCATCCACAGGGGTCTCTCTGTCTACAGGGTATTAAAAGCAACATTGTCTGGCCTGCTGTTGGAGAACGTAGACACAAACTCATAATCAGAACCTGAGTTTTGGTGTATTGTGGGAAGAGCCATCAAAATTACTATTACTTAGGTACAAACAAAACTAATTAAATGTATCAATGTTTGAGCATAAACAACCAATATCCTAGTAATATGCATGCTAATAAGCAACTAGTTAATGGTAAAAACTGGACTCCAAACTTAAGTGTTACCAAAGTTTTTTAATATCATTTAGATGATGCTGATTATGAAAATCCAATCTCTTATCTGGCACACAAAAAAAAAATTTTGTAGCCAACCCAAAGAGTTTTATGATCACTTTATGAACTTTTTGATGTGTCAAAGTGGTAGTTGCGTGGCTGTTAATGGAGGGACGGAAATTTCTCAGATTTCACCAAAAAGATCTTCATATGTGTTCCAAAGATGAACTAAAGTCTTACGGTTTTGGAACAACATGAGGGCGAGTAAACGATGATAGAATTTTCCTTTTTGGGTGAACTATCCCTTTAACTACCTAAGTTAAATAGATCAGTTATTTAAAAAAGTGTCTGGTAAGAATATAAATGTTGCCACATGATTTCATTATTCCATCAGAATAAAATTAGAGGAAAGAATTAAAAATATGACTGCTTGAAACCATCTTTTTGCAAGCAACATAAATATTATTAATATTTCATTATATATATATATATATAAAACAAATCTACTCTGAGCTACGTCCTCAAACTCGGAATTATAAACTTCTACTGCAACAATGGCTAAATTAATTTGCATCGAACATGTGGTCAGATCTCTCAAAAAATTAAGAGTTTACAAGTTGTCATTACAACTTCAAAGAGAATGTGAACGCTTATTACAAGTCAGAACCGTATTGTTACGGTAATTCCAACATGGCGTGAATGCACTTTTGTGATATCACCGGTAAGGTCATGGGTTCAATTCCCATAGAATGCAAATGATAAAATGCACTCCTTGATTGGAATGTAAGAAACTTCGGATAAGTGTGAATGTAAATGTTCCAGCGGGTCCTGCAAAAAAGATTAATGGGAATACTAACGGATAACTCATTATTCGTTCTAAAGAAACCCAACAATCCTTAAAAAGTCCCATCCAGCACATCTGGTTTTGACAGGCTCATATCAGGGATGGATTATGGGCTGCACCAGGTGGGTCCATCAGGAACCTTAAAAGCCTCAGGCCATGATGCTTGAGACTGCCAGACGAGGATGAACTCCAGGGTTCTCAGCGCATACGGTGCCAGCTGACCGCTACGCCCCCTCATCTCTCAACACGCACACCATACGTGGGACACCTGCACCACTACAGGCTTTAAAGGCCTTCAGAGAGTAACACCGGAGCCCCCATGTTCCTCTTAGATGACTATTATTAGTCTAACTAATGTTAGCAAAACAGCTTTTAAAGCCTTAAAGTGATGAATGTGGTGAAAATCAAGTTTTTAATGTTATTTATATGACTATGTGGTGTTTTTCATATGTTTTAAGACACATTATGTGTAAATTCATCAGTCAACACCATTGTTGAGTATTTTCTCCTTAAACTGCAGTGAACAGTCTCAAAAATGCCCATTTCCTACCGTCACAGGCATGCAACCAATCCTGTAAACTTGCAGGGCTTTTAATTACTCCACTGACTTTCTCTGATGTTCAAAGCGTTTTTAAGGACGCTGATTTTTAGAAGGCTATCTGTCTGACTCTAAGATGGCGAACGCAAACGTGGTTTGTGTAACATTAGCAACACATGATTAGCTGTTTAATACCGTAGCCAAGCCAAAGGCTAATCATATCAATAATGTTATGTCTCCGATGTAGAGAGCAATACATAAAAGTCAAGTCAAGTCACATTTATTTATATAGCGCTATTTACAATAAAGATTGTTTTACAGAGATAACAGGCAAATAATGCAAAAAAAGTTTGTTTCCAGAAGAAAATAGCGTCATAGTCTAGCTTAATAAGTTCAGTGATGTTTCATTTTTGTTTTTAAAAAAGTTATTAATTTAGTTAATTTATATTATATTTAGTTCATTTATATATATATGGGCAGTTCTCCTCTGGCCAATGAACGAACAGTGTATGATTATGATTCAGGCAGCACTATAGGTCAGAAGTCAGACTGGTTTGGAACAATCAGAATATTATCCCGTTCCATCTGGTAGAAGATCGGAGTCATCACGCGCGTATGGAGATGGGTTTGTTGAGGATCAGTGCCGATGGCTGTCGTGTCAATGAGGCCTTCACAGGGGAGAGTCTAGTTGACACAATCTCTGCTGACACTTCAGGGATGCGTTGTGGTCGTGTCTTGGTGCAGGTCCTCCATCTGGTCTGGATACGGCCCGGATCCAGCTGACTACATCATGCGTTGTGGTCGTGTCTAGGTGCAGGTCCTCCATCTGATCTGGATACGGCCCGGATCCAGCTGACTACATCATGCGTTGTGGTCGTGTCTTGGTGCAGGTCCTCCATCTGGTCTGGATACGGCCCGGATCCAGCTGACTACATCATGCGTTGTGGTCGTGTCTAGGTGCAGGTCCTCCATCTGATCTGGATACGGCCCGGATCCAGCTGACTACATCATGCGTTGTGGTCGTGTCTAGGCGCAGGTCCAACATCTGGTCTGGATACGGCCTGGGTCCGGCTGATTACAGTAAACCTCGGAATAAGCAAAAAGGCTAACATTAGCGTAGATGCCATTCTTCTTATGATGTAACGGGTACATCGGGTGTTATAGGAAGTGTTCCCAGTTCTGGCTGACCTAATTTATGCAGCCAAATAATCATTTAACTGATTTGAATAATAGGAATGTATAATTTTCTATGTGTATGCCAGGTTAAAGAAAACACATTACCATTCTGATACATCTACATTCACTCTTCCACTTCTTCTTCTGAATGAGTTTTTGGTTCAAACATTGGTGGCTGAATTAAACCAATATTTCCACTTGCCATTGTGTAGTGTTTACTACAGTTGACCGAGTAGGTCAGGTAGTTGGTGTGATTGAGCGGAGGGGGGACTAATTTGCATTTAAATTTTTGAGAAAACTTCAATTCATCTTACATAATGCAAAATATAACAAATTAATCATTCAGGAATTGTACCACATGACATTTCACAACCCGAACTAACCTTGCCTAATGTCAAATGATCTGATATTATATCAATATTATATAATAGAGTGCAGGACTGCATCCTAAAACCTAGAATCATGCATGTTTACTCTACCCAAATACAATGGATTTTTTTTTATGCGTTCTTTAATTAAATTTCTGAAATAAGTTATGTTGCTAACACAAGAGCATTTTCACATGTTGTTCTACGACAACACATAATACACATATGCTGGACAAAAAAAGCTTTAGGTCATTGACAATATAAACCATATTGTCCTTGTCATTTAAAGTCGGATAACGGGTAAGTCACTATAGTCAACAGAGGTGGAATAAAAAGGGCCTCGCAGGAACATGAAAGTCTCTTGTTTAGATGTTTAAAGGTTCTTGCATTCTATGTGAGAGATGACAAACAACCAGACAAGCACTTCGGGCATCCCTCTGCAATCCCTCTTCTCCTAAGTATGGCATCATTATATATCAAAAGCTCTTCACAGCACTTTCTACCTCACTGCGGAACCGTTCCTATTGCCACAGTGTCTTTCTCTAGTTTATGACCTCATCTCCAGCGATCACCACATTCAACGGCTTATCTGCGATGCCATCATTACTGCTTGTGTCGGCATCCTGCCTTCCCTGCATACTTTATGTCTCGATTTATTTACCTATTATTCTGTGACCACGATGCTCCTGGAATCTCCTTGGCTTCGCCCATGCGTAGTGTACCAAACAGATCTCGCATGAGGTGTCAGCAAGTTGTACATCTTGCAAAGCAAGGCACTTTTTTTTACACCTTAATCTCGACCATCATTGGACGGAGAGACTCTGTTATTTGCACCGTAAAACATACTGTATACCAAACACCATTAAAGCAACTACCGATCCCGAAGGTAGGGGGTGAGCAAATCCTTGCACATAAGGTTTTGTACAGTAAGAATAGAGTTGGCTAGTGAAGGCGAACGTTTTTCGATTTTGAAATGGATTAAGTCCTCCTCCTCAATTTTTATCCTTCTTTTCTCCGCATAATGTGCTAGCAGTTTTTTTGGGGCGCTGCATCCTTTGCTTCCTTTCACTTCGATCTTCCTCCCAGATGGGCGCACGATTAGTTTGGTTCATTGAGGCATTCTTAAGGAAGGAGTGAAAACTGGCAAAAGAACGACAGAAAGGATGAGAGAATCATCTCTGTGAGTCACAGGCAGTCAGCAAAAGGGCTCTATGCTCTAAATTGGGGTCTTCAGTACCATCGTAGCCAGCTTTCAAAACCTGTAGGCCCGGATTACCAACATAGTGCATTGTTAGGAAGACTGTAATGTCTTTACACTGCCTTAGACAGATGAATGCACAAGCCATAAACCATAATGTGATTAATTCACGGGTGTATTTTCACACTGCCCTTTCGTTTCACTCCTCCTCAGTCTATAGTGCAGGTGTGTATGTAAAGCTCAAAGCCACAATCAGTCCTTCTTTTCTAGATGCAACCATCTGTAAAAACGGCATCAAAGGTTATATAATAAATCCAGTCAATAGGCTGAAAAGAAAGAATGGGTCCTTTACAAATTTAAAACCTGACTGGAGATAAACTACAGCAGTGCAGAGTTTTGCACAAAAGTAAATAGGTCTCGGTTGTATGACATTATACAGTGAGTGACAGTAGAAATGTGTCAAATTTAATATAATATAATCATCAAATCTCAAATCACAATGATCAATAGGTCAACACTTAATGTCATTGGTTTTTTGAATGGGCTTCTGGTTACATGACTGAAGGACTGTGTTTAACAAAAGCGCATAATATTTTTATGTCTTATTCTGAAACATAAAATACATCAGTGATACACCACTTACTTAATTGTAAGTGTTTATGTGTCTCGAAAAAGGCAATTGGGACTACAGAGGTTGTCAAAGACATTACATGTTAATCTGTTAAAGGCACAGTGTGTAAGTTTTGCCGCTAGAGGTCGCTCTTTTAAAACAATAACAAATACGTAGCTTAATGATGCTGTGAATGAGCGTGGAATCATGGGAGTTGTCGTCTTCACCTCAAGAGCTGATGGAGAGTAGTCCGACTGGACTGGGGCAGAAATCATGTTCATAGATTAGCTAATGTATTAAAGTTTTATTAGCGTTACTGTGGTATGAAGCAGGGCGGGGCCGAGAGACTGGGACATTTTGCGTTGCTTTTTTTATTGTGCTTACAGTATATGACGCAGTCGGCTGCTGCTGCTCTTTTTTTTCCTCTTTCATCCCTGAACTTGAACTTTGTTACGGTTACTGTTTTACTTCAAAACCATCATACTAAAAATGCTGTACTGTTACTCCAAATAAAGCTCTTTCTGATTATGCTGTGTTAGCCACTTGACAAAAATTAGTGTTTTCTCCAATGCATACAAACATGTTACTCACCGTAAATCAAGGGAACAAGAGAATCAAACAATAAAACTAACCAATTAAAATAAAATAATAAATAAAATAAAATGTGTACGAGTATTTAATTCACTGGTTTATCAAGAACAGACATTATTTCTGGTTATGCATTATGTAAAACATTTTGTAAGATTTTCCAACATAAATAGCAACATAAAATAACATCACAATATAAAATGTTCATACCACCCACCTCTAGTGGCAGGTATAAATAAATTATTGAGAAGTGAATTCCCCGGCACCTTAATCCAAGGGTATAGCTGTGAGATATGTAGCGTAATTTCACGCTCTTCACTCTCACAGAATCTTTTCAAAAGTATGTGTTTTTTTGTAGATAAGACTGTAGAAAGGAGGAAACCAGTTGTCACCATTCGGAGTGTTTCATTTTCTATATATTTATACATCAGGAGGGAGTTGGCGATGTGCTCCTGGAGGTAACTTCTGTCAGATTTGTTTGAATACAACAACCACACAGGGGTATACGATTCCAGTCTGTGAAGCTTTAATAAAGGGTCTCAACCCTCCTGCAGCATCAATTTACTATCAGCTTGTAAACTATGAGATTTATTGTATACCTTTACCAGCTAGTACTCCTTCCGCTCAGTGCTTTTGTGTGTTTTGAGCTAGTTCCAAGACCTGTCTTTTGTCTGCTCATGTGTGTAAGTGGATGTAAAAATGTACAACAAAGGTTGTGAAGAGAAGTGAGATTGGTAAAAAAAATATATATACAATAGAGAAGTAATTCAGTGTGAGCTCCAGAGAATGAATAGAGTGTGTTTGTGTGTGTGCATGAGGAAGAGGAAAAGAGACAGACTGTTTCTAATAGGAATTTCCCATGCAGTCTTGCAGGCTAATGTCCTAGATCCTCACTGCTCTGTGGACAGAGGCAGAAAGACACTTCAAAACACATCAGTGCGCTATTGAGTGGACACTGAAAACCATCAGTGACACCTGCCAGCTCTCCACAAAGGTGTAGTGTAGAGAATTTACTAGTGGTGTGTTCACCTGGAACCAGGAATGTATTTCACAGTTATGCACAAGGAACAATTCCATAATATAATATAATATAATATAATATAATATAATATAATATAATATAATATAATATAATATAATATAATATAATATAATATAATATAATATAATAAGCAATAAGGTACGAAAGACTGTGCTGTATCGTGAATAAGTCACGGCTAAAGAGCGTTGTTAGGCACGACGCGAAGCGGAGTACCTTATTGCTTTTATAAAACGCTTACCAAACAAAAAAATATGTATCAATGGAACTTTTATGAAGCAAAATCACTAAAAGCCTTCCTTCCGCTGGAAAAAAATAGTCCCTGACCGAACAGCAACAGAAGTTACATTATTTCGCCGTTAGATGGCGACAAAGAAAGTCTTTACGAGTGAGTCTGTCAGTAGAGAAGACTTTGTCAGTAGCGTCTTGCTTCTCCAAGTTTCAGTCCTTTCCATATCAAATGACTAGAGGGCAAGGGAAAACCCCTTAACTTTTAAAAGTGGACATTCAAACGGATTTTTATTATAGGATTGACCTGAAGGAAAATTCTATTGCCTATCTACTTTAAATACAGATACACTCATTTACTCAATCTCTCACAATACTCTACTCTAAAGCTGAATGAACAATATCAATGAGAACAGTTATGTTTACGTTGCTGAGAGTGGTTGCTAGGGGGTGTTGTGTAGTGATACATAGGGATAGATTGGGTGAAGCGGTCATAGCCGCGTTTTATCGTGAATAAAACACAGCTATTGACCAATCAGAATCAAGGAATGGAACTAACCGTTTTATAATGTAATGCAATGTAATATAATAAAGTATAATATAATATAATTAATATATATACTTTTTTCAAGTGTAGCTACAAATATATTCATTTAATTCAACAATATGCTGATGTTACATAATGCAATAATAAACTTGAACCGTATTCATCTTTCAGCAGACACTCACTTATTATCTTCAATTATTTCCACCATCAGCACACTGTAAAACAATTGAGTCACAACCAACATGTTATTACACAGCAAATTACAATATTGGACAAAAACTAATTTTCTAAATTTGCCTCAAACTATTCAATGACAAATCATTTTGAGGTAGAAGAACCTTTTTTCTTTAACAATTCATTTACTTTTGCAGTCAGGAGCAAAGATTAACGTGGTCTTCAAAGGCTCTATAATGAATCATAATCACTATGCGTCTCATGTTGGGGTTTGGAGGAAGTGGGTCAGCGGAGTTCAGGGAATGGTAATTTAAGATATAATCTATATTCCACTGCTGATCATGCAGTTATGTGTTTTCTCCTGAGCTGTATCCCAGGGACATGGAGAGCTCCCCTAGGATCATTTTTACGGGATGTACATTATATTGTCTATTAAATGTATCTGTTTAAATGCAGATAGCTTGCACATTCAACACTGTTTTTCCTGCCCTCTTGAGCTGGTCTTCATGGATTCGTCTGACTCATCATTTTAGCACGATGAATGTTTGATTTCTACTATAATGCTGGGAGATCAAAATACAAACGTGTAGGCATCTCAGTTTTAACATGTTCAAAGCACCATGTAGAGGTTGATCAAAACATTTGCACAAGCTCAAGGAAAATAAAAGAGAAAAGCTGAAGTGTAAACACAGAGCTGGCATAGTAATAATGAAATCAAACGCACCATAAAATCAAATTTGGGTTTTTGTGGCATTTCAGTTTATATCTTTAGCTTTGAGGCCAAATCGGTGCATTACTAAAGGCAGAGCAAATAAGCTTTTAGCAAATATGCTAAAAACTCAAATTTACATTGGGGCTATTCACACAGAACCCATTATTACATTCAACTACACTCATGCATTTCCATTGTTTTTATATGTAAATACGAGTCTTTGAACGTTGCACTAGTGGCTTGCATCTTTTCAAGCGTCTTAAATGCAGCATTCAAGCATTCTAAAAACGCAGACCTTTAGTTAAAGTCCCCCTGTGGTGAAAATCAAGCTTTTAATATTGTTTTTATGTGGTGTTTTCAATATGCTTTAAGACAAACCATGTGCAAAATCATAAGTCAACAACATTGCTGAGTATGTTCTCCTTAAAACTGCAGTGAACCAAAGACAAAAAAGCGCGTTTTGAAATCGCTGGTGTTTCTGACGTCACAAACTACCTTGTAACCAATCAGGTCAACGTGTGATCGTCAACGAGTGGATCTCTGAGCTGGTCGAGTGAGTGGTGGCGGGGCTAATTTGCATATTCATAGAATTTTTTTCAAGGAAAAATCTTTTAAATATGTAATTTTGGTGATCAAAGTGGAGTTTTAAGGGATACAATTATTGACTACAGGGTGACTTCAAAATAAGTTCTAATGAGACCTTGTTTTCTTTTCATTCCACGGCCCTATACGTCTCCAGCCCTTTATGTTGATAACTGATATATCGTGCTTCGGGTTCTACAGTATATTAAAGGAGCTGTATGTAAGATTGTGGCCAAAACTGGTACTGCAATCACTTTCAAATTACTAGAGCGGTGTATCCCTCCCCCTGACTCGAGGTTGCCAGATAGGCTGCAGGATCCAGCAGGAACGTAGGCTGCTACAAGGAGCTTTCAACTAGAGCAGAGCTGGCAACCCGGATGCCGAAACACTACTGACTTCGTGATTGGTAGATAGGTGGGCTTCAGGCCAAAACACAACATGACAACATCAACATCAGTTGAGGGCTGCAACTTCACTTTTTAAATGACAATATCGTGGCCGTACTACTGTTGTCAGTGATATAAGTATTTGAAATGAACATGATTTATTAATGTCTAGAGACACATCAGGGCCATTTTATGATTCATTGAAATACATTTCTTACATACAGCTCCTTTAAGGAAATGTGCAAACATGATTTTGGAACAGCACTGCATTCAAGAGTATTTACATTTTCTTTCCGTTTTAAACTCTCTATGCTGTTTATATTTGTTTTTCTTACTACCACTTTTCTTCCTTCATTCTTGCATCTTCTCACCTCCAGTCACATGTTTTATGCAGAGAGTGGGTGTTGTGGAGGAACCCTAGGGGTTTGGGACACGCTCTGACTCTCTTTCATTGCATCTTTATATCTTCATCTCTCTGGACTGTGAAAGCAAATTGCCTCTCTTTAGAGCTCCCCTCTATTCACCGTTTCCAGAGTGTAGGCAGAGGAAGAGGGAGGAGGAATAAAAGCCAGTCAGGATGGCCTTCAGTTACAGAAAACATGCTCAGCGTTAAATAATAGAAAAAAAATTACAGCTGTCATGATTGCAGCCCAAAAGATCTGTCCTCCACTTCTATGATATTGCCACATAACTGCCGGCTGTTCAGGGCTCATTGTCACAATAACTCTCCGACTGGTCAAAGGTCTTTCTTGGGAGTGTCAGCACATGACAAACTGCACACAGTGAAGTCATAACACATTCAGGACATTGTTACCAAATGCCAAAACCATGCTGGACTTAATAAAGTTGCATTTATGGTAAATGGACTGCATTTATATAGCGCTTTCAACAGACCCATGGCCACCAAAGCGCTTTACATATTGTCTCATATTCACCCATTCATACACTGACGGTGGTGTGGTGTTTAAGCCATGCAAGGCGCCATCCAGCTTGTCAGGAGCAGCTGGGGTTAGGTGTCTTGCTCATGGACACCTCGACACTTGGACAGGTGGAACCAGGGATTGAACCACCAACCTTCCGGTTTGTAGAACTTGTGTGGTTCCGGTTTGAACCACTGAGCCACTGCCACCCCCAGTCTTATGGTCTTATGGTCTTCTAAAACCATATGATAGCTGTTAGAAACATATATTCAAACCTGGTGAATCGCAAGAGTAACATCAGTCATCAAACTATGACTTAAAAATGACTTACATTTCAGTCTGTTTCTTATAAAAAAGCATAATGCTTCAGAGGACTTGAAACATGATGCTCACCCTTGAGAAAAAAGTACACCTTAGCACACTTTTAAAAATTAAAAAAAAAATCAATAAAAAAAATAATAATAAAATCATTATATAGGCCTACTTTAAAATGGTACTGGGTGGTATATCGGTTTCAATTTCGCAAACTATGTATTAGGGATGATAATGATTAATCAACGATCAATTAATTGTCTTACTGATGGTCGATTAAGCAAAGCAATCATTAGAATGGGTAGTTTTGAGGTGCGTGCAGGTCATGCGCAAAACACGTGCAGAAAAAACACATGGAAATAATATAATATTAAGCGAGCGTGCAGTAGTTACGTATTCTAAAGTATACATATCAATTTGAATATGTCAGTCAACACCTCAAAATAAGTGTACTATTTTAAAGCATAACAAAGGATTCAAACTTAAAGTGTAACTTTTTGTATTGTTACAATGTCGATGGTTTGTGTTGATGAACATTGTTTACTCGTTCTCTGTCCAACAAATTTAGTTGTCTGCAAATCTCTGCCAAATGAAGCAAGATGTGTCAAAAATCTAATTTCGTCAAAACTACAGATTGTACTTCCGCATTTTTGTATCCCTGCCAACGGACAGTCAGACCGACAGAGGGTTATTAACAGTAGGTTTATCACTGAAAATTGTATCGTACTTTGCCTGCTCTTTAAACAGCATTACGATAAAACATCTAGTTTGAAATGTTGACTACAAAAGATTTTCTGCAGCGCTGTTCTCTCTGCATTTATGATTCTTTGCAGTCTTTAGCCACTGCCTACAAACGCGCTGGATCCTTCACTGGAAACTAAAAATAAGTCACTCCCGCTAAACGTTTACTCTTTGAATTCCTGCACCTGGGAACAATATAGTAAATCGACATCATTATGGCTAAAAGTTTGCTAAGAAGTATTTCCTACTAAAGCAAGGTGGCATTTGACTCTGGACAAGCGTATCCATAGCAGACTGGTGGGAGTGGCCTTGGACGACAACATGACCAGTGCATTATGGGTGTTGAAGTCTTCCTAGTTGGCAGAAGGGAAGACGACAGCCTTTTTTTCTCTGTTTGCTCTAGTCAGGTAGCACCGATCTCATTTTTTCCCTCGCCTTTCTACTGTATAGGCAGCAAAGCTTTATTGAAAGCCCATTTTGCCAGTGGTGAAGTACCCCTTTCAGTGGCCTTTTATTTCATTCATATGAAGTAAGGTTTGAAGTACACTACAAGTGCATATTCAATACAATTAACCAAACTTCTTTTTCACAAGGGCAAGTAGTACAGCCCAATTTTATAATGCTTTTATGGTGGTTTTATGACATTAAAGCTTAAAAGCCCCTGTTCCCATTCAATTTCGCTTGAAAAAAAAAGAGAAGGACATTCTGCTATTCTTCTCTTTTTGTTTTCCATGGATGATGTTTCATGCAGCTTTGTAACAACATGAGGATCCATTTTTGCTTGCACTATCCTTTTAATACAGGCTGCGGTCACACTGTTAACAACAAAACACTATTTCAGCGTTTTAATTTTCTGCATAATGTTGACAGGAAGTTTTTTTTTTTTTTTTTACTTGCAGTTAGCCGAGGGTCTCATTAGTCTCTAATACGAGGCGTCAAGTGGGCAAGAGCTACTGCTCCAAAGAACGAAATGAAGTGGGAATCAGCAGCAGCTGGTCTTCCTGATTGGATAATATGTGTATCTTTGGTCTGGGCAGCCCACAATATGGTGGCAATTTCATTGCTAAGTATGCAATTACTGTGCCACAGCACTTGAGGTAAATAAGCGAAGGCGAAAAAGGTTATTATTCAGATCTAATGATGTAAGTGGACATAAACATCAATTACAGAGCTCTCCCACAGGTGCAGAACATTATGTTTTCAAAATTCACCGGAAACTACAGTTTACATCTTTTATTGTATCATAATTTCTGTATATTGTTGTTTTCAGGGTCGCTTCAGGAAATCAGGGTCATTGAAAGTGGTTGACATGCAGTCGGTAGTTCAGAAGTGGAAATGAAATCCATCCCGCTGTGGCGTGTGTTTTGACCCTCAAAAGCTCTCCTGGCACCTACAGTCGCCAAGAAACTGCCACTTTCTCCTCAAATCATTCATCTTGAGCAGCACTGCATCTCTCGCACACTCACTCCATCTCTCCTCTCTCCCAGACAATCAGCCATAAACACTTCACCCTGACTGGAGGCGAACCAACCATTCGCTGAAGCACCAAGTGCACAGGATTAATACCTCTCACGAGGTGTAAATGAATTTAATTCACATATTTGGCTAATCAAGGGCAACGTTTTAATTTTACCCTCTATAAACAGCAGATCTCTTTTACATTTCCACAGCTTTTGTGAGGGGAAGACGCCTGAAGGGAAGTGCGAAATAAAAAAAAAATGGATGAAAATAATGCTTTTTAACAGGAACTGTTTAACAGGAACAAGGTTGCTCTGACATTTCAGTGGCGAGTGCGCTGATTCATTCCTCCCTCTTCTTCCCGTCTCCACTCCTCAGCCCACGGATTTTAATGCTGTAGGCCTGGCGGCCTGCTTGCCTGCCCCCACTTAGCATAAGAAAAACATTCTCTTAACCCAACGTTGTTCAGATGCAGGCAGAGAGGAGATTGCGGCTATACAATGCATCGTTCTACAAAGTGGATACTCATCGTGTTGTTTGGCAATCTCACTGCCAGTACTTATTTGCCATATTGGTTGGAAAAGCATGTGAAATGCTCACAGCTCCTGCCATTGATATGAACACATAAATGACACAATAGTAACCATAGCTGATTACCCCAATATATCTGCGGAAAGGTCGAGATCCACCCATAAACACTAAAGAGAATTGACGGATGTGGCCAGTGCTGGGTAGTAACTGATTACATGTAAACTGGATGACGTAATCAGATTCCAAAATTAAGATTGTAATTAGATTGTATTACATTTTAAAATGCTCATAATTTTTTTATTATTACATAATTACATATTATTCTCACAATGGCATATTAACATAATCATTTATAATTTATTGATTCTCTCTAATTCTTCTTTTTAGTGTTTTAAATTTTCCTTACGACAAAAGGTTGAAATTCAAGAGATATTAGAAACAACCAAAATAACTATAGAGCTACTTAAAAGAACCATATATAAATACACTTGGCACTGCGTAATTTTCTTACGCATGCCCGGACAGCAACATAGTGCCGACCCAGATCCGGCCCACATCCGTGTTGAATCCACATGTACCAGATGTGGGCCGGATTTGGGCCGATGCTATGTTGCTGTCTGGATGGTTTAGCATGAAGAATAATCAATACTGGGTTCCTTAACTGGCCATTTATTTATTTTGGAAAAATGGCAATTAAAGTTGGACACTATCAATTTAGCAACGACCGCAGAATAGCAAGGAACGGAACAACAGCAGAAAAAGAATATTCAATTCAATTCAAAGAACTTTATTATCCGTTAGGAACTTCATTCGTGCTGAGCATCAATGCGTGTACAGTTCCACAAACACAGCACAATATCAGACACAATATAAATATGACATTTGTTGTACTACCGTGCTATTCTTTTTTAATATAAGTGCTTTCCCAGAAGCGTTGGTTTAATTCAAACACTGTGCTAGAGTACATTATAATAGTATTGTCATCCATAATGGAGTATGCTGAGAATTAAAAGATCAAATAGAATGTTTTAAACAAAAGCTTACATGATACGCAATACAGATCAGTCCCTCTTGGCTAAAGCATAGTCTTAGAGTTAGAGTTGATCGCTTGCATGCTGACATTGACCCTTGACATTTATCCACTCACCTCTGGATGCATCCTAAAACCCTGTTTCATTTAAATCTAGCCAAGGACCTGTCAAGTGTGTGGTCATGTTAGCACAGCTGTAAATTATATAAGGGCATAACATTCAAATACATGAAGGTTCTTGGCTCAGGCCTGTCTCAGCTCATTCTTTATCGGCCATGTTAAACATGACACATGGAGCTCACATGGGAAGTTCACATCGCTCACAGTCGCGACGCATAAATTCAGCAATGTGTCACCCTCGCTACTCTTGTTATGCAAATCCCAGGGCCGAAAGATAAGAGATTGGTCCATGAGATAATGCTAGTTCAATTTGCACTGCACTGAAAAGACCGTCTTGCTCTCGGCCTATCAGTGTGAAGAGCCCACTTGCAATCATAGGAGGTTTCTTTCATGTTTAGTGCATGTAGGGCTGCTGTGAGTCTGACATATTCAAAACTGCTGAAAGCAATAAAAGAGCTTTATATGAATTTAAGGTGACGTGTGTAATTTAGATACTGGACTACTTTCTCATATCCCATTTGTGTTTAATGTGTAGAGACAACCAAAGAAGTTATTCATAGTTTGACTTCCCAAACAGAGTAAACCCTGTCAGTCCTGTGACACTTCAACATCTCTGTTTTTGTTTAAACATTGCAACATGTCAATGTCTTGCCAGTGGTGCGGGTTTGGAGCGGGACGGGGCTCTTTTTTAACCTTTAAGAACGTCACCATTCAATGTCATTATATGGACCAGTACGAGTAGGACTTTTTATTTATTTATTCTTTTTGTGTTCCAAAAAGAAAAGAGAAAATCATACCATTTAAAAAAACCACCAAGGTTAGTAAACCCTTGAGAAAAAGTAGTACACTAGTATGTTTCCTGTGCTCGTTTTGTCCTAGTTCCATCGTTAGTTTCATTGGTTGTTAATTAATTTACGCACCTGTTCTGTTTTCCGTTGATTACTCTGTCTGTATTTAATTCCTCAGTTCATTGTTTCTGTGTCAATGTTTTATGAGATTGTATTTCTGTTATTTACTCCAGCGTTCTCCTGGAGTCCCAGCGGGAATTTTCTTAGCAATGTTAAAACGGACATCAACCGATCACTTGTTTAGCGTTCATCTAAACACTACATTCAGATTCACCAATCGGAATGAATTCAGTTAGACTGAAACAAAAGGTGTGCATGTAAACAATGAATGGCGACTGCAGAAAGCAAAAGCTGAATCCCGGACATTTTGTACGATCTCGACGGCCGGACATGTCCGGGAAAAAGAGGATGAATGGTAACCCCTACTACTCAGCTTTCTCCACAGAACAAGAGCCTGCTAGCTTAGCTTCCAAAAAAAGATGGCTGACACTATGTGTACATTGTGTGAGTAAGATCCCACCCTCTATGGGCGGGTTGAGAACATGCGGAACAGCTCCTTCTACTGGCTGTAGTCTTTAGCCTCTGGCCAAAAAATCCTCCGATGACGCAAAATGACGATTTTTGCGTCATCGAAGGATTTTTTCCAGACAAAAAATACATAAATCTCTCGTCTCAGGGGGATATGAGGGTGGAAAGCACGGTAATTTGAAAATACTACAGGTTTTCTACTAATACAAAGCTTAATGCTAAATCATGAAGTATCCCTTTAAGAATCAATGGTATATGTAAACTTTAGAACTGGGTCATTTTTATAAATGCAATTATTTTGTCTTGTGGATTATATGTAAACATCTGTTATGTGAAATAGTTTATTCAGGACAGTTAAAAAATGTACATGCAATTTTTATGATCCCTCTTATTTTGTTAAATTCAATAACATTTTTGCAGATGTAAACGTTTTGAGCCCAACAGAGATAGTCACAGTGTCTCTGCATGCTGTGATATAAAAAAATGGCCATACAAATTGACAACTGAGTTTATGAGAAATATAAAAGGCAACTGTTACACAGACAAGTCAATATCTATTTCTCCTACATCACTCAACTGTCAAGCTCAACCCCAAATTTAGTTGATTATTCCATCAAGTCGTTCAAATCTTTGGCCAAAAAATCCCTCCTCCAGAAGGCCAGCCTTCTCAAGTGCTCTCTCGCAATTCAACAACCTCTATGAGCTGTATCAATATTAATTCATTCTGCTTCCTGACCTTACCAGGGGCTCGTTACTCGACAAGCGGGGTCAGTCTGCGTTTGGCAAGTCGTGTCACGGAGTGGTCGGCTTCTAATGAACTGGACACAGCTCAAGCCGTTCTGTGCCATACCACCTCATTATCACTCTGCCAATGGCATTAACAGAAGTGCTTGTCACATAGAGCTGCTCTCTTCTGCTTAGAAAAGCATAAATGTCGCTTGATTTAAAATGCTATCGATCTTCAGTTACATGTTGTGAGATGTGTTTTTTTTTTTACTGAGTTGCTTCAAAAGCAGTTAAAGGACATTGACAATCTTTGAATCTGCTAGAAGAACATATACACACATGAGTGACATAGTCTTACTGACATGACCTAAATTCCACTTAATCTAAATAGGCTGCCACGAGCAACTGCATTATTGGATGCTTTTTGGATTTTGATGGAAGTGTCGTCAAAGAAGTAACAGCATTTTTAAGCAATCTCGTCCTGAAAATGAGGGTGCTGTATGAGGGGCTATTTGAGGAGTTGAGGTTATAAACACTTGCTGTTTTGTGTTGCTCAATTTAAGATGGGCTCTCATCTGAAATCTCTGGGCAAATCCATGATTAGTGACTTCTGATCTGGCTCTATCCACAAGAGGACCATAGTAGGCTACTGATTTAGAGCTTTGGAGTCTCTGACACTCAAAAGTTGAATATGGTTTTCCTGATGACCTTTTAAATTTTATTTTTAGCCCTTTTATATATATATATATATATATATACAGTGTATATATATATATAGTGAAGTTCCAAGTGAGTAGATGATGACAGAATGTGCAAGTGAAAGGTGAAAAAAACGCATGGTAACCCTCTATATTTTTTTCAAGGGCCTTAAAGAACGGCTCTTATTCATTAGCCAAAGCAAGCCGGTAATGAGCATCACAGGCTGAAATCGGGTAGATCACGTTCTTTTTAAAGGTCATTCATGCCCTAAAATGCTGGGCTGGATGTGAACATGTTCTGCTTCAAATATATTCACTCTCTCCCTCCCTCCCCCTTCACAGCACTGTACTCTCTAGTGGATGTCAGATGTCTTTCAAATAGCCAATTTCTGACACAAGGCCAGCATGCCGCAGGAAGCAGCTTTCAAAGTGATGGGCCCCGGGCGCCATTGGCCTGATTCAGCCCTACACACAGAGTGGAGAGATGAGAACTAATCCTCAAATTAATGACTGCTTTGTTTCAAAAGAGAGACCTCACACGACTCATATTTCCTCACATGAAAATTGTTTTTGTCAAACAAGTCTGTGAGGGTAAGAAGCATTGGTTTCAAGTTTTGTAAAGTCTATGAGGCATATGCCGGTTGAAAGAGGGGAAAAGGGAAATCACCAAAGGGAAATCAAAGGGAAATGGGATCTCCATTTTTCTTCTACTCCCAGACCGAAAAATGGAAAGCAAGCCTTTACTAGACATCTCCGATTTTTCACCTGAGAACAAGACCCCAGTAATCATAGTGTCTCCTGAAGACTCAGAAGAGAACTAATGTCACACTCTAAACTCAAAATTCTTCCAATACTTTAATTCTCCATTATCTGGACTTTGCTATTCAAATTTATTTTATAGCTGTATTCTCTAACTATGTGCCAACAATTGTCTCATGGTTTCCTATTTTTATATTTCCTAGGAATTTTTAGAAGAAACAGAACTGATACTTTAATGAAACCTGAGATGGTCATAACATCCACAAAGAATAACGATAGTGGTATTGGTGGTGATGATAGTGGTAGTGACTTTGACAGTGATAATTATGATGACTATGGTTGGTTGTGTTGATTATAGTATTGATGACAGTGATGATGAAAATTTGTTTTAAAAAAATGGTAGGCCTAATGAGTGTAATGATAACAGTGGTTGTGGTGATGATTATGATAACAATGATGTGGTAATGGTAACATTGAAAATTATGGTTATGATAACAGTGGGGTGATGATTATGATAACAATGATGATGAGATGAAGATGGTGGAAATAATGAAATGTATGGTAATGATGTAATGATATTAGTGGGGGCAATAATTATGATGACGATGAATGATGGTGGAAATTATGAAGTTATGGTAACAATGTTAATAAAAAATTATGAGAATGACGGTAATGACAACAGCAGAGGTGATGATGATTGTGATGATGGCAATGATGATAATAATCATGATGATGATACTGATTATGATGAAATTATGATATTTGATGAAAATTCCTTTGCCGTCCCCCTTTTTTAGGTTTTAGGCAAAGCTTTTATATGTTTTTAACTTGTTTATACATACAGTAGCACCACAAACCCAGCTGGTTAACTTCTATCCTTTAGGCTCATGCTCTCAAGGGGTTTACTGACAGTAACTTTACAGTGAGAGAATTCAGAGAGGACAGCTGATACATCATCTGTCTACAGAAACTTCAGTTTGTGCCTTTGCATAATTGATAAGCCCTACGTTTACATATCTCGAATGAGGCACATGCTCTATGCCCAATGTTGACTGGCGGTTTTCTCCTCCTGATCCCAGATCTGCACTTACTGACAAAACAAAGATTTTGTGGATCTGCTAAAGATATCATTACCTCTGCAGGGTTCATACAAAAATTCTTACCATAAGAGATGACAGGCACCTCTCAAAACATGCTTTATTGTTGGAGACGAGTTGGTTTGATAATATAGCTTTATCTTTCGGCTTGTGCTTGGCTGCATTGATGCACTCGCACAATAGATGTATTTTTCATTGAAAATGAATGAATAGTGGTGCTGTATGTGTAGTCCAGGAAGAGAAGCGAAGACAATCAAAGACATGGGAAAACACACACACATGGTAAACAAAGACAAGCACACTCACACACAGGAACGCACTTACACACTGGAACATAGACTTTGACTTTGAACAAACAGTTGAGAGACTTTGAGGATCTCCAGCTCTCCAGTCCCAGATTCACCAAATAATCAAACAAAGTTCACTTTGAAATGGCATGTCTGCCTTTTATTTTTGTACCCTAGCCGAAACTAGAAAAAAAATTAATAATATAAAGTAAAGGAACACATTACAAATAAATCCAAAACAAAAGTATTACCTCGGGAGGAGGGCCCAATTCAAAAGAAAACAAAATAACCTCTACCCAGGGACGGACTGGGACTAAAAAACGGCCCTGGACTTTGACTAGGCCCGGCCCAAAGCAATCGGCACGCAGAAACTCGACAACAACAACAATAACGCCTGGCGCCTGCATGAGTGTCACAAGACTTTAATTGTGGCTCATGATACTATACCATCCAAATTATGGATACTGGATACTGGTTCCAGTCCTGCATTCCACTTATGAAGGGACTGGTTTCAGTTGGTTTGGCAAATGCTAAACATACTGCACAATACAGGGTATGGTTCTCTTCACAGTATGTAAGCCATTTCTTTGGGTTTAAACACTCTCTGTACTGTCAGGTATTTTGTCTTCTTCTGAGGGTGGTATGAAAAAAAAAACCTCTAGGCTGTGACTGTCTGACTTGGGGCGCTTAAAGTAATTTAAAGTTGAGCTGGAGTGGGTGTCTCTCTCTGCTCTTGGTCTAAGCTCAACCTGAATAAACAAATGATGGAATGGATAAAAAAAAAAAAACAGGTTTTATTTCAAGATAGCATGGGACATGCTAACAGCATATTATACAATCTATTCCATGCTGTCTTAAAATGAATTTATTACTTAATAATCTTAATAAATGTATGCAGTAAGTAATTTTACTGGACAAATAATAATACCACATCTAAATGAAAATACACAATTACAAATGTAACTTCTGTATTCAAAATCTTCAAAGTTTGTAAGCATTAACTGTAACGTTACCAACATTTTTAAAAGTAAAAGCACAACATATTTCTTAATATTAGCTACTGAATGTGGCATTTTACAGCTAAAATGTTGAAGTTTAGCTGTTTTAACTACTGTAATCATTAAAAATGTAGCAAGCTGAATATCACTTCCTAACATCAACCCTAGAAAGTAACTCTTTCTCCTCTCATGTTCCATACTTACTTGCCCTGTATCTGCCTGTGGAACCAGCTCATCTTTCTGTCCCTCATCATCACTGGTGGCATGTTGCTGCATAGCTGTCTGGCTCACTTCTTCACTGCTGGGTCTGCTGCTAATTTTTAACTGCAAAGGTGCTGCTGCTGGCGGGGCTGCTAAATATTTCAGTTAGTTTGCGACATTTAGCGGCTTCAGTATCTAAATTCCGCAATTTTTTTTTCTCTCGCCTTCTCAGCCCCACCCTTTTCTTTCCGTTTTTTCCCCGCGGCCGCGTTATGCATATTGTTTGTTTGTTTCTATGCTTCTATCTAACGTCTTTGCTGTAGGTTTGGTTTCTTTCCCCGCTTCCACTTCTTCTCCTTACTTGGCGGCCACGGCCAGTGCAGCTGGCATCCAACTTTAAGGTGCATTGCTGCCACCTACAGTACTGGAGTGTGAAACAGATTAGTGGGGGGAAAAAACAGGCGATGACTGCGTGTGTGGCGGGTGGTGGGCCGGCCCGCCGGCCGTCCTGGAGTACCGGCCGTTCTGTGATTCTCCAGATCACACAGATGGCCAAGTCCGCCCCTCTAAAAGGGGAATAACATTAACTTACCTATACACAACAGAAAACAAAACAACAGATAAGTTCCCTCACTCTCTAACTAACCATTAAACAGGAGAAAAGTTATGGGTATCCTCCACCCTACATTACCCACAAACTCTTAACTGATCATGAATGAAAAGAAAAATAATTTTAAGAGTTACGTTAGGACACACATTGTGACCACACATACACCAAAGAGCGCGACCAGTGTCTGGGCTTGGAGAGCGGAACAACCCCAAACGCCGCGATGTCTCTCTCTTTCCTAGGCGCTCTCGCACCAACCAGTGCGCGGACAACACTCACGGGTAAACGAGCACAGGTGGTAGCCCTTAATCCTATTAAAGCCACACAAGAAAAGAGAAAGAGAGAGAGAGAAAAAAAAAATACACATGCACATAACACTCCTGGTATGTTACAGACACACAATGAATACGTAAAAATGTGTTCGCGCACACTATCAAATGGAGTATACTTTGAAAGGTTATATTTCTGGCTGTACACATATGCTAAGCATTTGCGTCTTATTATTATAGAGTAAATTTTTGGGGCATATGTAGACAGCTAGGTTCAGATCAATACAGCACTAAAACCGTCCTTCAGAGACATCAAAAGCATAGCCCTTGCACGCCACAGTCTTCCAGTGAAAAACAATTGCTACAGAAAAGATAATTGCAGAAAAGCGTGAGCATCTCAATGGCCTCCATCTTAGTGTTGATCACCAATAGATGATTGTTTGGTCTGACTAGCAAAAGGCAAGTAGCAAAGCATTGTTTTGTTTGTGACATGCAAGATCCCATCGCACAATCCCATCTTCATTCCACAATGCCTGGTCAAAAACATTAGTGTGTCATCATAATTTGTGTTTCTATATTATCAAACAAGCTTTCCTTAAGCAGAGTATTAGACTATGCTATGCTAGTGGATAAGCAGCTTGCAAAACAAAGGCTAACTGAAAACAAAAAAAAACGTATTTGATTATTTAATCTTAATATAATGTGATATGCAATTCCAAAGACACTAATTATCATATGTTTACGATTAAGATTAAATCATGTTTACTTTGTTAAATATTTGTTGTGTTTTAGATATAAAACTGCAATGCAGTGATTGGTGAAAGGGAGAATTGTATGTCGTCATTACCTATCCTTCATTAACCTTTATTGATCAAGACTATATATAGTTCACTGAGTAGGGCCCAACATAGGTTATTCTAAAAAAAAAAAAAAAAAACAGCTGTTATTTTCATTAAGGATGATTCTACGACTGTGAAGAGAGTGTCCATGTTAAACAAACATTTGACTGAGTAATCTGTTTGTTTGTTGACAACAATCCCTTAATCCCATCCGCTCTATATGTGTGTGAAAGCTGGATACATTAACAGAGAAAAAAAAGAATGCGAGTTCAAGAGCATCGACAGGATGCCAGATTGTCAGAGATAAACTTGGGATGAGAAAACGGAGAACAATAAGAGTGAGCAACTGTGGATTTTGTCCCATTCGAAAGATTATCCATAATATCAACAAAGCCGATCAGCCACATTGCATAAATACATTTTGTGTGAAGTGGGGGCTAAATGAATTATATTTTTATGAATTAGATGTTTTCTTTTTTTCTTTTTTCTTTTTCAATTTCAGTTTTTATTTATTTCCATCCACTATGGTTTATATAATATTTCTTTATATTTTTGCTATTAATTAATCAGCATATCATCTCATTTCACTTGGCCACCTCACCATTTGCTAGGGGTGTAACGATATTTGAACCGAACCGAAAAACCGCGATACACCACCCACGATACGTATCGCGATACTCTCATGGCGAACCGAACACGCCCCGCCCCCTGCTGCCCCGCCCAGCCCCGGCTCATTGCACCTCATGTGTTATGTGTACACAACGAATACAGGGCTGTTGCCTAACCACCATTAACCACATATAATCGCAATAAGCTCAGTGTTTTGTTACTTTTGATAATAAGCAAGGTGTAATCTTTCAAATTATGTCTATTTGATCACGAAATGCAAACAATAAATGCCGTTTTGGCGCTCTTAGATGTGGCGTGACAGATATCACTGTATGCATGCGGCAGCGCGGAGCGCGATCATCTCTTCCTCAGTTACAGAATAAACATGAATGGACACCCGAAGCAGGGGCGGACTTAACCATTAGGCAAAGGTCGGCAATTGCCTTGGGCCCCGAGCTACCTAGGGGCCCCCAAAATGCTCCATTAAATTATGCTTAAGTTTTTATTTATTTTTTACTTTTCGCAAATTATATATTTCTAAAAAACATTTGCGAGAAAAGGCATCAAATCATTAGTGTCGCAGACAGGAGGGGGCCCCCCACCTCACTACATTGGACTATTCCATTATCTCACTTTCTGCGTGCGAAAGTGACAAGGCTAATGCGCCAAAAAACTGACGGAGAAAAATAATTATTGGCAGACAGTGTAGGCTACAGAGTGACAGACAGAGAAGCTACCCAAGCGGTGCTGAAAAAGCAGGAAGCGGGAGGAAAGCAAAACGTTTTTAGCAAAATTGCAGAAGGTAACAAACTTTTTTGTGATGCCCGGTACGTGCTAACGATATGTTACAAGTCCATGGCCGTAGCCAGCTATGAGGTGACCGAGGTCCGACAGATATCACTGTATGCATGCGGCAGCGCGGAGCGCGATCATCTCTTCCTCAGTTACAGAATAAACATGAATGGACACCCGAAGGTATGTTGAAAGATACAGTATACTTACTGAAAGGCGTTATAACTCGTGTAAACACTCAATCAGTGTTTCAACAGCGGAAATACGTCAATAAAACGCTTAGTTTTTCACATAGCTTTATATTTACCTCAGGCAAGTCATTCAGTGTCCACAGCTTGCTGGTTTGCTAACTCTTTCACTAAATAAATGCTATATATTAGCCTATATATTATATTTTACTTAACCTGTTTATGATATCTTGATTATTTAATGTATGTTTAAAATAGTTGTCATGAAAATAACAGCAACTGTGTAAATTATTGGATAACAATAACAAATTAGAGTAAAAACATGTTAATGCAAAAATTGCCTTATGTGCAGTTTACATGTTTTCATACAATTTGTTATTTGAGTGTTGATTATTATTATATCATGTTAAGCTTTAATGTTATAGTAATGTGCAAGTAAGGGCTGTAGTTTACTAGCCTGGTTCTACCAGACTCTCGTACATTTCATTTGTACAGAGAGTCTGGCCTCGCTCCATTGAGAAACGTTTACTTCCTTGTAGGCGGGTTCTCTGTTAAAGTTCAAAACTATTGGATCTGCCCAGCGTCACTCAGGATCTGCCATAGCCAATCGCTAACGTGTGGTCGTGACGTATGTCATGCGCCGAAACCGGCTGGAAACAAGTCCGAATTCCATATTCATAAATCTAAATATCTAAATGCTAAACCTCTCTTTCTTATATTTGTGAAAGAATTTTAAAAATACCTCTTTTCAATTAAGTTGTCTGAGAACAAAAAAAGCCTTAAAAACATTATCTGTTTGTAATTATTTTCCTTTTTTCAGTGTCATGTAATTCTCTTAACTTGTTCATGTTTATTTTATATTATCCCCCTACTGTTTTATTTTTGTTTTGTTTTTATTATTATTTTTGTTTGTTTTTGTATTATGTTTTCTGTTATTACTTGTGTATTGTTTTAAGCAATAAAAAAAAACAAGTCCGAATGATCAGAGGATTATGTTTAGAATAAGATGTCTGTCAACGAGAGCTGCATGTTTTGTTCATCGAATTTAAGAGTTCAAGGAACAATTCTAAATTCTAAATGTATATTTGACACTAAGGACAGTGATGTATTCAGTCAACTGTCGAAGCTGGGTGTAATCATTAACAATACGCCGCTGCGGTCGTTTCGGATCTGCCGCAAATGCTGTACAATGATCATCGTGCACGCCGAGCTGCCCAGCACCAACTCCTAACCTTTCTGCCTCCCTCACTTGGTCCTCCATTAGTGCAACAAGAGGAGACGACAACAACTATCGGCTTTGCATCCTATCGTTCGCCTTAGCTAACTCATTCACCACTAGTGGAGTGAGCTGGAAAATTAAACTTTTCCCGAACCCCGTGGGGAGGAGGGCCACAACATCATGGCCCCCAACAACACTTAGCAAACATTGATCTTGCTCCGGCTTTAACTTCTGGATATTCGGCAGTTTTGCAACAACGGGCCGAATAGATTTTCTCACGTCTTTCTCCGCTGCCATTACTGAACTCCAACTCAAACTGACGCGCTACATCAACGTCATCGTTCTCAGCCACTCCCTCTGTTCGCTGATTGGACCGTTAAAAAAATTATTTCTGGAAACCAAAGTCTACAGCACAATCCCAGACGTAGTACTGAAGGAAAATAAAATTGAGCGGAAGTGCGTAGGAGGGCGGAGCCAGGCTAGTAGTTTACAGCATTAGCAGATAATTTTGTTATCCTTGAGAAACGTTTACTTGTAATTGAATTAATTTAAAGACAAGGACACAATTTGTTCATTAAAGCACTGTTTAATAAAAAATAAAAGCAATTTTAGCTTTCTAAACCCCCCCCCCCCCACCCCCACCGAAATGAACCGAACCGAGACCTCAAAACCGTGGGACGAACCGAACCGTCAGGTTTGTGTATCGTTAGACCCCTACCATTTGCATACAGCACAAAGCCCTTTTTCTAATAAAGTAATAATATATAAATAAAAAAATACTCCACTTCATCTCCACTGTTTATTTACTAGCTGTGGTTTACGATCTGTCCCACTAATCTCCCGGTGAGATAATCACAGGCCCCTCATTTGATCTGGCCCTCCTGGGTGAGGTCTGGCCAAAGTCTCCCATCAGCAATTTCCTGTTGTCATTGATTTTGCTGTTGTTCACCAGTACTCAAGAGACCTAATGCTCGTTTCAGCTGGCCCAGGACCAGTTTACCTGGCCTCATGCACTGCACATACTAATGCAGCAGATCTCCAAAGTGCTGACTTGACTTGAGCATCCAGGACATTGCAGAAAAAAAGGTCTCCTGATCTTGTGCATGGGGACGTGTGCTACTGCTAATCCCATTTAAAACTCCTCAACACTGTGAACGGTTGGAATATTCATGAGGTAATTAGAGGAATGCTAATTAATTCCTCATAAATTATTAACAAATTGCCGACACACATGCTAACATCTGTTTGGTTTTGGGGTTGCAGGAAGGCCTATGTGTTGAGTGGTACCACACTGCATTCTAGTGGTTGGTGATGGTATTACATCACATCCATTAATTGAATAATCTGGGTTAAATGCAAGCTAAACTCTATTGAAATCATCTAAGACAGAGTTGATTACTTACTATGATTAAGCATAGATCAGTCTGTAAAGTAAACAAAATGACAACACAAAATGGAGGTGAATTTTATAACACTTTTCCCCACTAAAGTAATTGTCAAAGCAGCAATGCCTAACAGTAGTGGATATTGATACAAAAATATAGTCTATTCATTTATATAGATGATCATATTGTATGAGATGCTTTGAGATCAGAATGGGGTAAGTGTGCATCACAGAGCAACTATTGAGAGGCCAGCTTGATGAACGGTGTTTAGGTTGAACAGGGGAACAAATCAATGAAGGGCAATCGATGATGGGGGGGGGGGGGGGGGGGGTCAGCTTTGATGGACTTTGCATTACATACAAAGATGTAGCTCTCAAGCGTATGTATACTAGAGGATAGACTAGATAATGGCTATTGACAGCAAGGTTACTATATAGCAAAACAAGGCTCTGTAATCAAAATCATTCATTTTCAGAACTTTCTTTTAAACGGATAGCTCACCCAAAAAGGAAAATTCTGTAATCATTTACTCACCCTCATGTTGTTCCAAATATGAATCGCATACTCTCTTGATTAGGTACTTATTTTGAATAAGTAATAACTTCACGTCACGACCATGTTTTATAGGATGGATGTCTGTAGTAAGAATGTAATCTAGACTTATACATTCGCCATGCTGTCAGTATCATGTGACCTATCAGCGTCAGTTACGTCGCTTCACTGCCATTCACAAATCCTGTCCATCGTTTGCACACTTCAGAATCTCACCAGAAGTAGTAGTTCATCTGAGTACTTTTTATCTACTCTGGAATTATGTGAATTCAGACATACTTATTTTGTCACATACTGTTTTTAACCTAGTAGTAGGGAAGTATGCCCAAGTGTGCTGCACACGTCCTGAAAAGCAAAGCCAAATCATTTTGATCACCCCCTGGTGGCTGGCTGCAGTATAGGTCATAAACCCCGCCGTCTCCGTAATTAATGGGATATAACGCCAAACTAAATAAAAACGTCTCAGGTTACGTATGTAACCCTGGTTCCCTGATAGGGAACGAGACGCTGCGTTTGAGACGCGGTGGGAACGCTCTGCGTGATTGCGTCATGAAGCACGTGTAAAATCAGTCCAATGTAAGCCCGATACGTCATAGGTGACGTCATAGATTTATAGGAAACTATAAAGCACCCCTGAAAATAGACCGCGACAGCTTCTGAAAAGTCTGAAGCAAGTCGATCAGGGCATGCAGAAAGTATGGCAGACGAACGCAGCGTCTCGTTCCCTATCAGGGAACCAGGGTTACATACGTAACCTGAGACGTTCCCTTTCAAGGGAACTCGAGCTGCGTTTGAGACGCGGTGGGAACCCCATACCCACTATGCCATAGTGACAAATGCCCGTTCTGTGTGAAGTCCTGCGCACACTAAGAAGCAAGCAACCTCTCCCCTGGAGTGGAGAGGTCAAGGTCATAAAACCTGACAAATGTATGCGGAGAGGACCTTCCTGCCGCATTACAAATATCAGGAAGGGAAACACCCAAAATTAAGGCCGTAGAGGCCGCCATACTCCTTGTAGAATGGGCCCGTACAGCCATAGGTGAAGGCTGACCGGCCGCTTCATAAGCCAATGATATAGCCTCGACTATCCATTTGCTCATCACCTGTTTAGATGCAGGGCACCCTCTCCTGAGTGACCCAAAGCAGACAAATAATTGTTCAGACTTACGCCACAGGGCAGCCCTGTGAACGTAGGCATCTAATGCCCGAACTGGACATAACAGGTTCAGTTGTTCCTGATCTGGGGTATTAAAAGGTGGAGGATAAAAGGCCTGCAGCACTATTGGGCCCCAAACATTAACTGGGACCTTAGGAATATAACCCGGTCTAGGGTAGAGAAATGCCTTCACCATACCAGGTGCAAATTCCAAACATGGAGCATGCAAATCTCCAAATCTCTTGATATTCGAAATAGCAAGGAGAAATGGAAGCTCTAGCGTTAAGTTCTGCCAGGAAGACTCAATTGCTACGTCACTTATTACCTTCTCATCTATCCAATCGTGTCTAAGACTTGTGGTATAAAAGACCAGTACTTACACATGTCTGAGTTCGCAGATGCTGACGCTTTCATGCAGATTCAGCTGTTAAGCTCAGTAGTAGAACCAAACCATGTCTCAGGACACGCAATCAATTTGTGATTATTCCGATTCAGAGGATTTCGTTCAGCCATCTCCCTCTGCTTCACGTCGCAGTACCCGTATTCAATGCCGCACCTCTTTATGGGCGAGTTGGTCTTCCGAACTCATCCTAAACGCTCTCGAGGACGCCGGCATCCCTGTTAGCGAAGGAATTTCAAGAGAAGATCTTCTGCTCTTAGCCCAGAATGCTCTGGGCAATCCACCTGCATCTACTCCTCATCCAGATGCCGCGGTGACCACCGCCCAGCCGAAAAAAGCCAGTGGTAAAAGATCAGCAAAATCCACATCTCGCTCAGCTAAACGCCCAGCTCTACCGGCACAAGAGATATCTCCTCCGCATTCAGCTGTCTCTCCCGATACTAATCAGCTGCTTCTTTCTGCTGTTCACGATTTATCCCAAACGGTTAAAGGGTTACAGTCTAAGATGTCGGTTTTCGAAAATTCTTTTGGCTTCCCTGACCACAGCCCAGATCCCATTACAACCCGGCCTTCATTTTCCGGTAGCATCTCAACAAACATACCTTCTACATCGGCCTCTCTGCCCGCTCCTCTCCTTGGGATTCAGTCGTCATCTCAAAATGTCTCAGCTCCACCGGCTTCTCCCAGCTTTAATCTCTCCTCATCTATACCAGCTCAAGCTTTCGGTAGGAGTTTCGTTCCTCCCGCGGCTGCTACAGTATCTCCACATCTCAGGTCAAATATTATCCAAGGTAAGGATATCAACTTGGCTTCCTTACTTCTCCCTTCGCCAGCGGCTGACAGAAAAATGGTGGACTGTGGTGACGTGGCAGTGCTCCTCAAAACTTCAGACCCGCGTTTGCAACGCAATTTATCGTTCGGAGAGTTCGTAATCGCCTTTAGCATTTACAGAGACACCCTATGCCAAGTTTTCCCAAATAGAAGGGAAGAGCTCGACCTTTATCTTTCGATGATGGCAGACTTTAACCAAAGGTACGGAGGCACTTTATTTTACGAGTACCATAAATCATTTTCTGCTAAATCCGCGTCTTGCATTTCTCTCTACAATTCAAGACTTGACTGGTCGATCACTGACACTGAACTACTAGTTCGTCACTTCGGCGGTCAAAGAAGTTTGTCGTGTTCTATCTGCAGCGCTCACGGACACTCAGCTGCTCTCTGCCCGAAAGCGTTTACCAACCTTGATTCGGACGCTGTCCGTGGTTCTGTAAATGTAAGACGCAGCTCCTACAGCAGAGGTCGCCCTGCTGAAACATTTTATGACAATCCCATTTGCAATTTGTTTAACGAATCTGTGTGTTCATTGAATAATTGTCGTTTTGCTCATATTTGTAGCCTGTGCAAGGACCCGCACCCAAGATCTGTCTGCCCACGGCGATACAAACCTCAAACCAAAAAGAAAGCCCCTTTTCAGAAGAAATTCTGAGAAAACATCCATCCACACCCATCAACATCCAAAACCTCTCTAGCTACCTTTCTTCTCACCCCGATCCATCATTTGTTGACTATCTCATCACTGGTTTGTCCCAAGGGTTTAGGGTGGGGATACTCTCACCTCTCACCGCATCTTTTTCAGCAAAAAACTTGCAATCAGCTATGAACGAGCCCGGCGTCGTCTTTACTCTGCTCGAGAAAGAAGTCAATAAAGGCTATGTTATCGGCCCATACGCCTCTCCTCCTTTTTCCCCTTTTAGGATTAACTCTATTGGCGTCGCTACCCGTAAATACTCCGGCAAAAAACGTCTCATTTTCGACATGTCTTCCCCTCATTCCAGCATAATACCAAGCGTTAACGAATGCATTCCGCTAGAACCATTCTCCCTTCACTACGCCTCGGTGGACAACGCAATACAGTTAATCAAGCTAGCTGGTCATGGCGCTTGGCTGGCTAAAGCAGACATAACAGACGCTTTTAAAGTCATGCCCATACACCCTGCTGACTGGCCACTCTTCGGCGTTAAATGGGATTCAAAGTTCTATTTTGCAGTAAGGCTTACTTTTGGGTGTAGGAGCAGCCCTCATATCTTCAACAGTCTCTCGGAAGCTTTGTGTTGGATCCTGCTGAACGTCTGTAAACTTCCGTTCGTTTTGCATCTACTCGATGATTTCTTGCTAATCGATTTCCCCTCTCCACGTTCTTCCATTCTTGATATCTTAAAGCAGGTTTTCAGCGACGTCGGTGTTCCCCTCTCTTCAGAGAAAACTCTGGGCCCCTCCACTATCCTAGAATTTTTAGGTATCTCCCTCGATACGGTTAAAATGCAAGCCTCTCTTCCCCCAGAAAAGCTCATAAGAATCAGATCCTTTTTGGAAAAATTTTCTTCTCTACATGTCGTTTCAAAGCGCGATTTATTGTCCCTGCTGGGCCATCTAAATTTCGCCATGAGCATCATCCCGCAAGGCAGGGCTTTCATATCGCGTCTTCTAACAGCGGCTCATTCCGTGCCTGAACTCAGTAATCCGGTCCAGTTAGACGAGGGCTGCCGATCTGACATCACATTTTGGTCTCGCTTACTAAACGATTGGAACGGCATTTCTTTTTTCTATAATGAGGCTTTCGAATCGTCCGCAGATTTACATCTATTTACCGATGCGGCTCCGTCTGTCGGGTTCGGGGGATATTTTCAAGGGCACTGGTTCGCAGAGAGATGGCCGGACGATTTCCCCAAATCAACATCCAATCCTCTCTCTTCAGCGCTATACGAACTATATCCCCTAGTTGTAGCTAGTGTAATCTGGGGTCCCGAGTGGTCTAGGAAACGAATTCTTATGTTTTGTGATAATGAAGCTACCGTAGCTATCATTAATAAAGGCAGATCATCTTGCCCGATGATCATGCCTTTTTTGCGTCGGCTAATCTGGCAATCTGTCATTTACAACTTTATCATCAAAGCTGCTCACATTCCTGGCCACTTCAATGTTGTCGCTGACGCTCTCTCTCGCTTTCGTTTTCAGACCTTCAAACGGCTCTGCCCCGCAGCCAACAAGGATCCAACACCATGCCCTCCCCTGCTCGCCACAACGCTATATTAGAAGATCTGCTCTGCTCAGCTAGACTCTACATATCTAAAGGCGTTGCTCCCTCCACTCTCAAAGCTTATGCTTCCGCCTGGTATTCGTTTTCAATGTTTTGTTTCGCCTTCCAACTTCCTCTCTTTCCTATTTTGATTTCGACCGTTTGCTCCTTTCTCGTGTTCAATTTCGACAAACGTAATTTAAAAATCTCTTCTATTCGTAAACTACTCGCAGGCGTTCAATTCTACGCCAAATATTTCAATCCCGATTCTCCCAGCCTTTTCACCGCCACTCCTATTCGCCTTATGCTCAAAGGCATAGCCAAAACGTCTACTGTGTCCTCCGACAAAAGACTGCCTTTGACGTTACCTTTAATCCATAGGTTAATAGTTTCACTTCGCAACGGCCTGTTTTCCACTTATATTAACACTCTGCTAGAAGCAGTTTTTCTAACAGCTTTTTACGGTTTCATGCGTCCAGGAGAATTTACTTCACCTACCAATACATTCGATCCAGCCCGCGGTCTTTCCTTTTCAGATTTATTTTTTTTCCCTAATTTTTTCACACTCTTTCTTAAACATTCTAAGAACGACTCCAAAGGTTCAGGCGTTACTTTAACGATCTCTAAAACCAGTAGCGAATTTTGCCCCTTCTCTTCTATGGCTAAATTCCTTAAAATCCGTCCCAGACATTCCGGTATCTCTCCCCTCTTCATTCTACCCAACGGAGCACCTCTCTCTCAAAACCGGTTCAGGTCCTACCTCAATTCTGTTCTCAAAAGCTGCAGCTTATCCCCCTCTCAGTTCACTGGACATTCCTTCAGGATTGGAGCCGCTACTACAGCAGCCGAGCGTGGCATCTCTCCAGCTGCTATTAAAATCCTGGGCAGGTGGTCCTCCTCGGCTTTTGAATCCTACATAAGGCCAGATTCAAAATCTATTCTCGAAGCTCAGCAAGCTCTCCAGTCATGATCTAGGTAAATTCCTATTTATCTACTGGTGGTGGTGTTTTTGCCAAAGTGGCTGGCACTTTTTATGATAGCATGGTTTAGCTACTAAACCAAGATGGCCTGCGGGCTAAGTGTCTGCTTTAACGGCGTTTCACACTATAGTTCTAGACGGCCCGCGGCCATGTGTCCCATCTAGATGGCCTGTGGCCCACGTGTTCTTCCAAAAGATGGCCTGTGGCTCATGTGTCCTATCAAAAGATGGCCTGTGGCCCATGTGTCCTATCAAAAGATGGCCTGTGGCCCATGTGTCCTATCAAAAGATGGCCTGTGGCCCATGTGTCCTATCAAAAGATGGCCTGTGGCCCATGTGTCCTATCAAAAGATGGCCTGTGGCCCATGTGTCCTATCAAAAGATGGCCTGTGGCCCATGTGTCCTATCAAAAGATGGCCTGTGGCCCATGTGTCTTATCAAAAGATGGCCTGTGGCCCATGTGTTCTATCAAAAGATGGCCTCCGGCCCATGTGTCCTATCAAAAGATAGCCCGTGGCCACGCGACTCTTCAAAGATGGCTATATAAAATATAAAAAAAAAAAAAAAAAAAAAAAAAACACTAATTCTAAATTCTTTTCTATTTTAGGATCTCCAGGATTCACGACCGGTGGGTTTACTTCCTCTACCGTTCTTTGGGGGTGGGCTCCGTCCCGGTGGATTATTATTCCACCTACTTCTGGGGGTCGGCTGCGCCCCTGCCTTCGTCTTCAGGCAGGAAATGCAGAGTACGGACCCTCGGATTGCGAGCTATGGACGGGGCCTACGCCAAAGAACTTTATTGCTTGCTGGGCTATCAATAAATGTATTTATTGTTACAGTATTTATTCTCCCGAGTCTTTCTGGTAGAAATAAAGTTTAGAGTGAGGAATTCCTCTGAAACCTCTTCAATGGGCTCGAAAGGAGCCAAAGCCAGACCCTCAAGTACAATGGCCAAATCCCAAGCCGGTGCTCTAGAGCAGCCTTTCTCAAAGTGGGTGCCGCGGCACACTGGGGTGCCCCCTGACTTTGTCAGGGGTGCCGCCAAAAAATTACGTAGGCTAAAAATATATATATATATTTGAATTTACATAAATACATTCTTCTTCTTTTTAAACATATGAACGTATTAATAAAATTGTAAATTCATTTTAGATAAATATATATATATATAAAATTAACCATAAAAATCCGTCTCACAAGACCGAAGCAAGACACACACACAACTTGACGCAAGTGACGCAACCCATAGCAACGCGTTATAGCAACAACACCGACCACGCGAACGCGCGTCACACAGCAACTGCAGGCTCTGACAAACACACATACAAACTATACTATACTTCTGCATAACGTGTCTCTTTTTACAACAAAAATGTGAATTCTGCCGGTATTCAGACAGTCCCATGCATACAGATACAGATCCGGCCTACAATCGCCTACGTAGGCGACATTTGTTTGACATTTCTAATCGTAAACACAGCCATGTTGAAGCCTGCAGTAATGTTTTTCATTGATGTTATGGCAGTCCACTCTGCTTATTGTTTTTCGAGAATCTTGCACTCCTGTTTGTCATTGTGCACGAAACTTCATGCCAATAAATCATCAGAAATATTGCTGACTTGTGCGCGTCTCAAGCGCACTCTTAACGCTCGTCCTAATGCCTGTTAGTTGTCCGTGGATTTGCCTATATTTGGCGCTGAAAATGGAAACGTCTTTAGACATGGAAAATCGATTTTACAATCGATTCAATGAACGTTTATGTCTCAAAAATCGATCAGGATTTTTTCACAAAAGTGGTAGCCCTGTAAAGTTGTTATTAGGTGTTCAAGCACGAAGTGCTGAAAACCTATTGTAATTGTGCTGATTTTTATTATTATTATTATTATTCCGCCCTAAAACGCATCGTGCAGACCAAACCGTAAGAGCTAGAGACTTGATATTTGGGATTAAGGTAGCACAGAAATCGAGGAGAGGTTATCAAAATATGAGCCCGATTGGCCCATAGGTGGCGCTATAGCGCAAAAAACAAAAAAATGGCACTATTTTCCTTAAATCTCAATAACCCTGTGTCCCAACATCAAGTGTCTTATATCATTGGAATCCTTGGCTCAAGCAGAACAAAAATGGCCTCAAGGATTTCATTTCCGGTATGCAAATTTTTCCGCTATTTCCGGTTTTGTCTAAAACCTACTTTTGCGAACTAGTCCCTGGTTTTTTGCCCGATTGGAACCAAACCAGTGCAGAAAGATTCTCTGGACACTGAATATCAATAATTATCGAAAAAAAGTTGAAATTTCGATTCACGGTTGCTAGGGAGTGCCCAAACGTTCGAAGGAGGCGGAGCTAATTTTACTTAAATGGGTCTAACTCGTGAACGAAATGAAATATTTTCACCAAACTTGGTACACATATTTATGAGTTCAATCTGAGGTCACAGTAAAAAAACTGCGTCGATCTAACACTAGGTGGCGCTATAACATTAAAAAAACATAAAAGGGGGTGTGGCCACCTGACCGTTAGTCCGATTGACTTGAAAATTGGTATGCAGTGTCTTGGTCCAAGGTGCCATGGATGTGAAAAAGGATATTGGCGTATCTCAAAAAACATGGCCGCCATCGGCCAATGAAATTTGAGCACCTGTGAGACGAGGTTAACGGAGGCCAATCGGAACGAAACTCTATGGGCATATTCGACTCATGGCCCAAGAGGTCTGTTAGAGTTTTGAAAGAAATCGGCCACTAGTTGGCGCTAACGAGTTTTACGGCTCTGTAATCACGTGGTGTTGCACACATCCCCACAATATGCATATCATTTGATAGATCTCCTCATGTTGAACAACTTTGCCTCTAGAACCATTGCTGTCAATCAAACCGTTCATTAAATATTCACGAATATGTTAAAAACCTACTTTTGCGAACTAGTCCCTGGTTTTTCACCCGATCGGAACCAGACCAGTCTAGGACAATTCTCTGGACTCTCTAGATCAATAATTATCGAAAAAAAGTTGAACTTTGCCCTTTGCTTTGCTATAACAGGGTCGTTTATAAAAGGGGTGTGTCAAAACACACTCAAAAGCCTATAAATCATAAATAAAAACTCAGAACTTCACAAAAATTGATGAGCATATGTGTCATACCATGCTGAAGAAGCATGCAAAGTTTCATGGAGATCGGACAATAGGTGGCGCTATAACTGTTGAAAAGCTTTAAAACCATGTATTTCCTATGGTAAAGTGCCTGTATTGGCTGTATATGGTCTTTTCCATCTATGATCGTATAATGTTCATATCTTAATGTTTAAAACCAGTGCAGTACAATTATCTGGACTCTCTAGATCAATCATTATCAGAAAAGGTATAATTAATTCATTTGAATGGCTATAATAGAGTGTAAATCTGATGGCTATAACAGCTTGGATGGCTATAACAGCCAATAAGTGGTATTTTACTGCCCCCTGCTGTCATTTCATCATACTACTCTCTAATATTTTTATATATAATTGATATTTAGACTTTATTAAATCATTATTTTAACATTTACAGTCACATTTTGTCAAAATTCATCTATTGCTCTGTACTCTCTAGAACAATAATTATAGAAAAATGTATAACTTCTTTATTTGGATGACTATAATAGGGTCACTTCAATATGTAACCTTGACCGAAAGCCAATATCTTTTCAATAAATGCTCATAGCTTCTTAAAAAAAGGTCAAGAACAGCTATAACAGCTTGAAAAAGGCTAACAGCCAATAAGTGGTATTTTACTGCCCCCTGCTGTTTAAAAAAAGTCATTTTGTCACACTACTCAACTACAATTAATATTTAGACTTTTTTAAATTCACTATTTTAACATTTACAATAACATTTAGTCAAAAATCGTCTATTGAAGTGACAATTGAGTCACATTGGCTCCTGAAGTTCCAAATGTCTCTATCTACATCAGAATGAGCATGTGTAGATTAAATGATATGAAAAACATGGCCTATTGTATAAGTAGGCTGTAGTAGCACTGTTGTCCACTAGATGGAACAGCAGCATTAGACATTTTTAATCTTTTTTTGCTATCAACTTGGTAAATCATGGTAAATAACGCCAGAAACATGGTAAATCATAGTAAAAAAAGGTAAATCATGCTAGAATCCTGGTAAATTATTCTAGAATGTGCTATATCATGGTAAATCATCATATAACATGGTATATCAAGGTAAACTATGGAAAATCATGTTAGATTCATGGTAAATCATACTGGAACATGGTAAATCATGAAAAATCACACTGAAATGTAGTATATCATGGTAAATCATGCTTGCTACATAAAACTTAATGTCTTTTCATGCTTTTGTGCTTAACGGCCTGAAAGGCCTTAACTGCTTGAACACCGCTAAAATGCTGCTTGCAGCTTTAATTATTATTGTTATTGTTATTTACAGTTCGTATTATGCTCTGTTCATTACTGTTCTGTCTAAAACAGGACATTTGCATTTACATTTGGGTTATGCAGTGTTTTTAATTTATATTTTACACTGGGGTGCCTTGAGATTTTATGCACTTTTGAAAGGTGCCCCGACTGAAAAAAGTTTGAGAAAGGCTGCTCTAGAGTGCAGTGCAGGTCTCAACCTCAGTGTACCACGGAGAAAACGAGTAATAAGAGGATCTCTCCCGATAGAAGTACCCCCCGAGGGGTGTGGTAGGCAGATATAGCCGCCACGTAAACCTCTCGGGTAGAAGGAGATGACCTAGCAGAGAAACGGTCTTGCAAGAAATCAAGAACTGAACCAACAGGGCAGTTAACAGGATCTAAATGACGTTCACTACACCAGGTGGAGAATAATTTCCATTTCAATGCATATAGTTTTGTCGTGGAAGGAGCTCTGGATTGGAGAATGGTCTCAACGACCTCAGTCGAGAGACCGGATTTTATGAGCCGGGCCCCCTCAGAGGCCGAGCCCACAGTATCCAAACTCCAAATGAGGGTGAACTCCCAGGAGCAAAGATATCGGGAAATGCGTACCGGTGTAGCGTCTACCACACCTAATACATCACATCCAGTCCAAGCGGAGCTGGATGTGTGAGGGAGAACCAAATAGAGCAAAGCGTTGTACAAACGATGTGAAAGGTTGCTTGACTTTAGTTGACCAAAGTTCTCCCTAAGAAGCTCCACCACCTCGGGGTGAAGACTCCAATCCCTGGGCCTCAGCCCCTGCCTCAACAGGATATCTGCTCTGATATACGAGACCATCAGTGTGTTGTCCGCCATTCACCGAGCGACCACTCATGATCGCCCCCACTTGTGAGGGAAGCATCCGTCGATAGCAATATGTGTCTACAAGAAGACCCCAACACTGGGCCTGGGCGAGGAACCAAGGTTCTTCCACATGACCGAGGCACGAAGGCATAGCCGCGTGACCTTGATCATGCGAAAACATATTTCCCCTCGGAGAAAACCCCTTGGTCCCGAGCCACCACTGCAGGGGTCTCATGTGCAGAAGGCCAAAAGTAATTACGTTGGACACAGTTGCCATGAGACCCACCAGTCTGAAACTGTTTCACAGTGAGTGACTGGCCTAGATATACCCCAATACGGCTGTGAGAATCGCTACACCTAGAAAAGTGGTCCTCAGAGCACACTCTTCTTGGCGTTGAGAGGCAACCCCAACATCCTTAATGAGACAGAACGACATCTCGATGCCGAACTGCCATAAACTCAGATTGAGCAAGGATCAACCAATCATTGATGTAGTATAATACGTGAATGCCCTGGAGTCTCAGAAGAGCCAGAGCTGCATCCACGCATACTGTAAAGGTGTGGGGTAATAAACCTAGGCCGAATGGAAGAACTCGATAATGGTATGCTTCGCCCCCGAAAGCAAACCTCGGGAACCTCCCTCATCCTCTTCCGGAAACAATGAAGTAATGGCTGTCTGCTGGGAGGAGGAACCCCTTCTACAGCTCCTTTTGCAGAAGTGACAGTACTTCCTGCTCCATAACCAAAGCCTGCTCGGGGTCCACCAATGAGAGGAGGACCGCTAGAAATCTGGGCGAACGAGAACCGAACTGAATTCTGAAACCCTTTTCTATAGTGTGCAGGACCCACTGAGAAATATGTGGCAGTAGTTTCCACGCTGCCGGAAATTTACTAGGGGAACCAGTCTCTCAAGACTGGCCTCTGGATTTGTTTGAACAGTTACTACGGCGCCCTGAAGCGGCGAACCGGCAGGGAACAACCGAACTGACCATTCTACGACCCTCCTCGGAGGATCGTATGGGGATGCTGACACCTCGGTGCCCTGAACGGCGAACCGGCAGGGAACAACCGAACTGGCAGCGCTGCGACCCTCCTCAGAGAGTCGCACCCCAGAGGTCGCCGAGGAGAAATGATTTCTCAAAACCGTCCCTGCCCCGGAGGAGCCCTCAGAAGCCTGATAGCCTCGTTTTTTGCGACAGGACTTCTTGTCTAAGCTTTATTAGAGATGATGACAGTCCTCAGATCTTGCCTACCTCTAACTTGATTAGTTCCTACGACCCTCCTCGGAGGATCGTTGAAAAAAGCAGGCACTTCGCCGCCCTGAAACGGCGAACCGGCAGGGAAACCGAACTGACTGCTCTTCTTTTTTCTTATTTGAAGGCTCGTTTGGGGACACTGACACCTTGGTGCCCTGAAACGGCGAACCGGCAGGGAGACCGAACTGGCAGTGCTGCGACCCTCCTCAGAGAGTCGCACCCCAAAGGGCGCTGAGGAGAAACGATTTCTCAAAACCGTCCCTACCCCAGAGGGGACCACCCTTAGAAGCCTGATCGCCTCGGCGTCAGGGCTTCTTCTTTGTCCAAGCTATTTAGAGATAAAACAGTCCTCAGATCTTGCATGTCTCTAACTGGCTAGACTGCGACCGCCACCCAGGTACCCCTCAATTGCGGAGGAGCCCGAATGGCGACGCTCTGTTTTGCACTTTGTGCTGAGAGGAGCTTAATAGGCCAAGACTGCTCCCCAGCAGTCTCAGGAACATTAGATTGGTGAGGAAGAAACCTCTGGAACGCCGCTGAATGGTTTATTTCTTAGTTTTCTTGAAAGCGGAGCGTCCAGAAGAACAGACATAATTATATCTTTATTTTCCTTTATCTTTATATCAGAAAAACTTATATATATATACATATATATATCACTCTGCGGCCACCAGCAGGAAACAACCGAACTGGCAGCGCTGCGACCCTCCTCAGAGAGTCGCCCCTCACATTCATCCATGTCCTTATATACTTTACCCACCAGCGCTGCCTAATAAAAATGTATTCATTATTTAAGATGGCTGGTGGGTAACGTCGGGGTTAATAACGATGACGCCGACTCGGGAGAGAGAAAGCTCGCAAGCGTCTCTTTAACCCGAGGCACTGTCATACTATGATACTTAATACCCAAACATTACTATAGTTAGACATCTGGGGATTAAACACATAAATACAAACCGGTTTATTCCACGATCTTGACACCTCAGTGTGGAGATAGGGAAAAAAACCGCAGTCCCCGACGAGGAGGCTGAGATACAGAGTTTTCCTGTTTTAAGATAGTTCATCTAACAAACTCTTCTTTATTTTCAATCTCATAATGTTCAGCTGGCCAGTAAACATTTAACTGGCAACAGCACTAGATAACCTGTTAACTGGCACCCCCCTTTTTTTTGCATAGACATAAAAATCACTATCCAAACTTAAATGGTTGTAATTCAGGAATGCTTTGGAATATAGACCTATGGCTGGTCTTGTTTTAAAGAAGACATTTTCCAGATTATTGTAGAAGTCCAGAAATTGTAAAAAATGAAACAGAAAAAAAGTTATATAAGTTTGAGTTTATGAAATTGTGTAATGTAAAAATATAATGATTAATATTTTATATAAAATATATATATTACAAAATATATTTTACTCTAAAACTGCAAGAAAATTAAAGTCAAATATCTGAACAAGTTGTATTCCAAATTTTAGGTTGATATCTCAAAAAATGAGCTTTCAGTAAGATTTTATTCGGGCGCAGTACCCAACTTTTTCACTAGGTGAACACCAGACTCCATTACTGCCCATATAAGGGCGCCTCCATTTTCATATGTTTTGAGTGATCTGAACCATGTATTTCCATATTTTTCATAAAATTTATGAAGTAGACATCCTATTCAGAAGTAGTAGGGGTGGTTTGGCAGTATTTGATTTGAATTAAACCTCTAATAAATGCATAAAGACTACGTTATAGCGTTATAGCTCGCAGCCGCATTACAAATCGAGAATCCATACATTTTTCTTTATATTTAAAACATTTTCAGACCTTTTTTTCTCATAAAATGGAATTGGTGTTATCTTTTGAACTCATGGCATGAAAACAAACTGAGGTTTCTACCAATCTTTCATGATTTTTCATGTTTATTGTTATTTCAAAATAAAGGCCTAAATACTCCTAATGAATATGAAATATTCTTGTTGCAAATTGATACATTTCTGCTCCTCTGTAATATATTTTAGATAACAGCCACCAAATATGAAAACTAGAGATTTTAAGCTTTCAAATGATATATAGTTTGGCAATATTACTTTAGGTTTTTACTAAGATATTATTGTTTTAAACATGCAATGGCAAATGGGCCCGCCGGCGGGCCCATGCAGGGTTAAGAGGATAAAACCTCCTTTTTTAAAAAAAGCTCCTCTTTATTCAGCAGAGTTATGAGCTGACTTATTTATTCATTGAAAACTCAAACATCTGCTTTTTTCTTAAGATTTTTATTTGTTTTGTTCTTTTTCTTTTTAAACAAAACACTAACGATACCAATTCCTCGGAACTGGAAATCGCAGCACACCAGATCTGGCATGTGAAAGCTGAGATAGGGCGGAGCCCGTCCCAACCCCCGCTGTCAGATCCGTTTGCGAACCCCGAAATACGAGCCGTCTCCGTGCCTCGGCAACAGAGAGACCCGCGCGGGGAACGCGAACCGAACCGTCCTCCTCGAAGAACGCCCGGCGGGAGCGGAGCGTCCTCACGGACAGCTTCTCGCAATGCTCACAGTCAGCTCCCTCGAGAACTGACTGTTGCCATGCTCCACTCCCAAACAGCAACAAAAAGCTGATGTTTGTCCCAACCCGTGATGTAACGAGGGCAGGGAACAACACAACGTCTATAATCTTGCTTGCTCGCCATAATGATAGATAGTGAAATATAATGGTCTTGACAAACAACAATAAATAGACAAGGACAGAATCACAGAGAGCGCTTGCTGAAGACAACAGAAGCTGTCGCGGTCTGTTTTCAGGGGTGCTTTATAGTTTCCTATAAATCTATGACGTCACCTATGACGTATCGGGCTTCCATTGGACTGATTTTACACGTCCTTCATGACGCAATCACGCAGAGCGTTCCCACCGCGTCTCAAACGCAGCTCGAGTTCCCTTGAAAGGGAACTTGTGGTGGTTTCTGTCATTTACAAGCAGATGTATGTTCAAGTGTTCGTTTTTCCAGTAAGTTTAGTTTTAGTTATTTGATGCTGTAATAACGGGGTGTAACATCATGATTGACAGCTTCTCCACAGACTCAGGCTTTAAATAACGTGATCAACAACGAGCGTTTCTGGGATATTTTGGCTTCATTTTACTACCGTGGAAGGAAGTGCAGACATGTCGTTCATTTATTTTACAGTACTGTCAAATGAAGAAACATCTAAGTCAACAGTTAATCCAGTGCACTCAACAATGGCAATGACACATTCCTGAATTTCCTCTAAAATGGACTTTCTCAAAGAAAATGTATTTTTCAATCTTTAGTCTATACAGGCATGTATATATGAGATTATACAGACACTTCCTCAACAATTAGCTATACATCCTGAGTAGAACATCTCACAAGTGTTGTTCCTTTGCAAGAGTGAGCCGGTTGCTGAGCAACAGCCTTCCCCAGTACCTTGGAGATAAAAGACATGTGAAACAGACTGATAATTAAACAAATCACAAGGATCTGTTTTCTTAATTTAAGTGTTTAATGTCAGCTATTTTAATGAATTCGGGCATGTGACTTAGCAAAAGCATTGGGTTATTTTTACTTAGTCGCATGCCACAATTTAACTTTACATTTTGAATATGAGCAGCATTAGAGGTACAGGATTTGACAGACGTGTGCTGTTATCTGAGATGGGACCGGCCAGTTGGCTAAAAGATAACAAGCTGTCAGTGGAAGGAACACATACTGTTACAGTAGAACAAGACAATCTCAGTTACTGCCAGAATCTTTGGAATTCCAACCACTATATGGAAAATGAACCTTTTTATATTCTTAAAGAACTATATTATAAAAGGACCTTTGGAGTTAAAGAGCTTAAATGTACTTCAAAAACATACTGTAACTTTCAGAACTCACATGTTCCCCCAATGTGCAAAAATATGTTTTTTTAAACTGCATTGCAAAAAAGTATTGCTCTGGTGTAAGACAAATGAAGATATTAGCATATGACCACCAACATTTACATGTCAACATTAACTTGGCAACTAAACCTGGCAATTAACGATCAAAGACAAGAATAGTTGGTACAGCAGCTAACAGTAATGATATAACTAATCAATGGATTCCAGAATTTGGAAAAATAGGCAGTCAATTAGGTTATTTTTAACCAGTGTCAGGGCAAAAATATTAAGAATAATGCATTACAATGTTACATTACTCCCTAAAAGAATTTGTGTTCTTGGTTACTTTTTATGGAAACGTTACGTTGCATTACTTTTTCTCACCAAGGCTGGGCTTGCTTGTTTGTTTTTTAATAACCAAAAAAATAAAAATCTACTTCTGGCAAATGTAAAGGCCCTTTCACACCAAACGTGAAATAAAAAAGCCTCAGGCTGGAGGAAATACTAATTTATGAGTTTGTAAAAATGACACCTTTCAGATTAGCTGAACAATTTAATTTACCCTGTCTCTTTAAAGTTACATTAACTTAAACTCTTTTAGCGTAGCGTTTTTGCGTCTGACGTCATCCCTGTACACGTTTAATTTTTCTCTCAAAATGGCTAATCGGTCTTGTTTCACGCAATGTGTATTTGTCATTCAACTCACACAAGGTACACAGTGCTGGTTGTCCGTCAGATCTCTATCCAGAAACTCTGCCTCTCTCCTTTACTTCTGATGCATATGATATTTCAGATGAACTTGCTGGTAAAGAAGATAATGGAGAAAATGATGCACGAAATGCAGCTAAAACATAATGTTGCCTCTTTTTTTCTGAAAATGCAGGCTATTCTTTACATATCTAACACGGCTACAAACAAAATCATTGAACACCTCAATGAAATATACTCATTATCACAGCTGTTGACCAGTGAAATGGTTAGTGATGGTTTTCAGAAGCATAGCTGCAATCTCAATGCAGTTACATTGGATGAATTGGTCAGTGCTGTGATGGATTGTAGTATTCTGTTCAGTGCAACCTCTGAATGTGCAGAGTTGTCTTCATTCAAACACAGAAAGTCATTGAACACAAAGGTCCACTTGTAATGCCTTTGCAGAATGACTTGCCGCAATCTGGACATTTCAGTATGTTCAAGTTCTTACAATGATTCAGTCTTTGCAGGCTTTGTTGAGCCCTTCAAATCAGGGAATATTTGACGATTTTGTATGGCTACTACTGAGGAAGTGCAAGTGAATGCAGTAAGTGATGGGAAATTTTTCCATTGAACTAAAGCTGAGCATGACATTCATGTCCCCATACTGTATTAGGACATACTCTCTCTTTCCACTTGCACTCACAACTAATACTGTGACATTGTGTGCCTACAGAATTGAAAATTCTTCGCTTTTTGTTGAGTACAAAGAGGTTTTTTCCAGTTACACATAATGGAGACAAGTAAAATGTGGGTTAAATATGTATTTTATACGTATTTCCATGTATATCTAGTTAGAATAAACATTTGAATTGTTTTGAAGCTGTGCATTGAGTTAATATTTGTAATGTTGCCTCCTTTTCCCACAGCACATCAGCAAGCACAATGTCTTGTTCAATGATACAGTACGTGTTGTTGAAGCTGACCATCCAAAAAAAATTGAAACGGCCAGCTTCTGTCACTGCACTGATTCAAATTCTAAAAGACCAACTTCAGCTGGATCTAGAGTTCAGTTTACAATATGAAGACCCTGATTTTGTAACTTTCTTGGATGACGTGATTTCTGAGTTCTAAATGAGGAAAATTGGATGTCTGGAAGTAGCCGTCAAAGCCGGGAAAAGAAGCCAAGGCCATCCTGAGAATGAACCTTCACATTCCAAAATTAAGAAACCAAGGCATTATAAGGTTAGCCTACTTATTTGCCTAACTTTAATCAAGGGGAGGACGAAGCATCCCTTGAAACAATACGACAGGAAATTACCCTACAAGTAGAGAAGACAGAAAAAATAGTCTCATCCACAAGAAAATGTAGAAAACGTTTGGTCTACGACGACAGATCATTGTAAACAGCAGCCCATCAGTGAAAGAGTTTCTGCATCTCTGGCCTGCACTGCGTATAACATCTGAGGTTATACTAAGTGTCTTTCTTAATATATCAAGTGATGTTGGTTAGTTTTACAAATTTCTCTTGTCTGATTCAGCTGTTTGCAGAGCACCAACGTGTTACAAATGAGTACTTGCCCCACAAATTCTGCACTATTGGACCACCACCTACCTCGTTTGATGACAATTTTCCGGCAAAAAGCATCCGAGACAGCAGAAACCCTAGCTAATCTTTTGAAAGTCAGAGACGGACAAGAATAGTGTGTCATATTTGGCAAAATATACATTACATACGTTGTGATTGTCCTTGTGATTTTCGTAATTTTCATGTTTGCAGGAACTGCATGATGTCAACTCGTGGACTGCTGTCATCAGAGCTCTTCCGGTATTGGGATTCTTTCAGACCTCCCCTGGTTAGTCTTCATTTCACAATGAGGTATGTTTGTCTTTTTATTATTATAACATTTAAAGGTGCAAAACGCAAGTCTCTGAGTTTTTGCAGAACTACGCCCCCTTTGGCGACAAGCGAAACTGCAACCAATTCTGATTCTACATGTATCAAGCTTACGCTAAAGCATTACACATTTTACGCATCGTCATTTGTTGTCATAAATAGATTGGCCGTATCAAACATTAGAGACTGGGCTATATCTTACCGTTTTATCAAGAAAAAAGCCAACTGAGGATCCCGTTTGAGACCAAGAGCAGACCGGAGATCTCTCCATTTGTTGAATGCCTTCTCCGACGCCTGTCTGACTCCAATTTGGACCTTTTGGTGGCACTAGAATTTTTTTTTCTTTTCTTTACTTTATGTGGAGTTTGCGTTGGGGTTTGGAATGGACTACAAGCCGGTCTCTTTGAATCCATCTTCTACCTTTGACGCACGAGTTGTCTTCGCTGATGCGGAGAATGGCGGCGCCGGCGAATACACAAACCTGCGAGACACAGCCTGGTGAGCGTGAACGCGCATGACGTCACGCCCAGTCTCAAATTCGAGCCCGAATCCCTCTTATATATTTCACTGTACAGGTTTATAGAGGCAATATCAGTGCGCAGAGAAGGGCTCATTCAGCCCATCAGGCAGTTCTTTAAGCATGTATAGGATAGAAAAACAGGTATTTTAACATGAAAAGTTGCGCAATCCACCTTTAAGGGATTGTTCACCCAAAAATGAAAATTCTGTAATCAATTACTCGCCCTCATGTCGTTCCTAACCCCGTAAGACTTTTGTTCATCTTTGGAACACAAATGAAGATCTTTTTGAGGAAATCTGAGAACTTTCTGTCTCTCCATTGACAGCTACTCAACTACCACTTTGACGCACTACAAAAAGATTGCAAAACTAATCCATATGAATTGAGAGGTTTAGTCCAAAGTGTTCTGAAGAGACACAATTTCTTTATATGATGAACAGATTTAAGGCTTTTTTTAAAGGTTTTTATTCACATATAAACTAGGGATGGCCCGATACCGATACTGGCATCGGGGATCGGGCCGATGTCCTAATATACTCGTACTCGTACTCATAAAAATTCGCCGATACCACGCACCGATACCACGTACATTTTGCAAAACGAAACTGGCCGCCGCGAGTGCTTTGTCGAGGTGAACTGAGGCATAGGAAAGTATAATGTCGGCGGTTTGGGCTCATTTCAAGATAAGGGATGATGACAACAGCAAGGCAGACTGTGAGTTATGTTCAGCTAAGGTGTCGAGAGGAGGGAAAGAAAGTACATCGTTTAACACCAGCAATCTAATTAAACATCTGAAGACGCATCATAGATCTGATGGCCGAGCGCGCGCGCGGGCGGTAATGCACTCACTCTGTGTGTGCGGGTGCGGGAGAATAAAACGATTCGCGGGACTCCCGCAAACTAGAAATATCTATGAATAAAACATAAAAACTAAAAGATTTTTATTCATCTCTTGCAGAAAAGCAACAAGAACAACTACAACAAAATAGAAACGATTTACAGGCCAGAGTTTCTATTCATAACATGGTTACAGCGTTGAGCGATGTAGCCAATCACAGACATATGTGTTGATTTCTGGAACGCAATGGCCAATCACAAGCATTTAAGATAGACTCCCCTCACCGCTCAAAACGGACTTTTTTGTTCAGTGCTGAATTATGTATGCTGGCAAATCCTCTAATTATAACAAACAAAGTGTGGATATTATGAAAGATTGATTGTGCAGTCAGCTTCATTGATAATAACAGAGATGTGTGAGATCGCGATGAACTGTCAGCTTTTAGGATTTATTAAGGGAGCGCACTTTGCGCGCATTCAGTCATGCCAGACCATGCACGCAGTAGCCTGCTTGCTTTTATGTTAAATTAACAGTGGTTTGTGTGTTAATACATTTATTATTTTACTAATTTTTATTTATTTTTAGACTTGTTAAAACAAGCAGAGAAGAAAATAAAAACAGTCTTCTAACCTGTGTTCTAAAATAGTCGTCTTCTTTTCTGGGAGCCTATTACTTTTGCGGTAGAAATATCGGTATCGGTACTCGGTATCGGCAAGTACACAAATGTAAATACTCGTACTCGTATCGGTTTGAAAAAAAATGGTATCGGGCCATCCCTAATATAAACATTCTCGTGTTTCGCAGCATGTTTGAGCTTCCGCAAGAGGTTTGTTATAGCAGGTCCGGTTGAGTTTGAAAGTTAATATGTGAATAAAAGCCTAAATTAAATATGTTCATCACATAAAGCGATCAAGTCTCTTCAGAAAATTGGGACTAAACCGCTCGATTCATATGGATTATTTTAACAATATAGTAGGGCTGGGAAAAAATTAATCGTAATTAATCGCATCCAAAATAAAAGTTTTGTTTACATAATATATGTGTGTGTAGTGTGTATAATTATTTTGTATATATAAATACACACATATGCATGTATATATTTAAGAAATATTTGCATGTATATACTGTATATATATTTATACATCATTTATATTATATATAAATATACATATTTTTATATGAATAACACATTTTTCTTAAATATATACATGCATGTGTGTGTATTTATATATACAAAATAATTATACACACTACACACACATATTTTATGTAAACAAAACTTTTATTTTGGATGCGATTAATCACGATTAATTTTTTCCCAGCCCTACAATATAGCAATCTCTTTATTAACTTTTTGAAGCGTCAAAGTAATTGCATAGTTGTCAATGGAGGGACAGAAATCTTTCAGATTTCTTCAAAAAGATCTTCATTTGCGTTCCGAAGATCTTACAGGTTCAGCACAACATGAGGTTGAGTAAATAATGACAGAATTTTTGCTTTTGGGTGAACTAGTTAGTGATTGATGTATTATTGGCCTAATAATAATGATCATGTGCTAACATTCTGTTGTTCTTCCTGATTTTTCTTTTTTAGCTGGATGATTCCGAAGTACAGATTGAGGATGCTCCAGTGGCCCTACTTACCATTTGTCCATGACAACTCTACGGCTCCAATTCATTACAACCCTGTCTCAGTTTCATTACAGTGAATGTCTCGGTTGTCCTTGAAAATGAATTGGTCACCACCCACAGCCAACTTCTGCAGGATCTTCTTGAGTTGATGTAGAGTTTTTTTTTTTTTTTTTTTTTGTTGCTCAAACAAAAAAAGTTACTCTGCTGAATGTGCACAAAAATGACTCATTAAACTCCATCCATCCATCTTCTTCCGCTTATTCGGGGCTGGGTCGCGGGGGCAGCAGTCTAAGCAGAGATGCCCAGACTTCCCTCTCCCTAGACACTTCCTCCAGCTCTTCCGGGGGGACACCAAGGCATTCCCAGGCCAGCCGGGAGACATAGTCCCTCCCGGGAAGGCGTCCAGGAGGCATCCGGAACAATCTCCCGTTCCATCCTTCCCTCGTGAACAAAACCCCAAGATATTTAAACTCCTCCAATTGAAGCAGGAACTCTCCACCAACCTGAAGTGGGCAAGCCACCCTTTTCCGACTGAGGACCATGGCCTCGGATTTGGAGGTGCTGATTCTCATCCCAGCCGCTTCACACTCGGCTGCACACTGTCCCAGTGCATGCTGAAGGTCCTGGTCTGAAGGGGCCAACACGACAACATCATCCGCAAAGAGTAGAGACGAAATCATGTGGTCCCCAAACCGGACACCCTCCGGCCCCTAGCTGCGCCTAGAAATTCTGTCCATAAAAATGATAAACAGAACCGGCAACAAAGGGCAGTCTTGCCGGAGTCCAACATGCACCGAGAAGACGTCTTACTTAATGCCGGCAATGCGAACCAAGCTCCTGCTTCAGTCGTACAGGGACCGGACAACCCTTAGCAAAGGACCCCATACTCCCGGAGCACCCTCCTCCGGGACACAGTCGAATGCCTTCTCCAAATCCACAAACCACAAGTGGATTGGTTGGGCAAACTCCCATGAACCCTCCAGCACCATGTAGAGGGTATAAAGCTGGTCCAGTGTTCCACGGCCTGGACGAAAACCGCACTGTTCCTCCTGAAAAGTTTTATGTTTATTAATTTTATTTTATTTATATTTTTGGCAAACCTAAGATTTGTCATGTTCCTCTTAAGTTGTTTAAACGGAGTTGGTAATAGAATGAACAAGAACTGATTTCAATACAATGTTCATTCTACATCTTGGTTTATTCTGATACTTTGCACCTTTTAAAAGGGTTACTCCACTGATTTTATATCAATTAGAGCTGTGTAGAGATAATATATTGTTTTTACCAAACCTAAGAATTTTGAGAAATTGTTATTTGCTGAATTAGACTTTTGGGCATTCCTTGGTCATTCCAGAATATTTTGTCCATTGTAAATATGTTTCTTATGTTACTGTGAAACAGGTTTTAAGAAATGTGTCGTTTTATATTTACTGCAACTGTCTCAGGTCGGTTTTAATATAAAAATAAATAAATCTTTCAAAATGGTATTACATGTGTTATGTGTTCCTTTTAAAGTACTGATACATTTGACTATATTTAAGGAATTTATACATTCAGATGTAACTTAGTTAAATAAAATGACAAATTTGATTAGCAAGAACTAAAATAAAAAGTTCATCAACTAAAAGTTTTGTTAATTGCTATCGAAATGTAAAAGTTAGGTTACTGAGTACTTCAAGTTAAGAGCAATTAACATGCATGAGTACCACTAACTCAAAATCTGATAGTTCAGTTTACTTAAAAATTGGAAACATAATAATTAAAAAAATTGATGTAACTGATTACCTCAAATGTTTTGAGTTTTGCCAACTTATTCTGGTTTACAGTCTTTGCTTTCTGCGTTTATGAAAGCCGCTATATGCTGCAGCTGCCTTACATTTGCAAACTGCTTATATATCCAATGAATGCTGCAACTGTTGTATCTTGAATCATATAAATGGTCTGATTAGAGAATACAGCTTGTCAGCTTGTTCAGTTTAAACATCTGGCAATTGCGTGTGTGTTCAGGAACAAATAATTGATTATATATATTCTCTTATTGTGACTCATTGTTCTGATGAATAATTTAATGCTTCAATCACAAGAGATTCAGATTGCTGGTGTAGACCTAGATAAGCACTATTTAAACCTAACAACAAAAAATGTCTGTATTGCAGAAGAATGCTAATTTTTTATTCATGAATAATATATTTAACAAAGCTGAGGCAATTTCTGACCCATGTAATGATTCTATCTTCTCAAAAATAATGTTCCGTTGGCATCTCTTAACCCTCTGGGGTCCTTCATTTCAGAGTCACACTCAGGACCTTCGGGTCCAAATGGGCCGGAAGGGTGGGATTAATATTTATTAAAAAAAATCATCTTTTTTTTTTTTTTTTTTTTTTTTATAATATTTTTTTCTTTTCTTTTTTGGTGTTTTGAGATAATTTCAAAAATAAAAATGATTTATAATTGATATTAATGCAATAATTATGACCCATTTTTTCCCCATTGAATATAATAGAAAAGAAAAAAAAGAAAAAAAAATTTGTTTTGTTTTTTTAAAGCTGTATTTCATTTTAGAGTCAAGCCTAGGCCTCATGAAAGCAATTTTTGAAATGAGATGGATGCCATCTGGTGGACAAACTGAGCATTTTAAAAATTCAAAACCCATATGTAATCTGAATTTATTAGTGTGTATGTGTATAAAAGTGTGTTTGTGTGTGTGTGTGTGTGTGTGTGTGGATGTGTCTGTTTTGCACTCTTGATGTTTTATAGATTCACCCCTTCACTGTTGTGTGCTTTTTTTCTGGATCGTGGCTGATTTGTAGTTTGTACGCACAAAATAACTCTGTATTTTCACATTTTTGCCAATTTCCCATTCATTTCCTATGCGGGTCCATTTGGACCCGAAGGTCCTGAGTGTGACTATTTTTTTTTACAACCACTTAGACTATTCAAATCCTGTCCCCAATTTTTTGGGGTGTTCATATGCCAAGTACCAACAAAGTCACCAAATTTCGGACCATTCCGATAAAGCAATGATTTAAAAAAAAAAATATTTAAATGCTTCGGGTCCATTTGGGCCGAAGGACCCCAGAGGGTTAAAAATGGCAAAGTGTTTTTGTGAAAGCTAAAGCTGCGGAATCAGAAAGAATAAATCGATAAATGTGACAAATGTCTTTGGCTATTGCCTCAGGTGATGTAGCTATACACAATAACTTCATTTGACACAATGATGTCTTTTCTCTTGTGGAAATGTCTTCAATCGAATATAGCTAACGTCAAATGGCACACTAGAGGGCAAAATAGTTATTTTTTTATGTGAAAAAAGGCGACCTTCATTTGACCGACCTCTATTTCTTGAAGGGATTGTTCGCTCAAAAAAAAATCCATCATGACTTTCCAAACCTGTATGACTTTCTTTCTTCTGTGGAACACAAAATTAGACATTATGAATAATGTAGGCCTACTTGTCACTATTTTAAGGATTAGATGGACAGGAACTACTGTATGTATAAACTGATCAAAGGAAACCCAGCATTGTCTTGCAGTGATGATAAGCTCTAATCTTTCGGCACAAGAACTATGTTATTTTTTGTTCCTGATACATGTGAAAGTGGTACAAGTGAGACACATCTGCCTCAGATAGATCATGTGTTTAGGCCAGAGGATGTGGTAAATGAACATTTCAGACACTGATAACCGCCAAGAAAGTTTTTCACAGCGCTAATGTAAGCAAAGAACTTTTGAGTCCATAAGATTCTTCTGTATCTTGTAATTTCTGCCTTTCTTTTACAATATATATTATATATGTGTATATTTATGTGTGCGGTTAAATACTGCAAGAAAAAAACAAACTTTGGAGTGTCTTTGTATGCTCAGTGATGTGGTATTTGGCCCTACATATCTTCACAGGTAAGCAGAAATTCATTATTTATTTAAACATATGAAGTTTACTTTTTAAATATAATATTCATTCTTTTAGTATATGGAGCCTATGGTTGTGTGATGACAAGTTCAGACCAGAAGGTTAATGATGGTACAGATGTGTATTTGTCGTGTAATTTCTTCCAATGTCCTGGACATCGGGATTTCATTTCTCTCAGTGCGGAGTGGGAATTCCAGGTAGGCTTATTTTTAGGTATACAAACCATCACAAATATACTTTACACACTTATGCAATGAATACTTTTTAGTTGTAACTTTAAAAACCTAAACTAGTTATTATAAGCTATTGCTAGTTTAACTGCTTCTATTGTTCTCATTTGTAAGTCGCTTTGGATAAAAGCGTCTGCTAAATGAATAAATGTAAATGTAAACTCATGCTTTAGTACTTATTCTATTTTTTTTAAACACAGACTATCTCTCAGACAAAAATAATCCTGTACTACATCAGCAATCAAACCGTATCAACACTGCCTGGTGTATATTTTCGTGGAGATGTCAAAATGGGGAGTTTTGATATACACCTCCCATCCGTGACCCATGAGAACAATGGAACTTACCTGTGTAGACTGCGGCTCAGGGGCAGGTTCTTCAAGAATCATACACATCTTATTGTCCGATCAGGTAACAGACCTTTGTTTGTTTTCTAAATGTATTTTTTGTTTATTTGGCTCTGTTTGGTTTACTCATTGTGGATCAGTTATGTTCATGTAACAATGCGAGTATAGAGTTTCTTATTCCCTGAGTATTTCCTGAATATGATGAACACATACTGTTAAAAAGTTTGAATAAAATTTAAATAAAAAACACTTTTATTCATCAAGGACATATTAAATTAATCAAAAGTGTCAGTTCAGAAATGTATAATAATAAAAAGGATTCTATTTCAAATAAATGCTGTTCTTTTGAACTTTCCATTCATCAAAGAATCCTGAATTAAATGTAACACAATTTCCACAAAAACATTGAACAGCACTGATTTTAACATTAATAGGTTTCACTAACATGAAATAAGAATGAACGATACTTCTACAGCATTTATTGATCTTATTAATGATAATTTCAACATGTACCAATACATTATGGAAATCAGATGTTGTATTTGTTAACATTAGTTAATGCACTGTGAACTAACATGAACAAACAATGAACAGCTTGATTTGTATAACTAACATTAAAGGGTTAGTTCACCCAAAAATGAAAATTCTGTCAATAATTACTCACCCTCATGTTGTTCCAACCCCGTAAGACTTTCGTTCATCTTCGGAACACAAATTAAGATATTTTTAATTAAATCTGAGAGCTGGATCACTCCTCCATAGGCTTCTTAAGGGATCGAAACTGGCCGGCCCAAAAGTTATGAAAGACATCGTTAAAATAGTCCGAGTGACTACAGTGGCTCAATCTTAAGTTTATCAAGCGACACTGCGACGAGAATACTTTTTGTGCGAAAAAAAACAAACAAAAATAACGGCTTTATTCAACTAATCATTTCCTTCTCTGTGGGCCTGATATTTCACGTAGTGATATTGCGTAAAGCTTCTAGGTTGCACGTCACACGCAGGCTCACTATTGGCCGACGCTGGTCATGTGTGTGATGCGTGTGACGTACAACCTAGAAGCTTTGCGTAGTTCCACCACGTAAAAAATCACGGCCGTACAGAGAAGGAAATGATCAGTTGAATAAAGTCATTATTTTTGTTTGTTTTTTTGCGCACAAGAAGTATTCTCGTTGCTTGATAAACTTAAGATTGAGCCACTGTAGTCACTTGGACTATTTTAACGGTGTCTTTCATAACTTTTGGGCCGGCCAGTTTCGATCCCTTAAGAAGCCTATAGGAGGAGTGATCCAGCTCTCAGATTTAATCAAAAATATCTTAATTTGTGTTCCAAAGATGAACGAACTCTTACGGGATTGGAACAACATGAGGGTGAGTAATCACTGACAGAATTTTCATTTTTGGGTGAACTAACCCTTTAACAAAAATGAATAAATCCTGTAACAAATATATTGATCATTGTTAGTTCACGTTAGTTAATACATTAATGTTAACAAATGAGACCTTATTGTAAAGTTTTACCAAAATGAATATGGCTGTTGAAAATATAGCTTTGCCATCACAGGAATAAATCACATTTAAAATATATTTAAATAGAAAATATATATTTTAAATTGTAATAATAGTTCACAATATTACAGTTTGTATTACACTTTTGATCAAATAATTAAAATTGATCAATTACATTTTATTTAAATTAAACCCCATAATTGTGTCCAAAAGATGCCATACCAAATGCAGCAAAATGAAAATGTTACTTTTTATAAGTTTTAAAGGGGTCATATAATGCCATTTTTGTACAAGCCATATGATTCTTTAGGGTCTAAATTAAAAGTTTGTAATATACTTTCATTAAAAATTCTCATTAGTATTGTAAGAAAACACTTATTTTACTTGGTCAAAAACAGCTCTGTTTTCAGCACGCCGTTTCAGTGCATATGACTTTAAATGATAATGAGCTTTGCTCACCCCGCCTCTCTGTTCTGTGCATACACCGTTTGTAACACAATAACCATAACGCGTTGTTCAGTATAAACGTGGGATTATGAATTATATTGAGAACGTCATACATAGAAAACATGCCGTAATGTACCCTGAGTGTAAACCTTAGACGCATTCATTGTGAAGCGTGCAGCTAGCGATTTGCAAAGATTAATATAAATATTAATATAAAGTTTAATAAAACGTTCACTCACTTCAGTTGTTCTGTAGGTGCAGCAGGAACACGAATATCTGGTACCGATCCTTTTTTCATGAGCAGCTTCTTAGCAAAACCAGCTTTATACTGATCCTCGTTTATAAAGCAGTCTGGTGAGAAATGATTCCCGCAAACATGAGACCATTGACGTTGCTCGTGGGGAATATTCCCTTCGAAAACAAACTCAGCCACTGCGTCTTCAGCGGTTCGGATTTAGGAACATCAAAATGACTGTGTTCGTTATTACACCCAAGAACAGAACACCACAATCGCTTAGACGCCATTCTGCTCCAGCATATCAACAATGGCCGGTCCGCGCAGACTATGATTGACAGCTCGCTCACGAGCGAGGGCGGGTCTGTGTTGAAACGCTGCTGTCAATCAACAATCGTGGGAGGGGCATCCGACCGTGTGACGTCACACGGTCGAACGGCTTGATTTGAGGCAGGGGAAAACATATAAGGAGATTAAAAAAAACCACTGGATGGATTTTTATCATTTTATGATGGTTGTGTACAGGCACTGCCAACACACATTTCAGTCCAATCAACTTGTAAAAGTGCATGTACCATTATATTACCCCTTTAAATCTGTATCAGAGCATGCCGAAATGAGTGAAAACGCCTGTCAAATTCATAACATACTAACATTCTTTCAGTGGATTAGTTTGTATAAAGCTCCAACCTCAGTTCTTCTCACCTTTATTTTCTTCAGCACTGACCAGGAGAAACAGTCCAGGTGCGATTCATCCGCAGGCTCATCCTCCCTGGTGGCTGGCCCTGGTGTCAGTGGCTGGGTTTGTGTTACTAATTGGTAGTGGGTTTCTGGGAAGGAGGGCTTGCAGATCAATCCAGAAAGGTGACGATTCAAAGTAAGTCATTGTCAGTCCACAGAGAGATATTACAGCTTATAAGGCATTTTTCTCTGCTTGTCTTCATGTTCTGCTTTATATTCTATAGGCAAGATATGGAAGAGGTTAAAACCAGAACTGCCACTGAAGATATGGGAATCACATACAAGGTGACACTAACTTCTGTATTTCTGCTCTCATTTCCTCTCTTTGCTTTCTGCACTCGGTAAAGTAAATTAATAAATCAAATTTTCATATATTCCACTCTTTGTTTATTCTGTTTAAATCAACAAGTTTGAGGTTTGAATCTTTACTGAATGTGAATGTTTGAAGATGATTTTAAGCCAATGTCCAAAAGGGATAGTTCATCCTAAAATGAAAATGAAGTCCTAATTTACGCACCCTGGTGTTGTTCTCCCTTCTTACTTTTATGGACCACAAAAAATTCCCACTCACGCTTGTCCATATAATGACAGTGAATAGTGATCAGCATTAAGCTTTTCAAAAAGTACGCATCAAGCTTTTTAAAATTCTCCTTTTGTTGTCCATAAAAGAAAGAAGGGTAAAAGGTATAAAGACATCACCACAGTGAGTAAATTATGACTTTATTTATGAAATTATTTAACAAAGAAATTGTGAAATTAAGGCAAGCCATTTTCACTTGGCAGCCATCTTTGAAATGCCTCTCAGTCATACAAGTGCAGCTCATATTTCTTTGAATCGGGAAACATCAGAACAATGAGGCTGCACTTGAAATCGCATACTTCCCTTCTATATAGTTTGGTGAAAATCAGTATGTTACAAGTATTCTGAATTCACAGTTCTCATAAAAGAGTAGCCAAAAACCCAGATGACCTACTACTTTCGGTAGACACTTTATTATCCCATGAGGCCGCGGGAGAGAATTTATGAATGTCAGTGAAGCGACGTAACTGACGCTGATAGGTCACATGATAATGACAACATGGTATTTCCGGATTACATTCATACTGGACACATTCATTCAATAGAACATACTGTTTTTAGCTATTTTTAGTATGAAATAATTACTTTTTCAAAATAAGTACCTACTCGAGAGAGTAAGTGATTTTGGATGCAGCATGCCAGTTTTTATAGCATCCGGAACTTCTAACGACAGCTGCAGTGATGCAATGACTTTATCAATCAGCGATTGGGTCTTGTCTTTTTTTCTTTCTTTTTTTTTTGAAATCAGGACTTATTCCGCCATACTGCGCGCAGCATTTTCTCCCACTCATAACTAATATGAGTGCACTGTCTTTGTATATCTAAGTCTTTGTTTAAGCTTGTTTTGTGTCTCAGGTGGGATTTAGCTCTATGAATGTTCTGGCAGATGTGAGCACTCCTCCCAGTCCAGACAACATCTATATTACCATGGTAAGCAAGAAATTAAAGCAAGATATTAAATTATCATTTACTCACCCTCATGCCGTTCCAAACCCGTAAGACTTTCGTTCATTTTCAAAACACAAATTAAGATATTTGTAATGACATCTGAGAGCTTTCAATCCCTCCATTGACAGCTACGCAACTACCACTGTGATGCTTCAAAAAGAGGTCGTAAAACTAATCCATATATGAATTGAGCGGTTTAGACCAAATTTTCTGAAGACACACGATCGCTTTAGATGATGAACTATTTGAAGCGTCAAAGTGTCAGTTGCATTGCTGTCTATGGAGGGACAAAAAGCTCTCAGGTTTCATTAAAAAGATCTTCATTTGTGTTTCAAAGATGAATGAAAGTCTTATGGGTTTGGAACAACATGAGGGTGAACTATCCGTTGCAACACAGGCTCATTAAATCAATATGTTTTAATAGCTATTTTGCAGGGCTTTAAAGTACGCTTATTTTGTTGTGCTAATATACTAAAGCACATGTTAAGTACTTGATTAGAATTTTGTGTTATTTTACATTACATTTTAAATTGCAACTTTAAGCATAAAAGTTTACCATGAATGCTTGTCAGTACATTCTCCAGTACACTTTAACCAAAGACAATGGAATTATGAAATTACATCAAAACTCTCTTTAAAATATTTATTAAAATATTAATGCACAGTCAGATAAAATATTTTAATAATAAGAGTAAGTGTAAGTGTATATCAAATTTCATATTATTCAAAATAATAATAGCAGATTTAAAGCTGCAGTCCGTAGCTTTTTTGGGGTTAAAAATTATCCAAAATATATATTTGAGAAAATACATAACCAGCCAGTATTCAAAACGATCTGCTTGCCTTAGCTCGATTCACAGCGGTAAGCTTGTAATAATGTTTTTGATTCCAGTGGAACTGGTGGATTTCCGCTGGAGATTCGAGCATGTCTTTGCGTCATTACGTCACATCTGTATAATATCTGTATATCGTCACATCACATAAAGAAGGGGTGCTTCTCATTTCTTATTTGTGCATCCTCGTTTCCTTTCCTCGCTTCCTTTCCTCGCGTCTCAGCTCCACCCGCTGTAGGACGCGAGGGAAGGCTGCAAGGAAAAAAAATGAGGACGGAGGAATTGAATGAAAGCTTTTTTATACATTGGAATACTTGATCACTCGAGCGTCACTTCACTGCGTCATCAGCAGTGCTCAAAGGATCTGCCCTTATGTTGTTAAGGTTTGTTTATTTAAGAAATTCATAATAAATAATAATAAAGCAAGATACCTAGTTGAAATATGTGAGTTGTGTGGTTTATGTAAAATACAAAAGTAAAGTATAAATTCAAATGATTGTGACAGATGTGAAGGGGGAGGAGAATTGATACGTGCGTCATGTTTAGTCGATAAAACTCTTCCGCAAAGAGTACACCTGTGTATCCTCGCTCATAGCTCCTCTGGAAGCCTCCTCACTCCTCGATCCTCGCGGTGCAATTAGAGAATTGAGATGTCCTTCAAGATGGCTAAGCTCGATTGGTTTCCGGGTCATAGGATGGAGGACGGAGGAGCGAGGAGACGAGGAGGGATATTGAGAAGCACCCAAGGAGTCTCGGCTAGTAGGCTATGTTGAGTCATTACGTCACATCCGTACACATAAAGAAGGAGTTGGAGGTGGAGATTTATAGCCTTTTCTCACAGCACTTGATATAATTAAACCTATCAATTTGATGGCGGATCCAGAAAGGTTCAAACGATGATCACCAGTGACAACAGATTCACCCGCTGTAAAATGCAAAAGACTTCGTTCGGACTTCGGAGTGGCTAACTTACAGAAAAAAATGAAACTGCAACAACCGGACATATGCGAAAACAAGGAGGATACATATCGGAAGGACATTACTCACGCAATGCTGACGTTGTTAACATTAAAAATTTGAGAACAAAGTATAATTTGCACGGTTTTGCATGATTATGATAAGCGATTTTTAGATTTAATCAGCGTGATTTACTGCAATGTCAGAACCAGAACAAAAGTGGATGTTACTTACTTGTTCACATTACATTTTCCAGTGAAAATTCTTATGTTGGTCATACTCCCAAAAAGAATAATCTGTGATTCTGAATGCCAGTATCCACTCCGGTGCGGTGACTGACAGCTGCACACTCTCCTCAAACATAAGCTGTGTCCCATAGGCGTCATTTACGGGGGGGACGGGTGGGACATGTCCCCACCACTTTTTGCCAGGGTCGATATTGTCCCCACCACTTTTGAAACATCTCGCGTCACGGATGTACCAATACAAATAAAACATCTCCAGTTAACTAGCAGCATTCGTTTCATTCATTTGTTAAATAAGACGCGATCTAGCGCTGAAATGTGTTGTCTTCACTCGGACGCGCGCTTCAATCCGTTGCAGAGATTCTATTCGTTCCAGAGAAATCACAATTCAAAATGCACACAAACGTGTCCCTGCTTCTCTGGGTTCTAATCCGCACTCGTATAGTTTTTTTCCCCCTCATCAAAACCGATAATGTTTATCAGTGATAAAGTATATCAAGATTCTTGATATACAACCACTGATAAACATTATCGGTTTTGATGAGGGAAAAAAACTATACCGAGTGCGGACTAGAACCCTCAACCTCCGACACGCTTGGCAAAAATTCTGCCACTGGCAGAAAATAAATATTATTTAATATTTAAATATTAAATATTTAAAATAATGTATTTGTATAAGGTTTGATAGTCAATTAAAATACTAGTAAAATCAAAGACTTTAATCTAAAAAACTATCACTAAACCATCTTTAGTTTAATAGTCTGTGTAAATTTGCATCCATTCGTTTTTAATTTTTTTAACCCGTAATTGAAAAACGAAAAATGAACGGTTTTAAAAGGCATAGTTGAACACCAACATTTGAATTTGAACTGTAGGCTACACACCAAATGCTGCACCAAAAATGCTGTCGTCACCGGCGCGCAATGAATTATGGGGTAGGATCAGGGTAGGATAGGCCGCTAAGTGTCCATTTATGTATCCTTCCTTTCACGGGGAAACGAAGGGTGCATTTGGCGTCGCTTTTGAATCGGGGCAGCCTTCGTCACGCCGTGATGACGCAACCGGCCTTCGAATACGGCCTTCGAAGGATGCGGAATTGAATTGGGACAGCCTTCATCGCGCCGCGGTGACGCAATCGGCCTTCAAATGCGTCCTTCGAAGATGCAGCCTTTGAATTGGGACAGCCTTCGTCACGCCGCTGTGACGCAATCGGCCTTCAAATGCGGCCTTCGGAGGACGCAGCCTTCACATTGGGACACAGCTATTGTGTTCATCCGCGCTGTGTCATGTCGAGGGTGTTGAACTACAACTAATTCCGCAAATGACTGCAATTGCAGATTTTGAACAGAGATGGCGACAAAGAGGAAAAACTGTGGACTGCAGCTTTATTTGATACTTCATCAAATGTTATGTGGACAGTAATTATACACATATTAATTCATTTCATAATGGCTTGCACCTTCATTACTGTAAGTAAAATAATGTGTACATGTAAATGCATACATCCCTTCCTATGTAAACTGGATATAACAAATATTTAGTAGAGCGAGAATGTGTTCAGAGGATGTAAAATGTTTTTTGTTTGTGTGTATTCTCAATTGCTGGGACCAGCATGGTTTCCCATTCACACCAGACGCTCCTGCCACAGCTGAACGCAGCAGACGTCTTCCCTCTGACTGGCAGCCAAAGGATGAGGAACCTGTATGTACCCACAGCCACCAAGATATACAATCAGATCATGCCGCTTTGTGCAAAACTCATAAACGATGAGGCACAAACAGAATTGGTAATTATGTAAATGGATGAGTGTAAAATAAGTTTGTATTGTCACATAGTAAAATGTGTCTGAGGCATTAGTCCCCATCATTCTGTTCTGGTTAAAGGTACACTATGTTGTGTTTAAAAATAATAAAAAAATACATGAATTTTTGGAAGAACATTGTTTTGGTTGTGTTTCGTGACTGTGTGGATGAATATGTTTATACTGTCCATAAAACATTCACTACTAGGCTTAAGAGATGTTTAGATGGAAAGGATCTCATCTGAAGACGTTACTCTATATAGGCCAACACATTAATACACATGGTACTTCTTTGAAAATAAATTCCAGCACAGACCAACAACCATAATGAAATGAGCCTTCACAGTAGATAATGTTTTACAATGAACTCTGTTAGAGAGCTACATGTGACAATTTATCTGTTCAATAAAATAACTTACTAACCGGGGCTGCGTTTCCCAAAAGCATCGTAAGCCTAGTTGATCGTAAAAACGATCGTACGACTGATCTTAATATTATGGTCTGTTTCCCAAAAGCATCGTAACTTAAGTAGCACTTGAAAATCTTCGTAGAACTACGAGTGCTCTGGAGTAATCGTAAATCCCCAAGTGCATCGTAAGAAGACAGAGTTATGAGGTCACCTGCAGGACAACCGGCAGATTACACTTTTATCTAGATTTAACAGACTACACTACGTGAGTATAATATACGGTTTTGATTGTACTTTATTGTACACTTTGTTGTACTCGTGTTTTGTTTAAATGAATGAAATAATTAAAAAGGGAAGAAAAAATAGAAATACACATCTAAATTAAACGAATGAACAAAAAAAATCATAAAATAAGAAATCTGGGAAATATGCTTTAAAGACTGGGTGTAGCCGGTTCGGCTACCCCTCTGCGTTGTGTTGTGTGTGGTGGTGGTGAATAAAGACTGGAGTCGAAATTGCTGGTTCGGTGATTCTTTTATCTGTGAAATACCAAGTTGGGAAAATGCTGTTAAATTGTTGTATAAAATCAGGTTGTGTAATCAAGCCAGCTCCTCGCTCTGCTCAGATCTCCCGCGGACCGAAGCGAGAGCGCGCACAACGCGCCAATGACGTCACAACTGCGACGAACGCAAAACTCACAAAGATATATATAAAAATTAATTATTTTCCTTTTCTCACATATGGATATTAATTTCTAACAGAAACCAGAAGGATTTTGTGTGAATTTAAAATAAAACACAAGTTATAATTAATACCTGTTACATGGGCAAAATAGGGATGAATTCAAAAAATTCTGTCAACGACTTGCTGACGTGCATGAAAACCAGCCATGTATTGGGCATTTCTTGCGGACCTCCTTCCCTGATCTTTGAACACGGTTGCAGTTAGTTTGCAATGTCCTCCCAGATGTTTAGTTTTTCCTTATTTGTATGGTGTCCTTTAAATCTGTTAAAAATAAAATTTTTGTTTCCCTCTATATATCTTCTCTAAAAGGACATTCATTTTATCTTTTTGAAAGGTATCCTCTCTTGTTTTTTTGTTTTTGTTCAGCCATTTTGTCAGCCTGTATAGGTGCTTGTATATAGAGTATATAGACTTGTCTTGATTTAATCCACAACAAATGACGATTATTAGGTTAAACGTTCAGAATACGATTCCATATAAGGTTATATTTCAGCACTTTGCGAATGGACAGCGACGCTTAAGTAGCACGTAGAACGCGTTCTCGCGTGTTCATGTTAAGTGCATTTTTGGGAAACGCGCGTGGAATTGCGGCGAGCGTTCGTAACCTTGCACGTAGAGAGCGCTCTTAAGTGCTAAGATACATCGTTATCGGGAAACCCGGCCCTGTTGAGTAATAAAAAAACGGTTTGCTTTTTACAACATTTCAAATCCCTCAGTTCTTCATCTCTGAAAAGCCAAGCCAATGTTGATTCACATTTTATAACGAGCTCTGTCTGACTCTCCTCTGTTTGGGGTTTGGGTGATTTCCCGGAGGTTTGAGATTTAGCGGCTCCATGTCGACCTTTCTCACTGGTTGTGACAACTAACCTCTGCCACTCACACCATACACACGTCAAAGTAGCCGGAACAACTTTTCTCTATTTACAGATACGAGACACGTGGGCGAGTGACGTGCAATTTCCCGCTAGAACCATCCCGTCAGGTCTAAAATATATAAACACTTACCATCATAAGGCTTACCATAGTGAATCGGGGTAAACAAAAACATGTTTTGGAAGAAGGAAGGAATGATGATGTATTGACTCATTTCAATTTTGCTAATTTTGAATTAAAAAAGTTTAATTAAAAAATACATGTCAATAATTGGTTTATTTTTTAACACTGCCCGACTGACTGTAGCTTACATTATCCCTCATAATAAATCTGTATCTCTCTGAATATGCATGTGATTCGTTCAATGCCATTTTCATTATTTATGAAATTAGTAATTCATCATTACTTTTCCTCTTTATCTTCTCAATGACTTCTCATCAGCATGAAATGACCACTTCTTCTAACTTCTGTCTCTATTGCAGACTCGCGTATTCATGCTCACTCTGTCCTTTGAGATTTGTGGAACTACATACCAAGTATTAATAACATAATAAAACTAGTGGCTAAAACCACATTGGCATCAAGGCACTCTCAGTGTACTCTCGTTTTACGCCGCCTTAGATGGTAGATGCTTATGTATAAAGTCTATATCCTTAATAGGCAGCAGCATCATCATAATTGTTCAGCACCATTCTCACCTTAAGTCATCTTCAGTAGGTGAGTGGGGTAAGATGAGCCTTTTTTTTTTTTTTTTGGTCCTCAAGATAAGAGAAAATTAGGCAGCAGTAGTGCAATGAAAGTATCTAAAGTAATTTCAGGATGTTTCCTATATAATTGATGACAAAGGGTTAAAAAAATATGGCTTCTTATTAATAAAAGGGTTCCTGTGGCTCAATTTACCCCAGGTTAGGGGTAAGTTGATCCCAGTCAGTGGGTAAGTTGCACCATCTGGGTGTAAACTGACCATCTAACTGAATCTGAATCAAACCCATGTGACATTTTAAAGACAATTTACCTCTTTTAAAAACTAATTTAATAATCAAATTTCCTTTTACACATAGTCAGATTTGTTTTCTTAAAGCCAACTTAAACAACATAAAACCAATCGAATTTGTAATTTAAATATATTTAATTGTTTGCATTTCTGAAACAATATGTTGAACACCAAAGTTGTAACCTTCCCAATAACAGACTAAATAGAATGTTTGTTAAGTAATATCAAATAAAAACTGAATTAGAATGAATGAATAACTGAAACTTATAAACATTTAGTCAAAAGGTTCATTGCATTTTTTTCTGCAATGCCAAACATGTTAGGCCATTAGGGACAGATATATGATTATAATCTGGTGAAAAGCACCTTCTGGTTCTTATCAGAGAAGGATTTGGTGTAATTGTACATTGTTTCCTATCAAATAAACTCAAACTCAAAAAATATATATATATATATATATATATAAACTAAACCAGTTGCATAATATTACATTGAAATTACACCAGTTTATACTTCAGAGATTTAACTTAAGTGCCTTATGGTGGGGTAAGTTAAAATGCTAGCTCAATTTACCCCAATGCATTTGGCTCACTTTGCCCCACAGCTGTCATTTTGGACAAAACTATACTAATTCAGATTAATATTTAAATGATTTGCATGTTTCATACATTGCTAAATCACCAATATCATAAATATTTTTAGACCTGGGCAAATTTCATTTGATGTAACAGCTATTACATCTGGTATACTAAAATGTTACTTTGACAAGCCAAAAACAGTTTTTAATTAAAGCAAATGATTGCCTTCCACTCCTCCCATGTGTTTCTCTTTTTTCACAGTCTGGCAGAAATGATGGGTGGTCACATGACAATAAAAGTGTACGGTTGTCAAGATAAAGGGGGTGGGTCAATTTACCCACTGGCTCATCTTACCCCACTCTCCCCTACACTTTAATCTCCATTAGTGAGGAGAGGTGGTCCTTCTGCAAACTAGTGCGTCATTTTTTTGTTTTGCGTCAACGGCCGCGTAGATTTTCTTCGACTGATTTCTGATTGCACTGAATCGAGGAAGGACATGTAATATATAGATGCGTCCTGGGTTTTTTTACGTCTTGTGAAATTATTTATATACCGTTTTATGTGTTGCTATTATAGTATTTTAATATTATAATGTTGCAACAGGGTTAATTTGAAACCTCGATAAAGACAAATGACAAACCACAACCATAATATCAACCAGTGCTCCTGCTTCAGACACTGCCAGCCATATCATAGCACAAAATAAAAAAACATATCCGTGTTTTTTATATGATTGAAACGGAGAAATAGATCTCACACACATTTTTAATACTTATTTTCCGATTCGTTCATTGTCCGCGACCAAAATGACCATTTTATTGCATTCTGGGGGAACGCAGTGGGCGTCCGCTATGAAATTATCCTGTGTTGCAATGGTGATGTTTTTGGGTAAGTAAAAAAAGCTTCTGCTATTGAAAAAATAAATAAACAAGCCCATCATTAAAATGATCATTTGACATTTTAACGATTTCAATAGCCTTCCAGCCAAACAGATGTGATTTCAGTCATGTTTCCCTGCCTTGGCTAGAGCCTGTTATTAATATTATGCGTTTTAAGAAAGAATGCAAATAAAATTAGGTGTGGGGCATATGTTATTACAGTACATTATAGCGTTTGATGGTGATTATTATTGCAGATTAATAATTGTCTCCATCAGCATTATCTGCGTTTTACTGTGATGCCATTGTGAGCGCATTTAGATCAGATTATGAAACGCTAGGTCATAATTGGCTACATTTTTTTTTTTTTTTCAGTTTATTGTCAAACAATAGGAAACGGCACTTCTGGGTTTTTTCTTCCAGACGCAGATTTGATGACATTGAGCATTGCTGCGTTTTTTAATGATCTGTTAAGCATACAATTCCGTGTCATATTAATGATATCTACAATCCACACTGTTTTTATCACGTTTGTTTATATTTTCCAGTAGATCTTTCTTCAGTTTACATCGTTGAACCAGTAGGAGGCGACAAGTGAATGTGTTTATGTGAGTCAGTCGTAGAATCTTGAACTCAAATGATTACATAAAAAAAAACAATGACTAAAGCAGCAACGATGAAAAAACTAGTTCTACTTTTGCTTCAATTATTATACCATTTTTGTTGACGGCGCAAAAAAATAAATAACTGGTGATATTGTATGATAAAATTGAGAGCGGGAGAAAAAGTGGGTGTCACATTTGATTTCATCACAACCAGATGAATACAAATGGTCACAGTATATAACATTTGAAGACGAGGAACAGCACTTTTAAATAATAATAACAACAATAATGACAGTTAAATAGGAAAATATGGAGACAATACTGCAGGTTGAGGAAAGGGGGCTTGGGATAGTTCACTTAAAAATGTTGTCATTACATACTCACCCGCAAGTTGTTCCAAACCTGTATTAGTTTCTTTCTTCTCTTGAACAAAAAATAAGATATTTTTAAGAATGTTGGAAACCAGACATGGTTGACTAATTGACTTGCATATATTTTTCCTACTATGGAAGTCAATGTCAACTGTCTGGTTTCCAACATTCCTTAAAATATCTTCTTTTGTGTTCAACAGAAGAAAGAAGCGAATACAAGTTTGGAGCGACATGAGGGTGAGTAAATTATATGACAACGTTTTCATTTTTGGGTGAGCTATCCCTTTAATGGAGAAAAGCAATATTGAACAGACATTTCACTTTGTAAACAACATGTAATACAAGGTGCTTCAGAGCAAACCAATGCATTAATAAAAAAAGAGAAAATGTTTAAAAGAGACTCTGAATGTCTGAACAAACACACAAGCTAGCAAGCTAAAATAATGCAAATCATAAACAACCAATGTGTGTGTTCTGGTTGTGAATAGGTTTACTGCTACAGATGTGGTCTCGTGGAACTGCTGCTGTTGAACGTTACATGAGGATTATTTATTTCAACAGAAGGCATACAGTATGCCCTACTTTCTTCTGCTTAATCCATGTGGTGTAGTCCACATTTTTTAATTAATTAAAGTTTTATTACTTAACTATGGCTCATTGTCCTGTAGGCTTAACATAAAGGAAAAAGAGCTGCACACACCAAAAGAGTATTCTTAAAACGATTGACTGGGGAAGTTGCGTTCAAGTTTAAGTGAATACAGTGCAGTTTTTTTAGAAAGTCACCAGAGGGCGTAAAACACAGCATTTCACTGACAGAAGATGAACATGAGATAGAATTATAAAACCCAGTTTCACTAAACTATCTCCAAAAATCGTAATATTTCCCATCCTAGATGATTTAATGAGGTTAAAAGATAAGCATATTTTGTTATTTATTTATTGATTCATTGCAATATCATTCATAAATGTGGCTTAAGTATGCAGATATACGTATTTTAGGACATTAGATGTATTTTTAAAACAAATATTAATGCATGGATATTCTCAGCTTTCATCATCTAGTCTAGAGCACAGTGAATTCCATTGGCAAAATTATTTGCACACCAATACCCCATTCAGGTATACAGATGCATTGACTATGAATTGCAGGAATATTGGTGCAGCATCCTATTCTATTGGAGATTGAAGTTAATAATACATTTCAGTTTGCTTTCTGAAAAATACTGAATTATTCCACTAGCCACAAAAGCTATTGAACTCAATTTCACTATAGAAACCTCTTCCTCTTCAGTATAAACGTAGACTACCGCTCAAAAGCTGTTGTAAATTGCACAAAAAAGAATTACAGTAAAGACATTGTTACAAAACAATCGGTTTCCACAAAAATATTAAGCAGCACAACTCTTTTCAACAGTGTTAATGATAAGAAATGTTTTTTGAGCAGCAAATCAGTATATTAGAATGATTTCTGAAGGATCATGTGACACTGAAGACTGGAGTGATGATGCTGAAAATACAGCTTTGCATCACAGGAATAAAAAATAAGAGTTGATTTAAATTGTAATACTTCATAATAGTACTTCTTACTGTATTTTGATCTAATAAAAATCCTTGGTGAGTATAAGATACTTATTTTAAAGACAAAAAACCCCACAAAAAAACACACACACAATCCCAAACTTTTAAATTCATACAAACTTGAAAGATAAACTATAGAAAATATTGGAGAAAATCTACCTAAGAAAAATAGTTTACAAGAATATGTTTTACTCATTACGTTATTTTAGATTTTTAGTCTTATTTTAAAGGGACAGTTCACTCAAAAATAAAAATGATGTTTTGAAGTGATTTCATTCCAAAACTGTTCTTTCTTTCTTCCGTGGAACATTGTATGGACTCCTTTCATGCAATGAAAGTAAATGGTATCAAGAGCTGTCACTCTCCAAACAGAGCAAAAAAGCAACTTGCTCTTTTTGTAAGGAACAGACTCAAATTTAAGATGTTATTTACTGAGTTATGGTCACCATTCACTTTTATTGTATGGAAAATCTGCTTTGACATTCTGCTATAAATACCTCTATTTGTCTAGATAAAAAAAAGGTAATTATACAGTTTTCTAAAGACATTAGGCTAGGTTGAGTAAATGATGACAGGATATTTATTTTTGGGTGAACTCTCCCTGAAAATAATGGATCAATGGATACAATCCAACTGCAGTAACAGTTGTCTGTAAGCCGAATATGACATATGGCAGAGAAAACAATTGCTGTTAACAAGCTGGTGAAGATCTGCTTCTCACAGAAATACAGATGTCTCACTCTTCTTATTTACTGTGCTAACATACCATGTTCAAAGTTTTGCCCACAACATTTCAGTCATTAAGCAGAAAGTAAAATGTGGTGCATTAAACCGTCTAAACAGATTTGTTGCCATAACATTGCTTTTAACAACCTTATACTGAAATAAAAGAGAGGTACGAGCAGTGAAATGTCCCAGTGCTGTTAGACTGTATATCAGCACACCTAAAACTAACATATTAATGTTACAGATATATACACAATACACTATATGAGTCAAAATCTGCTAATTAAATGTAAGGAATCATGTAATAATTTATACTCTTTTATTGGAAAATGAAACAACATCTTATCAAACTTTGATAACTGCCTTAATCTTTTAAACAACAGAAGATAGGGCTCAAACTACATTTTATAAGTCACCTGTAAAGTTTATAATATATATATATATCTCATCAGCATATGAGGGCCTAATTGAACGACTGCAGGGACTCATCTCAAGATCAATCATTTAACAGTTCATCTATTGCCAAATTTATGAAAAAAAAGATCAGTCGAGAATAGAGAATAAAAAATTATTGAAAATATTCAAATCATAAATGTAAGAATCAAAATAGTTCATGAATTAGAAAATGTCCATCAAAATCAACACGTTGAATGATGTTAACTATAACCTGCCAAAGTTTTTCTATTGGACTGCTGTTTATTCTCTTTAGCATGCAGGGTGAAGAACAAATTTATACTCACGTGCGTTATGTATTATGCGCGTTATTGTCTCTGACAGACAGCATGTTGATGCTACTCAGCCCGCCATTTTCTCCCTGCTCTCGGAAAGCAATAGCGTAGTCAAAACATCCGGTAGTGTGGGTTTTCCATGTACTCGCTGGAACTCTCCTTCTCGTAAATATTTCTGTGTCTTGTGCACGTTATACAGTATTTTGACAGACATCGATGTTGTAATATTCAAATGATGTGGATTTGTACAAACATTACAAGGTAATGTTTATTTGTGTCTTAGCCGGAAAGTATTCAGTGAAGTGATTTATGAGTGTGTTATGTTGAGGTTTTTAGTTCTAATATTCCAATCGACAGAGTTTTTGACAGATGTAATAACATGCATAAGGGGTGAACTACGTTTGATTTTTGGGTAATTATAAAATGTGCTTTAGACGTTCAAAATGCTTTTTGGGTAGGTCATTATACTTATTTTATGGACTAAAGTTTATTTCATGGCTTAAATAAATTAGATGTTACTCAGAGACTGACATGTTTGGCTTGTCATAAACGTTACATTTAGCTGTCACGAATCCATTGACTTTGGAAAATCGAGTTATTCAAAAATCAAATCATTTTTTTTACCAAGAAATGAGTGTTTTTTATGCACCAAGTTGTTTGTTTTGTCTCTTATAACAATTAGTTTTTTTATTTAAACCCTTGAAAATGCAAATCCTGTTGTAAATAATAGTGAAAAATCACTTTTTCAAACAGATGTTCCATTATTTCCCCTTAGCAGATTTTGACTCATATATATATTAAAATGTTATTATATTATTATTATTATTTGTTTGTTTATGCATGCATATACAGCTCCACAACGTACCTTGTCCACATTTCTCCTTTAACCATAACCTTGAGAGCAGATAAAAGAGGACAGAGACAGCGCAGGGAGGGTGTAGGGATGGGGTTTGTCAGGGACTGTTGTGAGAGAGGGCGAGAGAGAGCTACACTGCAGTATTTTATGCCTACAGCACTCTAAACCGGTGAATATTGATACATGCATCAAAACGGTTCTCCAAGAGTGGGCTGGAGACATCAGCAGTAGTCAGACCCTGTATTTTCATGCTCATATAAACCCAAACAGTCATGTAAGAGAGTTTACCGATACATTGTAGCTTTTTAACGACAACAGTTAGACTATTATTTATTAAAATGCATGAATTCAGTGATTAAATGTGCATGGGGAATGCGAAGGAGTTCTGAAGCGCCTCTGCTGTAGCGCAGAGAGAAACCGACTAAATATACATGAAAGTAAAAGGGAGGGAGGGTGGGGACGACATTGACGTAGTGCCGGTGTTGAGTAACACACCCGGCCGAGTGCTGACTCTGCGTGTGTGTGTGTATTTGCTGAACATGCGTGTGTGTCTCTGTGTGTGTTTATTAGGATCCAGCACCAGCACAAAAACACAAGTATAATGAATCCTTGTATATCTGTATAGTTCAAATGTTGCTATGTGGGCACTGTGAATATAACGCACTATAAATCACTGTGATTACTGGAGGTATTCACGTACACATGAGGTTTGTGTGTGTCTGTGTTCTCCCGAACACAGCTGCTGTAGTTCTTGCTCTCTATACGTGAGGACACCTGATTTTCCGAGAGGGAGGGGGACGGACTAAAACTGCAGCACTTTGAGGGGGGTGGGGATGGTATGGGAGGGTGTGACGAAGTTGCTGCTACTACTGCAGAGAGCCGGGCCGATAAAGCATAACTGCTGCAGCAGTGGGAACTTGTCCAGAACTTGTTGCAGAATGGTGTCCATTTGGCAGAATTGTCCAAATGGTGCAGAGGTGGAGAAAGTAAACCTTCCTGATAGACAAAATGATGACATTTTAGCTGTTGATTCAATACAAATAATGTCACCCAGTGTAAGCTTAATGTAGATAGAGATAAAGAATTTTCCATGTTTTCTACATGTGACCACATGTCCCACTTTTCCACTATCAGGCCAAACCGTTCTAATTGCCTAACCGTTCCATTCTGTGCCGATCCGGCCGTGGTTTAATTTTCCTCTCTGGGACTCATAAGGGAGCTTTTTGGAATCTAATACAAATGCGTCAGTCATTGCCTTGGTTCTTTTAATTTCATTATTAAAGGAATAGATCCCTTAAAATTTTTGATTCTGTCATATTTTACTCACCCTCAAATTGTTTCAAACCTGTATGAGTTTCTTTCTTCTGCTGAACACAAAAGAAGATATGTTGAAGAATGTGGGTAACCAAACAGTTGATGTACCCCATTGCTTCCATAGTATTTCTTTTTAGTATTATAAAATTTAACCACCCATTTACCTCTTCCAGTCAGAATTTAGAGTCAAAAATAGCCATTTTATGTTAAGGTACACTTTTTAACTGTTTGAAAGTTATATAAGACCACTATGCAACTTATTTTGGAAGTTTAAAGAACAGCTTTTATATCGGTTGGGAATAACATTTCTACTCATACTTAAATTAATGACTTAATTTCAGTGACTTTAGATGAAAAAAACGTGGACCAATCAGATGACAGGAAAATCAAACGGCAGGAATTATACATGTCTATATATTTACATATCTTGTAGCCTGTCCAACGACTTCCATGGATGTGCTGGTGCAACAACAGATCAACGCTCTCAACGGAACTGATGTCAGAATCCCGTGTACATTCACCTCATGCTACAAGCTGGACCCCAAGCAATTTGCCATGAACTGGACCTATCAGGAGACACTCAACAGCACAGAGGAGATGGTGAGAGAAAATAAGAGACTTAAAATGTTAAATATCATCAATATTAGCCCCTTTCACACATACAGTCTTTACTGGTAAATTACCGGTAAGAGATCATGTGTGAACCGGACCTTTTCAAAAATACCTGTAAATTGGTTCCAGCAATTTACTGGTAAGGGAAGTTGTAACAACACTACCAGTAAATTACCAGTAATGTGTTCTGTGTGAATGCGGAATGAAAATTGACGGTATGATCACGTACAATGTCAGAACGTGCTGACGTAAGAAGTCTGCTTTGTGCCAATCATAAAGTTCTTATGGATATAATGCGATTACTCAGCACTGTTTACAGTTTTTCTTTTTAAATACGCGCTCGATGATCATCTTTGACCGTTGCGCCACATCTCACAGCTTTTTCAACGTGTCGTGCTCGAGACCCCACCTTCTTTTCCATTCATCAGTATTATGCGTGTCTCGTGTTTTTAAGATAAAATTGAACAGATGGTGAAACTAAAGCAGATAGCTGTTGCTTGTGTGAACAGCATATTTGTGTATTTACCAGTAAAGTCATTCTGGCAATTTTACGGTAATTTACCGGGATTTCTGTGTGAAAGGGGCTATTGAAATATCAATGTTTACAGAAATATAAAAGTCAGACGAATCTTTTGTTTCGTCACTTTTCTCAATCTACCTTCAATTTCTTCTTTTCAAAGTTCATGACCTATAAGAACAGGATAACACCCCTGAAGCCAAGCCGATTTGGAGAGCGAGCTATTTTTTCGGGAAACCTAGATAAGAATGACCTCAGCATCACTATCTTAGATGTGCAGTTGACAGACGATGGAATCTACAATTGCTATGTGCGCAACCCTCCAGATCGCATTCAGGGTCACGGCACCATCCAGTTCAACGTCTTGACTGAATGTAAGACTTCAGCATGGGCTAAGAGGCTGTACGAAAAGTTTTGGGTCTTCAACCAGGGTTGCTTCAAGACAGGCCATGATAAATAGGATTTCATTATTGCAGGTGTTGTTAAGTCCAGGATTAGAATAGAGTGCTGCAGAGATAGTATATTTTTGTAGGTCAACCCGGAAATTTGCATCACCCTGGTTCCCTTGACAAAAACCCAATCAGATGTTTCTATTGGCTTTTGGAATATTGTAGAAAATAATCTCCTCAACCAACAAAAAGTGTATTATTCTTTTCACAAATTAACACAGCTTCTATCCTTTTAAAGCCTAAATGCAACCAGCAGGAGTAAAAAGCTAAACATAGGAAATAAACGAACTACACCACGGTTGCATTATTTCAACATCACCATCACTAAGCTTCTAACAACTGTCAGTCTTTAAAGAAACACTAGAAAATTATAGAAGACTTTAATAGCTACTGTCTGCTTTAGCATCCCTTTAATGGCAACATTGAGAATGCAACCAGTACTAAGATTTTGGCTGTTTAGCATAGGCCAGTTAGCCACTGGAGGTAGATGCTGTAACTACTCAATCTTGGCCCAGAAAGATTTTATTTCATTTTTTTTACATTATTTTACAAAAAAAATCAGAATATACTTTTTCCACTGAAGAAATATGCTGCTTTGGTGAAGTTTGTTGTTAGCATCTCTTCTTTTTCTCTATTTTCCTCTGCCCAGTGCCACCACCAAGGGATTCGACCATCGCTGTCGCCATCGGGGCATCTGTGGGGGGCATTCTTGCTTTGCTCATTCTGTCCATGGTAGTGGTGAAGTGTATTCGTAGACATAAGAACCAGGAGCTGATCTCAGACGAGCAGAAGATGGAAGAAGAGGGCAAAGTAGATGGAGAAGGAGGAACAGAAGAAGCAACAAAGTAAGAATTTTTTCTTCTTCTTTTCTTTCCCAGTATTTGAGTATTTCGTCTCTGTAAACAAACTGCTCACTTTGAATCCTGAAACAGACAGCCCTAACCCGCCATCTTAGCCATGGAGGCCTAACGTAGGGTGGAGCTCCATCCTTCACGTTCTGGTAAAACTGATTGCTAGCTAGTGTGTCTTGGTGGTCATGTGACTGTGGTTGACAGTGGCTCTTTCAAGTTCTCTTTCCATCATTGTTTCATCAGTCTGTCCTTCTTGTTTTTAGGTTGAATTCTGAATTCTCTGGTTGCTATCAGTCTTTGTAGTCTTTCTTTATCTGGGGTGCGTTTCCCGAAAGCATCGTTAGCCAACTATGGTCACAAGTTCCGTCGTTATCAGCATAGTTCAACGAGTCGGTGTTTCCCGAAACCATCGTTCCAACGAACATTCGCAAACACCATCGCAAAGTTGTGTGGTTGGAATGACAGCTCTTGAGCTGTGGTTAGAAGCAGAGTTTCTGGACCTAATAAATCCTTAACTTGAGCAAAATAAGCAAGCTAACATTCAGTACAACCTGTGTCTTTTATTTAGAATGCATACAAATGTCGTTTACGTCTTTAAGTTTGTCAAGAGATTTAAAGCACCGTTTTTGAAGACTGCGCATGTGCGAACATGCTCTGCTATGTAAGAACGAGCCTATGATTAAATCTAGAAATAAAGGGAAATAACTGAGAAAAATTAGAACTATTCCTCAGATGCCATGTCTGTAATTTATATCAAAACATCTAGCATTAATTCGATCTCAAACAGTTTCATTAAAATAAGTTATTACTCCACCACATGCGTGACGTCATAAACCAATGTGTTTGAACACCACTTTGCGACAATATGGTTTCGGGAAAGGGAAACAGTCATGACTAGCTAGTTGATTTCTTCAACGATGCATCGTACTATGGTAGTTAAGCAGCGAGTTACGTTGTTGTACGGGAAACGCACCCCTGGTTAGGTTCTGTTGTGTCTGTTTGTGGTGGTTGTTGTCAGTGTTTTTTCAGCTAACCAAATAACTGCTCTTGCGATATATATATATTCCACTCAATATGTATATGTATATATGTATTGCAAGAGCAGGTCTTGTGCAGTTATTTGGTTTGCTGAAATACACTATATATATACATATATATACAAATACAACAATGCAAGTGAATCATTGAATCAGTAGTTTGAACTGCTTAATTGAAAGTAATGCCAAAGGATTCACAGAAATTACATTTTCGAACTTTTTGGAACATTTTGGAATTTTTCCAACCGAGGTTCTGGCAAATGAATCATTGAATTAGTATTTTAAACCCAATTCATTGAGACTATCAGAAAAAATAATAATAATCTTGGATCACGATTTTCTTTTCCTACAAAATGATTAAATATACTGTTAATAATAAATTCTCACATTTCATTGTCTTTCTTTTACCTTCCAGAAATTTATGCCTCCTGCCTGAAGATATTTAAAATTTGTTGTACTCTTCGTCCTGTAACGTCTCATTCAACATTCCTCAGTTTTCTTGTGTAGCGACCAAACATGTCATGTTAGGAAGATCTCTGCCACAGTGCCATGACGTCCAATCACTGGTGAGAAATCACAAAGGGTTTTATACTGCCTCTTCCACTCAATATGGCAGGCTAATGTGATAACAACTGTGTCCTACAGAACTGTTTATTTGGTCCACCCTTTTTTCAAAGTCAGTATGTATGTTTTCTTTCAACTACTGCCACTATTAGCACTATAAATATTAGCCATCCAGTATTTCTGCTAAGAATTTTCTAAAAGGGAGAGTTTTAAATTATTCAAAGTCCTGCTTTATTACTGCCAAAGTTACCTTTATGGTGTTTATACTTTTTGACAGTTTCTTGAGAAATCACTGCCCTCAACGTCCTCTTTATGTGGATGCAGAAACATAATGTGTGTGTTTGTGTGTGTGCCTTCTCGTTGTGCCAGTTTGCAAAATGCTGTGCTGTTTTTACAATCCAGCATGCACAACAGCAGAATATTTAGCAGTGATACCTTGAACCTACCATTATGTCAGGACCATGACTATCCATCAAAATCTATCATTTTCTTGTTTATATAACACACCTCCAAAACATGTACAATCATTGCATGACAATTTTCTTATACATGATACACACAAATTGCACAAAACAAATCATTACTTTGCATAAGCATCTGGCACATTCTATGAATAGAGTACACTTTGGTGTCCCATGACTTTTTAAAAGCATTAAGGCCCTGACACAAAAAGCAGATGGTCGGCCATCGGCCAACATCGGGCCATCGTTGAACGTCAGTTGGCCCAGTTTTTGTGGTGTGTTCTGTACCGTCTGCACTAGTTGGACTTTGTCGGGGGTATTTTGGCCGATTGAGCACGTCATCTTACCTTATGTTTTCATAACTTAAGCTGCCTGAAATTAAAAAAAGTGATCAGCATGATTGATATTTAATGGGAATGTGGCTAATGTTTCCACTTTTGAATGACGAATATAGACTATTGATACCTGCTGATATAGACAGTTGTTTTCTTACACGCAGGTGCAGAACGCATGTGCTGACAGTCGCCTGTAGCCTTTACGTTGTCTTCAAGTCCTGGGCCCGTATTCCTAAAGAATCTAAGAATCCTTTTAGAAAACTCTTAATTTAGCTTAAAAACTTTTACGTAGGAGTCTTAGCTTAAGAGCGATTCGGCGCCGATCTGAGAGCAACTCTGAGTAAGGAAAAGACAAAAACTCTCATCTTAGTGAGGAGGCGGGGCTGACCCCGTTGCTATGTATGACACAATCTTTTGAAGACTGTGATTGGTTGGTTGTCCAAGAAGGAAAAAAAAGAGCCATTTTAAGTATAGAGTTTACTCACACACACACACACACACATTATATTTATGTATATAAATCCTTTTTTTTTTACCTTGCTGTTAATTTGATTGGCTTAGAATGATAAAAATTGTTCCAATCTTTCCAATTACACTGATTGCTGTCTATTTAAGTGGTGGTTTGAATGTTTGTTTTGAAAACATGGATTAAAAAACAAGAAAGACGAGAAAGCCTGACTGGTCAGAAGAACCGTGTTTACTGTTAGCCGAGTTAGTGGATGAACACTAGGCCGTCCTTAAAGGAAAATTCGGGCAGGGTGTCACAGCATGGAGCGAGAAGCGGACGTGGGAGCTTATAGCGCACATTATTAACGGTTCATTCCCCTGCTTGTGCGCACCAGGGAAGCCTGCTATATTCATAAATACAGTTTTTTGAGCCTGCAAGGTGGGAATGTCCAGTGGAAACTAAATGAACTGCGACACAATAAGAGGTTCTGAAAGTGCTGTAATGTTTGTGTGATCACTGCTTACAGAAGGTTGTCACAGACCCAAATCACTATTGCTTTATTGTATTTTCCCATTTGCCAAATATCTTAATGTAGTGATCATTTCTGGCGTTATGGCATTCCTGCGCTGTGTCGGAGATATTAGCGTGTCTCTAATAAGATCAGTCACAAACATGATCACTGCACAATCTCATCTATAGCGTCTTATTAACTCACTGTCGTCATCTATTGTCTGCATCACATTTCTTCTCCCTCTTCATCGTTCTGTCATTTTCTCCTCTGCTAAAGAAACTCTTAAGCCTCTTAAAAGTCCTCATCCATACTCCTAACAATTTTGACCTTAAGACCTCTTTTAAGGGTTAAGATGCTTTCTGAATTACTTTTTTCTTTACTAGGATTTTTTCTTTAATTTTAAGAGTAAACGCCCACATTTCTAAGAATTTTCTTAGAATTTTGTCACTAGGAGCTACTTTTTACATTAAGATTCTTTAGGAATACGGGCCCAGCTTTTTAAGGTGACAACACAGTCGGCTTTCATCGCCGCTAGTTCTTTAACATCGTCTTGGTGTGTCACGGCCTTTAGAGGCACAAATCCCTTGGTGTTTTTGTTATGACCTATTAGAAACTGTATGCTTGTTATCTAATATAAAACTAATGTAGCATGAAGAGTCGGTAGGTTTTTTTTTTTTTTTTTTAAATGGCGATTTTAGTCTGTTCCACCTCAGAGGACTTAACTTTCTTGTCTATATCTAAAAATTAAAATCATAGAAGAGTTACATGATTTTAAAATATGGACATTGAAGTTTTTAACATTCTGCTAATAGTAAAAAATAAGTGAATTTTAAATTCAATTTAAAAAACATATTTTTTCCATTACAAAAACAAAATGTGTAACATTCCTTGTAAAGCCCAAAAAATAAGCTAAATTGGACCCTTTTACAGCATGACAGAAATTATGAATATAAATATACATATATATATCAGTCAAATATCCTATGGAGCGACAGCTTAATTTATGCCAAATTTGCAACCCTAAAATATTTTTTCAAGTTTCAGGCATTTTGTACCCTATTTATAGAAAATGCCATTTACAAAACACTGTTTTCACACACAAACATCGTCATTTCAGGTGCAACGATTATGTGGCATTTGAAACATTCTGGTGGATACTTATATTTTTTTGATAAAAACCAAAAAACAAATTTGATTGTTGATATTATTGTGTTTGATAAGTATGTTGTGGTGTGTTATTTGGAATGTGTGAATTTATTTCACATTAGTATCTATATACGTTTATTTTTTTTCTCTGTACTGAATTTATGAACACTTCATTTTTAACCTGATAATCAATTTTCACAGCTAATCTTATAATCTGAAAGAGGCTTAAAAAAGGTTCAAATTGAAACTGTTCATCACTGGTGAAAGATGATTGAATGCGTCAAATTTAAATGAAAGTGAAACATTTCATGGAAAGATAAAAAAATCAGAAGAATTGAATTTGGGTATACAGAGGAAATAATAACCTTTTATTGATTCACTTCTACCTTTTTCCCAAAAGAAAAAGAACAAAACCAAAACCAGACATTTAGTTCTGTTTAAAAAATATATAATCTGTTTCCATATCGAATGTGTTGGGAATCCATTTTGATTGTAAAACAAACATTGATTGTGAACTCACTTTCAGTGGACTCATAGTAGTATATAGACTATGGACTGTGTAGTAGATTATGTAGTGAAGGGGCAGTTCCGCTACATATCATCTGCTATAACAATTTCAGCAAAGAATAGCATCAACGTTATAACAGTATGATTTTGTGTTGTGTTCAGGAAACGTGAGAAGTATTTTTTAAATAGTTTAATTCAATAAAAAGAAATATATCTAAATATATATATATATGTTGTAATCTTGAATGATGTTGAAAAGTCTGTCTATTTAAATTGAAGCAATTAATAGAGATGTAGGTTAGAACATTACATCACATTACATTCATTAATAAACAGTTCTTCTTTGTTCTGGCATAAAAAAAAACTGTACAGTATTTGCCTTCAAACCATAACAGTTTACTGTAGTACTTATTTTACTTCAATATTTATAGTTACTCGGTTCGCATGCTGTAAAAAAACATTTATGCAGCACAGGCCCAAAGCCTGGAGCCACAGTGATTTTGAGCCTAGGATGCCTCACCCTTAGCAGGGCAAAGCCAACACATTTTTTGGCTTATGTTCAGGCACTCTTTAACTCACTGAGTGCCCTTCTGATTGGGTTACGCTGCTTTTTTTCTCACTGCAAATGTATTATGTTACAGTTCCCCATCATCTCTTATCTAATTAACCATGGCTTTACTACAAATAATAATAATAATTTTTTTTTTTTAAAGATGGTTATCCATGGTTACAACAAATAAACCATAAACCATTGCTAACCATAGTTTCTCAATGGTATTAGTGATAAAACTGTGGTTATACATATGGAAATCAATCCACCCAAAAAAAAACATGGTTACTACATGTTTACTATAACAAAACCATGGTTAGGGATATTGTATTTTATGGATCATGACATGTTACATTGCTTCTTGTTATATCACTAACAAAAAATGTACCAAAAATACATGGTAAATCCATGCTGTTGTACCACTATAATTTGCTGTTACCTCTATACTTTTTTGTATGAATGTATTCTTATTTATGTATTCTGTTTATTACTATTATTTGAATTCAACATCTTTAAATCAGTGTTGATTTATTAAATATGGACTCAATAAGGTTCTATTGACATTTACATATTGTGTAATCAGAACTGTTAACTGTTATTGCTATGTATTCAATTATAATTTCATACAAAATGACGCTTAGTTACTTTGTTCACGTGCACATGTAGATTGTGAATTATACTGTTTTGTTTGTATGTTTTACGACCCTGTGCATTTTTGCAATTGTGTAGATATCATAATGTGAGTGTCACATAATGTGAGTGACACAAAGACACTCCAAAAGGATAAAACATAACCATCAAGCTCATAATTTGATTTGCTGCACAGCAGTTAACATTAAGCCGTCTTTTGAAATATAGACTGTGGCACAGTGATTTTATGGCTGGTGCATTAATGGTTGCCATTTATAGGTTGAATTGCCTTCATCTCCAGGCAACATGACTCTAAATCCCTGATTATCTTTTAATAATTTTGTCATTATAATTATATAACTATACTATAGGTCAATTATAGCACAGATATGTAACCATGATACCATATTGTTGATTGTACTGCCTTGATGTTTTCCTTAATGCATTTGCCAACACATCAAGATCATACAAGCATTACATGTAAATGGACATAATCAATAACAGCAGTACAGCGAGGCTGGTTGGAATGGCTTGGGGACCAGTTTTTGCATTTTTCATGCATTTTTCCATCATGCATGCCTCTGTTTTAGTATATCTCTGAAGGTCTAACCCTGGCCTACTTTAAATACATATGCTTCGCTGAACCATTACAATGAGCTGCATCACTGATTGTTTTTTTTTTTCAATAAAAACAAAGAAAAAAGCATTTTGTTCCTGTTTTTTTTTTTTTTTTTTTTTTACTATTCACAAAAAATATTTGCATTTTCACTGAAAATATTAGCCTAATAAAGGATAGAAAATTCTGTTGAAATGAAAATCAGTTACTCACCCCCATGATGTTCAAAACCCATTAGGCTTCCTTTCTTCTGGGGAAAACACCTGACGATGATCAGTTCCTTTAAAAGAAATATCAAATATTACAATTATTGTATTAAAATATTGATTTTTTTTTTAGTTTATTGCAGCCTACTGAGCTACTTTCAGCTATGTTGTCAAAAACAGCTAATGTTAGTGCTTGGCAATATGCATTACATGGACATTTGGAGCAGGTAGGCAGAGCAGGTGTTTTTAAGTAGGTTATACTGAGGGAAGCTGACAGAGGGTGTTGAGGGGGCAGCGTCTCTGCAGAGTGATCAACACAATGTAGCTACTGCTGGAGAAAATTGCAGCACAGGCAAAAGTGAAGGTGACTCATGCATGCAAATATACTCAGTAGATATTCATCAAAGTGCCAAATTCAGCTAGACCACAACATCATGACAACTTAAATATAAAGACTGAAAATCTGCCAACAAATTAGGTTAAACAGACCACCATGAATTATTTGAGATGTGCATCTATTGATTACTAATACTCCAATCAGATAAATAATTTTTATTTTAGTTCAAACATATTTTATTTAAATGAATCACATGTAATGTTGGGGGTGCTGCCGCTACAGTGAGTCAGCAAGACAGATGTGATTTAAAAATCTGGTGTAAAAAACCCTTCAGCAACTCAATCTCCCTGCAATTAGTCCGTTTTTAGATGCACAGATGTGCTTGTTTCTTCTTTTTCTTATTTATATTGGTAATTATGTGTATATTACTCAAATAACTTTATTTGTGTATTTATTCTAGAATGACCCAGTCAAATTCCTCATAAGACCAATCTTGCCTAACTTATTAGCACTCTTATGTGTTCTTTTAAGAAAAGGGCAGATATTATATGTGTACAGATTTTGGCAATCTCACAATTATGTGTTTTTATTTAATTTTCCCAACTGTTTCCATAAGGAATCCTCTTTCGATCTTCTCATCGACATGTCTCTATTACAAGAGTAAATTTATAAATGTTTCAGCAATGCTTGGATCTGTGCTGGTGATAATTAAGAACCAATGTTGTTGTTGTTTTTTAGCAGATTTGTCCATTCTCTCTTTTTGTCCCTTTCAAATAGTTTTTAATTAATCCAGATGCATGAAGTTCCCTTTCGAATGGGAACTCACACTGCGTTCTAGGAAGCTAGACCCCTCAGTGTGACCAGTGTCTGAATAACCTGTTTAACCCTCTGGGGTCTAAGGTGTTTTGGGGGTCCTGGAGATGTTTTGACATGCCCTGACATTTGTGCTTTTTTTCAGTTGCTTATAAACATATTAATGGCAAAGGTGTAATTACACTATTTAGCACAAACAGGGCTACCATAATATGTGAGTATGCTAATCCAAAATCGAAAATCCAAACACAGTCTAAGGTCAAATACCTGCAAGACTGTCCAAAAGGACACACAAGCAAAGAATAATCCAGAGCAACAGGCAGAATGAATCAAAACACGGGAAAACAGGACACAATGGCAGAGAATTGCAGACATAACATACGCAAGACTTAGCGAAGAGTGACTGAGAAACTGGTTATTGCCTTTCTGCGATACCTTCTCATTGTAGGCCTCTGCTAGAGAGCTGAGTCTAGAGATTATGTTTAAGCAGACAGGATGTAGGCTGACTAGGTTAAGATAGAATGATGTCAGTCCCTCTGGTTATTCTAGGGGTCGATGCGTATGATCCCCCTGAAGTGATAGGCCAGTGTCTTTTTTTGCCCCTGGTCATATTCCCTTAAAGGAATCTTTCATTAGGTAAATGATCCCAAGCCTTTGAGCTCTGCCCTGTGTCAAATCCTTCTGTTCTACCTAGAATGGTAAGAGTGAACTTCCTGATTGAGGCATGCAGCTTGGGGTCTGGGAATTTGGGAATTTTACTCTGACAATTAGGCCATTTGAGTCTTTAGGGCTTAGTCACAGCCAATCTAGCATGCATTCCCCTCAGCATGGCGGAGTGGGCATTTGTTCCCCATTAGCGTCCTAGGACACAGTGCGAGTTCCCATTCGAAAGGGAACATCTCTAGTTAAAAATGTAACCTTGGTTCCCTGAGAAGGGGTCTCGTTGCCATGCTTCTGCTGCCTACGTGGTCCCTTCAGATGAAGAAGTGGATGACATTTTCTCTAGGTGCCATTCTTATACCTCACAGGGACGTAATAGGCTGTCGCCAGCCGATACAATTTTCGCGTTTAAACACATCCTTCAGACACCGGTCACGCTGAGGTGTTCCCCATTAGTGTCCTAGGACGCAGTGTCTAGTTCCCCTTCTCAGGGAACCAAGGTTACATTTGTAGTCATTTTGTAGACGCAAGTCATTTTTCATGCGCAGAAAGAAATGTGACTATCACATACTGTAAGTGTAATAACACCGTTTGAGGCTTGCCTATATCGAGCTTAAACTGAAGCATTTTTATTAGTATATTTATTTTTATTTTATTTTTTGCATAGCAAATCCTACAAGTACTTTGTATTTGTACTTTGATATATTTGGCTGATAGAACTTTGGTTATGAACAAATAACAGTAATTGCAATACCAAATTGCATTTTTAAATAAACTAATTGAATAATAATATCAATAGAAACTCTTATTTGATGAGAGTTTTAATACGCAAAACAATCTCTTGTACACTGATATTTTGCAAGACAAGCTTTGTCACATCAAAACCTCACCTTCAGCTCTTAGTATTTGTTTGTATAATAATAATAACAATATATACCATACTATAACCATGCTAAATTTCCCCATGAATTGTAAGTTACTCTTTGTAAGTGTAAAGATTTGTAAAAGTGTCTCTTCAGTATAAGTTCTGTCAGGAAACCTAAAAATGTGCCTCACATGGTAACATCTAAGTTATCGGATTTAATTGATACAACGTCACTGAATCAACCTTACTGACTATGTTTCGGACCAGGTACAAATAGTTCCTTAAAGCCGGGGACACATGAAACATTCTAAGACTGAACTGAAGACACTTACAGAAAAAAAACGTACACTTACAGTTCCCAACGCCTGGAGCAGATTTTAAACACGACTATGAACCCAGACTGAACGCAACCGTCTCTGACTCTGAGCGTTTGGGCACGATCAGTCGTAACGTAAGTATCAAATTACATTTATAATCGGCCTTACAGTTGTTAAGTGTGTCCCCGGCTAAAGGAAACAACTTCACAACTTTTTAAAGCACTGCAATATATAATAATGTAAAAACAATGAAATAACATTTACACAGACATTAGTATCAGTGAATAGTTTAAAGAGATTCAGATGCGTTTATTCACAGTACAGCAAGATAAAAATGACTTTTACTTACCCAGTTTTGAACCATCAAACAACAATTCTTTGCTCTTAAATTTTAAAGTACAATTCTGTAAGTGAAGCCTGTCCTGCACATTAGTCCAAACTTCTCCTCCCCATCACATTCCATGCATCATAAAGTTGTAGAAAAAGAGGAAGCAAAGGAGAAACAGAGGTAGGGAGGGCTGCATCATCCTGCAGACACTCTTGTAGTTGTTCCTGGGATGCTAAAGGTATGAAGAAATGCAGCATTGTACTTTAATGCAGAGTGAGTGAGTAAGAGAGAGAGACTGGGAGCGAAACACATAGAAGGAGATTCTAAGGTCACTGTTGAGCACTTGAAATGCAGAGACTCTCTTACTCTCTACCTCTCCGGCTCGCTTTCTCCCTCCTCCTGCTGTTCTCCACACCTCTTCTCCTCCGCCCCTCCCCATTCCTCTCTGCCTTTCCCGTCTGGCGAAGTTTTGCAACATCATGCTCCCCTCGCTGTTGCAGTCCGGGGAGTTCAGCATCTTCGCTATTACGTTTGTTTATCATTGATAAACAAACGTTTCACCTCCAGGATGCTTTCCAGTATTTGTAAATCATTAGTTTGATAGGACAATTCGACGTGTGGCATCCCGTATGTGACTTCCAGGTAAAATCTACCCATCCATATTAAGGTCACGGTAATAAAACATTATTTTCTTTTTCTCTTCTATTGAATGGCCATTCTCAATCCGACGCCAATGGTAGTGTTTCTTGCTCCAAAGTGTTTCCAACCTCTGTCTTGTTAATGCCTTTCTCCATTCTTCAACTATGAGTGGGTCTCTCTTGTCCAATCTTTCTCTCTCTCTCTCTCTCTCTCTCTCTCTCTCTCTCTCTCTCTCTCTCTCTCTCTCTCTCTCTCTCTCTCTCTCTCTCTCTCTCTCTCTCTCTCTCTCTCTCCTCTCTCTCCCTCTCTCTCTCTCTCTCTCTCTCTCTCTCTCTCTCATTCTTACTGGTTCTATACAGTAGATTGCAATATGGGAATTGCTCTCTCTCTCTCTCTCTCTCTCTCTCTCTCTCTCTGAATCTCCACCCTCACATAAGCACACACACATATACTGTGATATGGACTCCCAAGGTCACATTGTCCTAAGTATGTGTTCGTGTGTGTGTGTCCGACCACAGGGGGTTGATATTGAGTGCTCTCCTATAAATCACAACGGCCCACACATGATGACATTCTTTCAGTCAGATATCTGTGTGTGTGTGTGTGTGTGTGTGTGTGTGTGTGTGAACATCTCTGTTTAGATCAGATGTCTGTGAAACAGCTGCTGTCTCTTTTTTTGGTATCACATCTGCATCGAGCAACAACGTCGTTCTTCCGCAAATGTTCCCGATCAAAGCTAAAGATTCACAGTCACAGTTATCAAATAAAATAAAAAAACACTAAAATGTTTTAAAATATACAAAAATTTATATTTTCCATAATATTATCATCAACCAACCCCATAGGCACACTCACACACTCAGTAAGTAAAATGTGCAGCGGTAGGCGAGACATACCTGGATGACATACCGTCATTCTATTAGATATCCAAAATGGCAAAAAAGACCTGCATATTATAAGGGTGAAAGAAGGGGAAAACTCCAAATGTGAGATGTGACTGTCTTTCCATTTTTTGCCATTTTGGATTACTGTGGCCAGGATAAAATCCAGTTTGTTGCTGTGTTTTTGGTGACTTTTCATTTAATTCCAGATAATATTTCAAAGCAAGAGGTATTTATTTTAAAGTAAAATATCACAAGCACACTTTAAAAAAAAAAAAAAAAAAAAAAAAACATTTGACTACAATTAGTTTGTTAGGTTTTAAATAAAATAAAATAAAAGTATATACTGTATACGTATAGTGGTCAAAATAAAGTCAAGCTCTAACATTTGCAGACTACTGCTTGATATGATGAACTTATGGAATAAAATAAATACAATTTGAGGCTGTCATATGCCTTACTAGTTTGATAGGTGAGTCATAACTGATATGTTGTTTCGCTTTTAGGCGACAAGTCAAAACCACATCTGCATTGAACGACCAAAGCAATTGACAAGTCAAGTGTCATAGTCCATAAAACTCTGACCACAAGGGCCCCAGTCCACTCCTCCATGTATTAAGCTTTCCATTTTAACAACTGCACTGCTGGCTCATCTGACGTTCAATCCAATTGTTACAATTCTGGGGGATGGGGGGGATGAGACCCAGATAATCAAATAATCTATGGGTAGTGCATTTCAGATTGCTTATACTCGGAGCCAGACCTTTTATCGAAATAAACTTTGCTCCACTTTGCAAATCACGTTGTGGACAAGAACCAACAATTCATATTAGAAGACATGTGGATGACATGTGCAACGATTAACGATACAATAATGGCTGATAAAACAAGAAATTAACACCAGAGATCAAAAATTCTGTCTGCACTAATGTAATAAGTACTTACAATTTCACTCAATACACAATATATAGTTTTGCTCATGGATATCTAATTAGTGCCTCATGCATCTATCTCTCAAATATGTTATGGCACCAACCTTACAAACTTTAAAGTATGTTTAAAACACAATGTGCACCCTGGAGAATTTGCGTAGCATTCAGCCAATCAGAGCTAGTGATTTTAGCCAGCTTCTGACATGTTTGTGTGCAATATGCATGAGAGGGTCAATGAAAATACTGCGGTCTGTGGGTGTGTTGTATAAAGCTGAGGCTACAGAATGCTTAGCTCGACGTTTTCTCAAGCTAGGAATATCTAGCATGTAGCTTGTGATATGCTTTAAAAAGGGTCTTGCTAATCATAAGATAATCATCATTGTTTAGCTAAAATAAACAATAGCCATTGGCCTAAGCAAATAAAGTGTTAATTTACAAGTTGTTTTATAATGTTGTTTTATTTATGAATGTTATTTAATAAATAAAAATAACATTTATGAATGCAATCTAAATTATTATTATTATGGGGACCAGGATATAAACGTCATCTGCACAAAGCAGCCAATCAAGTGTTTACAAGGCTAAAATAGCCACTATGGAAAACAAAACTGTTTAGATGCATTAAAACAGAGATTAAACCGGCATCATAAATTATGCACATAATATATTTGATATCCTGAATGAGTGCAGCTGGGATACTACAGGACTCTCAAGTGTCCATTACGTCATATTTAGTATTTCAGTCAAGCTATAGGCAGTGTTCGATTTAGCTTATCTTCCTGGAACTTTAATCATTGACCCAGTCCTGCATTGTAGGGTGGTTTGTGGTTTGTGGTTGGTTTTACTTCAGACCTGGCAAAGCTCCAAAGAGAGAAACAGACTGAAAGACGTCCATATGAGGAAGGAAAAATCACTAAGGGAATCTTTGTAATTCCTTAATTGTTTTTCCTAGATGTCAATGAGATTAAATGGAGACTTTTGTCCGCTCCTGCTTCTTTTTACAAGATAGGCTTAGAATACAACTTGAAACTGAAAACTGGAATATATAAAATTATATATAACAGATAAATAAAAGGAAATTCATTACGGGGACATTTTTGACCCCTATGTTTTAAATATCTGGAAAATTTGCGTCACTTTTAGTGGCATTTTTGCCCCGAAACGTGATTAATTTCTGACCTTGCTCCTGAGATTTGAAAGAGCAACCTCTGAGCAATAAAATATTATTGTGGGCAATGCAACAAGCTCAGACAGAAAAGTAAGGGAGATGAAATTCGGAAGGCGGCAGCAAATGAATAATAATAGCGTACGCAGATATAAAAACAGAAAGGGGCAGAAAGAAAGAGTCTCACAGGCACTGGCTATAACGGGACACACTGAAGGTTTTATGATCTCCACATATGTGATTAGTCTAAAAGACAACCCCCCCACAACACACACGCATCCCCTCCTCATACACTCTCCCGCCCTCCCTTATTTCTCTCCTTCTTTCTCTCTCTCTCTCTCTCTCTCTCTCTCTCTCTCTCTCTCCCTCTCGCTCGTCCCGTACCTCTGCAGTGGCTTATTCTTTCCTGCGCCGGCTACAGACACACACCGCCCCCCTTCACCCCTCCTTCAATATGCTCCTCTCCAGGGGTAAGACCAACAGTCTCTTCCCCAGACTGAAAGTGGAGCTCTGCGCTGCAGCTGCTGCTGAATGAATGCAGCCTTTCCTGCGTCTACAACCACGCTGAGTGAGAGAGGGAGTGTGTGTCAGCGAGACACTGCCGCAACTGAGAGCCACTGATCTGAAGATCAGAACAACGGATCAGGTCCTGCCTTCGTATTTCTCGCTCTCTAGTTCTTTCTCTCTCCCTCACCAGGACATACTGCAAAGGAAGATTAAGGACCGGAAGGTACTCCGCAATCCTTCCCCAGCTGAAAGTCTTTCTGAATTGATTTTGGGTCTCCCTCAGATCTAAAGTATCCTGCCCAAGACACACAGCGGAAGACTCTACCAGGGACAGACAGACAGACACAAGAGGGCAGACGGTCTGACATGGAGTTGAAACAAGGTAGATCCTTCCTGCACAGGTGTGCGGGGTCCGGCGATGTAGTCCACGCAGGTCTGGTCGTCACACTTCTGATTGGTAAGTGTCTTGTAGTCTTTCCCTACTATCCCACCCTTGTACCCCTCTTTAGCTGTTTACTCTTAAGCCCACCGTCCTACGCTTTCCAAATGGGGCGGCTGCCAAAATGCTGCAGTTTTTGCATGGCTTGCCCAACTCGAGACTTTTTAAACAAGCCGGGTTACTTGTTGCTGTTTGATTTCCTAAAAGATCTCGGGTTTCAATGTCTCGAGAGGCTACAGTCTGGGAGGACTAGGTTCTCTCTCATACCTCTGGTCAAAGAGAGGGATAGAGGGGGAGACGAATCATGTAAACGCATGCATGTCGGTATGTGGTACATATCAAGAGGGCATAATCAAGTTGGCATCAAACCTCTTAAATCAGTCGATACTGAATGTGATCATCAGTCCCACTTGTGCATTTTGGTCTATCGAAATTCATTCTTAAACGTCTTCACCTCCAGCGCAGTAAATACATCTCATTAAGTTACTAAAATAAATAATCAGGTGACTTTGCCCTTTCTTTTCAATCACCCTTTCAGCTATGTCCGTTGTTCTCTGGGCCGTAACCCTGTAAAGTTTGGGGGGGGGGGGAATACGCCCTTCCCCAGTCGATGTGGGATTTTTAATGACTGATTCTTGAACTTTTACATTTGGTACCCCAAATCTTGATTACATTCTTACTGAAAGAAATTCTTCATATTTTCTTTTTTCTGCGATGACTTTTATATCAATATCCGATGATCTCACTGTAAAAAGCATACGCTTTACCTCAGCAGCAGGATGTTTGTGGGATGTGGTTTCCTGCTTGGAGTGTCTTTATGATGTATTACACTGTGTGAGTCTTGAATCACACTGCACAACAGTATGCTGAGCTCACTGAATTTCGCCGCTGAATTACATTAATTATTTTTGAGCAGGTGGGCCTGATTCTTCTTGCCCCCCTCCCCTTTCCCTTTACTGCTTGTGAAGGTGAATCAGAGGCCGTTAAACTAGGTCATTTTCACTCTCTTCTTCATATTATGAACTCGGGTGGTTAATATGCATCCTCTGCAGAGTTCCCGGTGGACTCGGGGAGGTATGATGTATGTGTTCATGGCACATCCGTCAGGTTATGAGAAGGTGCACCACTTAGGGGTGAATCATCATTTTGATAAACGACACAGTTTTGCTGATGGTTTGATGACACTTTATTCTGCAATTGATAGAATGTGAGGTTAATTGCAATATGAACAACACTCATTCATGTATTATCAGAGTTCATCAGATCGGTCTGCTTCCATGCCTGTTGGGAAAAAAATGGATCGGACATTCTGTCCTGTGAAGGAAAGAAGGTCAACTATTGTTTACTACTACAAACACCTACACCATAGTATTTAACACGAAATACTTTTTTTGATACTCCATCAGGCCTGCGAAAGAAGAGGCTTTACTTGCTTAGCAAGGGAAACGATTCAGCTTTGACAATGATTATGCGCCGAGACTTTTAGGTGACACAGGAATATTCTGAGGCTTGGAAGTTGGAAGTGAAATGGTGAAAATGCTTCTTAAATCAGTTCTGGTCTTAAACAATTGTCCAATACAGTTGATTAAAACTCCAAATGGACATGCTCCTGCACTTACTAATATTACTAATTAAATGAAAAGTACACACAGTTTCTCCTGTGCACGAATGGATAAGACTTGGGCTCTATAAATAGTCTAAGAGCACATGTCTCCTCTAACGCGTTATCTCCTCTACCGTCACTCCATCACAAATGTGATTAGGAGCTCACATGCAAACCCCTGAACAGAATCATCAGCATCATTGAAAATTAGCAACATTCTTAAATGACTGTAGGACTCATCTGATTTCAGGGAGAATATCTATTTATTTGCGGTTCCCTTACCAAAAATAATTTTTTCAATGTGTGTTATTAGTATTCTTCTTTTAAACTAAAAATAAGAATGTATACTTTCATTCTATTTTTTGTACTTCTCAGAAATGTTCTTTATGTCCTTCTCAGAAATGTACTTAAAATTGCACTTAAGTATACTTGACATACTGACAGTCCTCAATCTTTTGATCGAGGTATACTTAAAAGTATAATTAAGTATTCTAAGTATACTTGGCTCGTAGTGTTTACTCTTTTGATTGAGTATCCTATTAAATAGTGCTTTCACATACTCCCGGACGAAGGCTTGTATGGCTTGTGACTCCCGGACGAAGGCTTGTATGCCGAAACGCGTCGGAATGTTTTAATAGTGTTGAGTATGACCAAGCCATAGTATTAAAGGCTTTTTAACTTTTCTAAAGAGAGTGCCTTGGATGTTCCTGATTATTTCTACAGTGCTTTCACATAGTTTTAGTCTTAATTTTTTTTCTTACCTCTGTACAGATAAAACCTTGTCGGGATAATTCCGGTTCACGTGGCTACGCGGAAAAGGGATAAATAATTCTTTATTATACATTTTTAAGGCCAGACAAGTAGTTTGTTGAGGGTTGGTTTGTAAAGAAGGACTACACGCCTGCGCACATATATATTCAAACGCGCATACCTATAGACTAAACACGTGATGCGCATGTGCACGCCGTCTGCGCTTTTGTGGGTTTGCGTTTTTAAGGTTTGCGCAGAGATAACCTTTTTTTTTTCAAAAAATTTCAAGGCTTGCACCTTGGAATCTATTTCAGGGTTTGCGTTCTCGAGCCACCAGGCACTGTTTTGTGCGGATGAGCGGGCCAGAGTGCTTTGAGTGTTTTCTGTTTGAACGGTGTCGTGTTAGCGGCCCCTAAGTTAATAACTAATGATCTTTGCAACTAACTTTAGCTGGACAATAACTTTATTCTAGAACTGCTGTAAAGAAACAATCAAACAATCTCTGTTACTGTAATTTCCTATTATCACTGAAAAGCTGCTTTGAAACAAACTATATTGTTAAAAGCACTATATAAATGAAGGTGACTTGACTTATAGACTTACATTGTTTGAAAATATTGATAATGAAAACAGATATGTTAGCTAAGTATCAGAATTTTTGTGTACACATGAATAAACTTCGAATCTAGTTGACTGCTTGCCCTCTTTTCCTCCTTCTAAATCCTTTTTGGACGTAGTCTTTGACAAAAATGCAAAAAAACAAAAAAGACACTAAAATGCATTTTCTGTAAAGCTCCTTTGAAACGATGTTTATTGTAAAAAGCGATATACAAATAAATGTGAATTGGATTGAATTGAATGACTAAATAAAGTATATTTAAAATATACTTGAACTTTACTCAAGTAAAATGAACTTGAAGTATACTTATTTTTGTAAGGGTTGCTGTCAGTGACTCCCACTTAGGGACTTTGATGCTAAATTTAGTGACTTTACATACCCCTTTAGCAACTTTTTTCAACAAACAAAAAGCAACAAGAAGCAACCAATCTGGCAAGTTTTTGGACATACCTTAGCAATTTTCAATAGAAGAGACTATATGAAGGCTGTGTGGGATAAAAAAAAATAAGTTATCTTTAACTTGTGTATGATGATTTTGACAGGATTTTAGCTGTGATAAAAAAAAATTTGGATTCAGAAATGTAGATTGGAAGTAACTGCTGATTAACATGTTGTCTTAATGGATTGCATTTCAGTCACTGTTTCACACTCGTTCCAGAAACAGAAACAATATGTAAACGAAAACGGCTTCATTAGGTTTTGGCTGTATTGAAATAAAGTATATTCCTAAGCATTTCCATTCATCTCAACTGCAGTTCCTCACATGTAGTTTCTTGTGTGTGACCCGGCTCAGTTCCATAAAAAATAAATTGTGAGACAATTGGTCAACAATGGCTGCATGTCTCACAAATGGTGCACAACATCAAGTACTTGCAACATCCAATCAAAATAATTTATGAATGGCCGTTATTATTTTGATGATAATGTAAAAGCATCTACCGGCATGGGCTAAAAGCCAAAGGTAACCATCTAAATCTTGCCATCCTTGCAATGCTAAATATGCTGTGTAAAAGGTTTGTGTTTCAATTTAAACAATCAAACATCCTATTTGTAGAGGCTGTATTGAGAATGACCCAGGCCTTAAAGGGTCTTTGGTTTAATCCAACAGTAAGGGCTGTCGGCTCTAAAGTTTGTGCATGATATGCTGATGTCATAGGATGTTCTGAGCAAGACGTGGAGTTCTGTTACAGAGATCAGTCATTGTTATCCATCACTCTCTTCAATCTCTTTCACTCAACTCCTCTCTTTTTTCTCCATCTACTCAATGTGTCCTATTAAGTAGCAATATGAACCGTATACCAGTACAGATTAGTGTTTGTGGTGTATATTATGAGTATTGATTGTCTCCCAGGGGGTGAAAGAAATGTCTAATGGTGCTCTATTTTTAAATGCTTATAGTTATATCTAATAAAATTAAAGTTTTTGTAATGCATTTTACACATTTTGGCTGGGTAATCCAATATTAATTCTTAAACTCCATATATATATAGGCTATATAAAACGAAAATGTGCACTTAACTTGATTATGTTTTTAGCATCTCATTGACCAAATAAATTAACAGCACATATATGTGCTGTAATGTAAACAAATATTAAATTAACTTTATAGAATCAAAATTGCTCAAATCCGCAACTGTTACATTATTCGCTATTATATCGCAATGAGGAACTTCAAACTTATAGTCAAGGGAATGGCTTGTCTGGGATAGAGATAATGAGATATGATAGTTGACTGAAAATTGATGGCCTGAATACGGGAAAGAAAAAGATGCTTATGAAGGGCAGAGTAATGGGAGAAAGGGGGATTGTTTTCTTTAATTAGTTTTGTTCTCTAGAGTGATAGTCAGTAGAATGGTGTGTGTAGATTTAAAGGGAAGTTATGTAAACCAAATCTATGACAGAATAATATAATTTCTCTTAGAAAATTTAGGGTTTTTGTTTTAAACTGGCTAATTTGGTTTCATTGTTTTTGTTTTATTTCATCTTAACTGTAGAATCTAAACAAAGTTGGCCTTTAAATAGCCTTTTGGGTAATTTTTATCAACCATTTATTTATTTTATTTACTAAAGGAAAAAAAAATAGCTTATTCTCAATTCACAATTTTACTCTATGATAATATAGTCTAGACCAGGGGTAGGCAAGTTCGGTCCTAGAGAGCCGCTGTCCTGCAGAGTTTGGCTCCAACACTGAAAAAAAACCTCTCCTGCCTATAGCCTTAGTAATCCTGAAGATATTGTTTGTTCAGGTGTGTTTGATTAGGGTTGGAACTAAATTCTGCAGGATAGCGGCTCTCTAGGACCGAACTTGCCTACCCCTGGTCTAAACCAATGTCATTTTTGTATTATACTGCTCTAAGACTTGTGTTGAAGGTCCAAATGCAGCTTTATTGGGACATTCCAGAATCTTAATCCATATAACGAGCACAGGGTCAAACACACGGTCAAACAATCCAAATTAGCAACAGGATACTGAAAACACAGGCAAAACGGGTAATCCAGAATACAGGCAGAGAATCAGAGAATCAAAAAATGAAATAAAACACTTAATGAGAACAGGCAATGGATACTTGGAAATGGAGTTCATGATGAGATAGCACAAGAGACGGAAGGAGTCCCCTCTGGTGGCGATTATGGGCACTCCAGCTGGCGGATGTGACATAGACAGCAGGCAGAGTAGGTGACCAGGGTGGAGCAGGCAGAGCAGGTCACCAGGGTGGAGCAGGCAGAGCAGGTGACCAGGGTGGAGCAGGCAGAGCAGGTGACCAGGGTGGAGCAGGCAGAGCAGGTGACCAGGATGGAGCAGGCAGAGCAGGTGGCCATGGCGAAGCAGGCAGAGCAGGTCACCAGGGTGGAGCAGGCAGAGCAGGTCACCAGGGTGGAGCAGGCAGAGCAGGTGACCAGGGTGGAGCAGGCAGAGTAGGTGACCAGGGTGGAGCAGGCAGAGTAGGTGACCAGGGTGGAGCAGGCAGAGTAGGTGACCAGGGTGGAGCAGGCAGAGCAGGTCACCAGGGTGGAGCAGGCAGAGCAGGTGACCAGGGTGGAGCAGGCAGAGCAGGTCACCAGGGTGGAGCAGGCAGAGCAGGTGGCCAGGGTGGAGCAGGCAGAGCAGGTGACCAGGGTGGAGCAGGCAGAGCAGGTCACCAGGGTGGAGCAGGCAGAGCAGGTCACCAGGGTTGAGCAGGCAGAGCAGGTGACCAGGGTGGAGCAGGCAGAGCAGGTGACCAGGGTGGAGCAGGCAGAGCAGGTGGCCATGGCGAAGCAGGCAGAGTAGGTGACCAGGGTGGAGCAGGCAGAGCAGGTGGCCATGGCGGAGCAGGCAGAGTAGGTGACCAGGGTGGAGCAGGCAGAGCAGGTGGCCAGGGTGGAGCAGGTGACCAGGGTGGAGCAGGCAGAGTAGGTGACCATGGCGGAGCAGGCAGAGTAGGTGACCAGGGTGGAGCAGGCAGAGCAGGTGGCCATGACGGAGCAGGCAGAGTAGGTGACCAGGGTGGAGCAGGCAGAGCAGGTGGCCAGGGTGGAGCAGGCAGAGCAGGTGACCAGGGTGGAGCAGGCAGAGCAGGTGGCCATGGCGGAGCAGGCAGAGTAGGTGACCAGGGTGGAGCAGGCAGAGCAGGTGACCAGGGTGGAGCAGGCAGAGCAGGTGACCAGGGTGGAGCAGGCAGAGTAGGTGACCAGGGTGGAGCAGGCAGAGCAGGTGGCCATGGCGGAGCAGGCAGAGTAGGTGACCAGGGTGGAGCAGGCAGAGCAGGTGGCCAGGGTGGAGCTGGCAGAGCAGGTGGCCATGGCGAAGCAGGCAGAGTAGGTGACCAGGGTGGAGCAGGCAGAGCAGGTGGCCATGGCGAAGCAGGCAGAGTAGGTGACCAGGGTGGAGCAGGCAAAGCAGGTGGCCAGGGTGGAGCAGGCAGAGCAGGTGGCCAGGGTGGAGCAGGCAGAGCAGGTGGCCAGGGTGGAGCAGGCAGAGCAGGTGACCAGGGTGGAGCAGGCAGAGCAGGTGGCCATGGCGGAGCAGGCAGAGCAGGTGGCCAGGGTGGAGCAGGCAGAGCAGGTGGCCATGGCGAAGCAAGCAGAGTAGGTGACCAGGGTGGAGCAGGCAGAGCAGGTGGCCAGGGTGGAGCAGGCAGAGCAGGTGGCCATGGCGAAGCAGGCAGAGTAGGTGACCAGGGTGGAGCAGGCAGAGCAGGTGGCCAGGGTGGAGCAGGCAGAGTGGGTGACCAGGGTTGATCAGGCAGAGCAGGTGACCAGGGTTGAGCAGGTGGCCATGGTGAAGCAGGCAGAGTAGGTGACCATGGTGGAGCAGGCAGAGCAGGTGGCCATGGCGAGGCAGGCAGAGTAGGTGACCAGGGTGGAGCAGGCAGATCAGGTGGCCATGGCGAAGCAGGCAGAGTAGGTGACCAGGGTGGAGCAGGCAGAGCAGGTGGCCATGGCGAAGCAGGCAGAGTAGGTGGCCAGGGGGGAGCAGGCAGAGCAGGTGGCCATGGCGAAGCAGGCAGAGTAGGTGGCCAGGGTGGAGCAGGCAGAGCAGGTGACCAGGGTGGAGCAGGCAGAGCAGGTGGCCATGTTGGAGCAGGCAGAATAGGTGACCAGGGTGGAGCTGAGGGGACTGAAGTTCCCCACAGCAGAGCAGAAGACCACCACAGCAGACTAGACAGGGCTGATGACCACCACGGCAGAGCTGGCGGGGCTAAAGACCACCAAAGCATAGCTGATGACCACTATGGTGGAGCAGGCAGAGCTGCTTACCACCAAGGCGGAGCTGAAGACCACCAGGGCAGATCAGGAAGAACTGGAACAAAGAGCACAGCGAGGTTAGGTTTGGCCTTTAGGGCTGTGTCAAAAAAGGCAGGATATAACAGATTGAGTCTTCAATCACGGTCTCCTTGACAGAGAATCTGGAACTTAGAATGAACTTTCTGGCCGAGACGAGACAGGCAGGGAGTTCATAGGCGACCTCCGTGGTCGTGACAGGACAGACTGAGAGTTCATAGATGACCTCAGTGGTCGTGTCAGGGCAGACTAAGAGTTTGGTGATGACCTCCGTGGTCGTGTCAGGGCAGACTGAGAGTTTGGGGACAACCTCCATGGTCGTGTCAGGGCAAACTAAGAGTTCAAGGTCGACCTCCATGGTCGTGTTAGGGCAGACTGAGTGTTCGGGAACGACCTCCGTGGCCGTGTCAGGGCAGACTGAGAGTTTGGGGACAACCTCCATGGTCGTGTCAGGGCAAATTAAGAGTTCAAGGCCGACCTCCATGATCGTGTCAGGGCAGACTGTGTGTCCGGGATCGACCTCCCGCCTGGAGACTCTGGCATGACGTGGTAGATACAGCCATAGATATACATAATAAAGGCCTTTATTATGTATATCCAACGCATTCTCATCCTTTGGCGTCATATAGGTGACGCCATATGACATTTCGTCGAAATCTTACGCACATGGCATCCTTTAGCGTCAATATAACAGGTTTAGGTAGGTTTAGGTCTGGGGTAGGGTTACGGTTATGACGCCTCAGGATCTGCGTCTCATATTCACGCTAAACGATGCCATGTGCGTTGGATTTAGACGAGCGTCACCTGTATGACGCCTTGGGTTCTGCGTCTCATATTGACGCTAAACGATGCCATGTGCGTTGGATTTAGACGAGCGTCACCTGTATGACGCCTTGGGTTCTGCGTCTCAAATTGATGCTAAAGGATGCCATGTGCGTAAGATTTCAACAAAATGTCCAAAGCGTCACATGTATGACGCCAACGGATGAGAACGGGCAGGTATATCTATGGGTACAGCATGAATGTCACTTTCATCCTCCACAACACCCACAGTAAAATCAGAGCCACTCGGCTGCAATACAAGATCTAAATAATGTTCCAGAGTCCAGTGAGGATCATTCAAAGGCATAAGCAAACTGAGCGACTCAGATAGCCGAAGATGAAGATGATGAAGACTTCTAATGATAAATGTATAATTTCTTATTGAAATCTCTGACTTATGATTTCAAACTTTGCCATTTGGCAAATCTGAGCACAGTTTGAGCCAATGAGACACTAAAACTCTAGAGGAGACAAATGTGAGATTACTGAGGTCTTCTTCACAGAAAAAAAAATCTGGGAGGTTGAAGCTGAATAAGATTCTACAATATGTCCATGAAGACATCTCATTTGTCATTTTTCTTTCCTGTGGGAATCTATGACTAACTGACTGCCCATCCATAATAAACACTAAACAGCCTGGATCATCTGCTTGCAGGTCACCCATCAATAAAAACGGAAACCACTTGACAAAGTGGCTTGTGGTAAAATGATCAGAATTATGCCCTCCCCATCTCAGTGCAATGCCGTAGTCTGTACATTAAGTGAGAAAGCATTACTGTAAACCAGAGCCCCTTCCGCTTATCCTGTAGACTGCACTCAGAGTCTCTCAGGGGGAATTAGGGCCAATGGAAGCTGGAGGTACAGAGAAAATGGAGGGATGGAGATTGAGTGTGGAAGAAAGACCCGCAGCAATGATGATTATATTGTCTGCTGCAGTATAAAATTCATTTAGTAATTTAAGAGAAGATGAATGCGAGAATGCAAAACTGCATAAAAACCTGTATATAATTATACAGTAATTATTTATGTACATATACACACACAATTTTGGTAACACTTTTCAAAAAGGTTTCATTAGTTAACATTAGTTACCCAGACAGCAACCTAGTGTCGGCCCAGATCTGGCCCACATTTGGGGTGTGTGGAATCCACGTGTACCAGATGTGGCAGTGGCCCGGATCTGGGCCGACACTATTGCTGTCTGGCTAACTACTTTAGTTAATGGGAACTAAGAATGAGCAATACTTTCAAAGAATTTATTCATCTTAGTTCATTTTAATTTCAAACTGTACTAATACATCATTCAAATCATATTAACATTATATTAAATGTTAATAGGTAAAATATAATATGTGAAATGGAAATGGCTGGATATGAAGAAAGGGATAAAATGGCAGTGTGAAGAGTGAGTAAGGAGGAAATCTGGCCTAAAGAGGTAAAGAGAAAGAGGATGTAATGGCTTTGAGGAATTTTGCACACTTTTAGCTGGATGTGGATGGAGGAAAGCCACCGCTCAGAATTTCAGACAGTTTAAAGACCTTGGATAAAAGGCAAAAATAAAAGGCAAATCAGAGTGTTGCCCACATGCTGACCTTAACCGGAGGTAAAAGTGAACTCATCCTGAAACAGTCCACTCAAAAAAAAAAAAAAAAAAAAAAAAAAAGTTTGAGATGAGAAGATGAATTATTCACTGATGTTCAGCTTTGCAACTACGGTATAAGGAGGGACCATTATTCAGGTGGCAGGTATTACTGTATTAAAACTACACTTAAATTAATTTAAATCCATTTCAGTTCTATTTAATTTCAAAAAAATTTTTTTTTAACATTTTAGGAGGAACTCTGAGTTGAGTTGTGAAAGATTCAAAACCTCACTAACGTAATTAAATCATAAGTTGGAAGCTGACGTATAAATGCATTGTTACTATCAAGCGTAAACAGCATCTCCTTTTGGCCGCATGATTACGTTAGGCAGTGCTTTGTCGTTGTCTACATATCAAACAAACATTCACTCAAAAGACACTGTTTTCTGTAATACCTGAGTCTATTTGGAAGAGAAGCATGTGTGAGTTTGTATCGTCCTTGACTGGCACAGCAGTACATGTTGGACTCAGTGGGACATCTGTTCCACCGTCAGAGAGCACCAAGATCTTTCTTTTCCATCTGTTGCCACTTGCCACCCAACTCACCCTGTCAGAAGGCAAAAAGTGTAAACAGTGAATATAATCAAAAATAATCCCTTCACATTGCCATCAGTCCCATTTATTCTATACATGGTGAATGGCACATAGTGCAATAGGGGATAGTGAACGATTCAGACAATGAATTTTATGCTTTCAATCGGGTGGATGAAGTCTGGATTCACGTTGTCACCACAGAAAACGTATCGGACCCATTTAAATTCTGCAAAGAATGCTATATTTTAAAGCGATATGCTAGGAGGAAACCTAAAGGGGGGCACTAAAGGCCTGTTCACTTCAAGAAGGATAACTCAAGATAATGATAGCAAACTAAACAAATAAACTTATGTTATTTCAGGTAGTTTCCGAGGCAACAATTCTCATTTTCATTTAGTTTAACTTGCCCCCGGTTTCAGACAAGGCTAGTCCCATACTGAAATGCATGTTTTAACTGAAAGCAGCTTGCACTGATATCTTAAAATATGTCACTGCCATTATTTCTCAAGATGCCCCCAGTAATGTGTTTTTTTCTAAGGCACTTTTATAAAAGCTACTTAAATGTCATAATTGAATTAAGGCCTAATCCTGGCTTAATCTAAGCCATATCTGTGAAACCAGACCTTGATGTAGGCTACTAAAATAATTCAAACTAAAACTGAAAAAAAAAAAAATATATATATATATACACTCACCTAAAGGATTATTAGGAATACCTAATAATCTAATACTGTGTTTGACCCCCTTTCGCCTTCACAACTGCCTTAATTCTACGTGGCATTGATTCAACAAGGTGCTGAAAGCATTCTTTAGAAATGTTGGCCCATATTGATAGGATAGCATCTTGCAGTTGATGGAGATTTGTGGGATGCACATCCAGGGCACGAAGCTCCTCTATTGGGTTGAGATCTGGTGACTGTGGGGGCCATTTTAGTACAGTGAACTCATTGTCATGTTCAAGAAACCAATTTGAAATGATTCGAGCTGACATGGTGCATTATCCTGCTGGAAGTATAGCCATCAGAGGATGGGTACATGGTGGCCATAAAGGGATGGACATGGTCAGAAACAATGCTCAGGTAGGCCGTGGCATTTAAACGATGCCCAATTGGCACTAAGGGGCCTAAAGTGTGCCAAGAAAACATCCCACACACCATTACACCACCACCACCAGCCTGCACAGTGGTAACAAGGCATGATGGATCCATGTTCTCATTCTGTTTACGCCAAATTCTGACTCTACCATCTGAATGTCTCAACAGAAATCGAGACTCATCAGACTAGGCAACATTTTTCCAGTCTTCAACTGTCCAATTTTGGTGAGCTCTTGCAAATTGTAGCCTCTGTTTCCTATTTGTAGTGGAGATGAGTGGTACCCAGTGGGGTCTTCTGCTGTTGTAGCCCATCCGCCTCAAGGTTGTGCGTGTTGTGGCTTCACAAATGCTTTGCTGCATACCTCGGTTGTAACGAGTGGTTATTTCAGTCAAAGTTGCTCTTCTATCAGCTTGAATCAGTCGGCTTCAACAAGGCATTTTCGCCCACAGGACTGCCGCATACTGGATGTTTTTCCCTTTTCACACCATTCTTTGTAAACCCTAGAAATGGTTGTGCGTGAAAATCCCAGTAACTGAGCAGATTGTGAAATACTCAGACTGGCCCGCCTGGCACCAACAACCATGGCACGCTCAAAATTGCTTAAATCACCCTTCTTTCCCATTCTGACATTCAGTTTGGAGTTCAGGAGATTGTCTTGACCAGGACCACACCCCTAAATGCATTGAAGCAACTGCCATGTGATTGGTTGATTAGATAATTGCATTAATGAGAAATTTAACAGGTGCTCCTAATAATCCTTTAGGTGAGTGTATATATATATATATATATATATAAAAATCTAAAATCTAATTCAAAATATTAATAAAAACTATAATAGTATCTGAATTAAACAAAAAAAGAAACACTGCTATGCACACATATAAAATATGAGATCATAAATTTACTTTAACCCTCTGGGGTCCTTCATTTCAGAGTCACACTCAGGACCTTCGGGTCCAAATGGGCCGGAAGGGTGGGATTAATATTTATTTTTAAAAAATCATCTTTTTTTTTTTTTACTTGTTTTTTATAATATTTTTTCTTTTCTTTTTTGGTGTTTTGAGATAATTTCAAAAATAAAAATGTTTATAATTAATATTAATGCAATAATTATGACCCATTTTTTCCCCATTGAATATAATAGAAAATATTTTTATTTATTTTTTTAAAGCTGTATTTCATTTTAGAGTCAAGCCTAGGCCTCATGAAAGCAATTTTTGAAATGAGATGGATGCCATCTGGTGGACAAACTGAGCATTTTAAAAATTCAAAACCCATATGTAATCTGAATTTATTAGTGTGTATGTGTATAAAAGTGTGTTTGTGTGTGTGTGTGTGTGTTTGTGGCCTGGTAAACCCTACGTTATGGGGACAAAATGTCCCCACAAGGATGGCAATATCCGAAATCCTTGTTCGTGTGGGGACATTTTTTGGTCCCCATGAGGAAATCAGCTTATAAATCATACTAAGTGATGTTGTTTGAAAATGTAAAAATGCAGAATGTTTCCTGTGATGGGTAGGTTTAGGGATAGGGGCAGTGTAAGGGAATAGAATATACAGTCTGTACAGTATAAAAATCATTATGTCTATGGAAAGTCCCCATAAAACATGAAAACACAACATGTGTGTGTGTGTGTGTGTGTGGATGTGTCTGTTTTGCACTCTTGATGTTTTATAGATTCACCCCTTCACTGTTGTGTGCTTTTTTTCTGGATCGTGGCTGATTTGTAGATTGTACGCACAAAAAAACTCTGTATTTTCACATTTTTGCCAATTTCCCATTCATTTCCTATGCGGGTCCATTTGGACCCGAAGGTCCTGAGTGTGACTATTTTTTTTACAACCACTTAGACTATTCAAATCCTGTCCCCAATTTTTTTGGGTGTTCATATACCAAGTACCAACAAAGTCACCAAATTTCGGACCATTCCGATAAAGCTATGATTTAAAAAAAAAAAAAAAAAATTAAATGCTTCGGGTCCATTTGGGCCGAAGGACCCCAGAGGGTTAAGAATGCAGAACTATTTATAAACTTTGAAAACAAGCTTTAAGTTAATGCACCACAGATCCACCCAGAGTCCAGACGCAACAGTGAACATGAACTTTCTCATTCTGCTTTGGTGTTGATAATGCCATCATGGCACACAGAATGGCATGTCATCTATGCTAAACAGGTCAGAGTGAATATACAGGGTGCCTCAATTCACTCTGTAATTAAATAACATAGCAGCACCCCAAGGACAGCTAAGGCACAACTGTCAGCAGACAAAGGAAATAAATAACATGGGCCACCGAACATTTACTGTTCAACAAATCAGAGAGATAGAGAGGAGGGGGGATGGGTTCAGGTATTCCTAAAATGAGATTGGATTTTAATTAAATTCCACAGCGACTGAATGAAAACATTGTAGGTTTTAATAATTAAGTTGAGGAATTTATCCAAAACACAATGGCAGTGAAAATTATGAAATGGAATGGAGACTGTAGGGATGAAGGTTAGCGCTCAATTAAACCAGTTTGTAGATTAGACACACCAAGTATGATGGACACACACAAGTAATCTGCTGATTTAGTCATCATTTCTTTCCCAGAGGTTCAACATTGGTATTCTTTGTAAGTCTGCTAAATGAATATAATTAAATATGCAGAGCCGGAATAGCACATTTTTGGCAGACTCACTTAATTATCATTGCGTCTGTGGTGTTTGGAATAATATCTATTCTGTTTCCTCACTATGACTGGGTGAGCAGAGTTTTGTTGAGGTGTAAATGTGAGCGGTTGCAAGCGGATCCACACTGCTGAAGGTATGCTATCCTCAGCAGTGAGAAGTCTTGTTCAGCACTTGTTCTACAATTGCTTTGGTTGGATGAATTATCAAAACCACTGGGCTGTTAAGTCATTCACTGTTTTCTATAACAGAGTGATGAAAAGCAATAAAACGATTTGCGGGATTGCAGAGGAACAGACATGTTCTTGCTTTCCACTTTCATCTGCTCTTTTTCAGGATAGAATGTTTGCAAACACTTCCTTGCCATATGTGCTAAAGTAGACTATTGTTTCTCATTTTTAATGTTTTCTGCGCTGATAATATAATAGCAGGCCTAATAATGTATTTGGTATGAAATATGTGCCTTAACAACATTCTAACAATGCAAAGCAACATTTTAAAAACATTATAAATGTGCGGCCACATTAATCGCTGTTCTGCGAATCGCAGGTGAAATCTAGTCGTTTAATAGGAATCCATGCAATCTGGAATTTCATATATTATAAATAATAATCAAAACTTACGTTACCAAAACATTTAGAACATATTTTTGTTAGCGCAGCACATTAGCAATATGTTGAAACATGCTAGAAGCATGCTAGAAACATCAAGTTCGTAACATGTTAAAACATTTTAGTAATGTTAGCTAAGAACATATAGCAATGCCAAAAATGCAATGCAAGGAACGGGTAATGTTAAACCATGTCAAAATGTGTTTAAACATTCTAGTAATGCCTATATCAATGTATTATCAACATGCTAAAACATGCTAGAAACAAGTTAGCACAATGCTAAAACATGGTAGAAATGTGGTGAAACATGCTAACAATTTTTTTACATGCTATCGTCATCTGACCTTCTTTCTGTCTGTCTGACAGTAAAACCTTCAAACCTCAATTAAAACTACTTTACACATTCATGCCAAACATAAAAATTTGTAAAACATTAAATCGTTATATATTCTGTCTTGTTATTATTTCAGTTACGATACATTTATTTATATGGCTTTATGACTGTTTTGGGCACAAAAAATATATATATATTTGTGGCATTATAAATTGACCTCTATATGGTATACCTCTTTTAACAGAGACCATAACATACAGTATTAGTTGATTGAAGGGGGGGGGGGGGGAGTCTCCAAAAGGTGGACAATGAGCACGCATTTGACAGCATCTTTTGCGCATCAGTTATCCACACAGTGTCTGTGTATGTCAGTGTGATGACAGGCTCAGAAATGAACTCTCTGAGCTTTAGAGTGGCCTCATCGATGAATAAGTGCACTATAATGGCTGGCCATCCATCTATGAGCAAAGCTACAGGGATCAATAGCCAGAAGGCATCAGGCAGGAGGCAGGCATATGATCTTGGTGAAGAGGCTGTTATCTTCCTTGAACCCTAACAGCGTCATATAAAGTGCCGCACAAGGCTATTTGATCTGAACCTGCTTGCATTAAGTTTGACTATGTCTCAAATCTGCTGCCTACCTAAGTTGCTGTTTTTGGGCATCACAGCCTTTTCGGATGTAAAGTCTATCTCAAGTTAAAGGTAGAAAAAGTATTATCTTTTGATATATCCTTTATGGTTAAACCAATCGCACAACACATTGTGAAGAACATAGAAATAAATCCCTCCAAAAATGGAAGAGCAAAATATCCAAATATATTGTTTGCAGTGATATAAAATTTAATTTTATGATATTTTCATTTTATTTCATTCATATGTTCATGATTTTAATTTAAAGGTACACATTGTACAGGGTTCCCACACCTTGGTTAACCTGAAATTCAAGGACCTTTCAAGGACTTTCCAGGTCAAATACCCTCAAATTCAAAGACTAAACCCTCTGGTCCTCTTCTTTTAGGGGTCACACTTGGCTCCGTCGCAGTCAAAAGGGACCGCAGCCTTGAAATGTAACTTCTTTTTTTTTCCAGGAAAACCAATGTATTATATTTTTGTTCAATAATATTTTTTGATGATATTATTCAGAATTTTGAAGGAATTTTATAATACTATGTAATATTTATATTTTTTTATGAGCTATTTTTTTCCATTAGAACTAATTTTATAAAATAAAATAAAATCAATAAATGCAATATTTCACATTAAAATAGAGTGGAGGCCTTTAAAATCCATTTATTGAAGTGAGAAAAGTGCCACTTGGAGGCGTTAAAAAAATAAAAAATTGTGTAATGTCCTGTAACCAACTGTATAGCTCCCTATATAAAGGCTAGGATGGCTTGAGGGGGGAGTAAATCATGGGCTAACTTCCATTTTAAAGTGAACTACTCCTTATAGTAACACGTAAATGCCAGTAACTAACGTAAATCAAGCAAGCTAGTATGCATAGGCCACAAAGTGTTGGCGAAATAACACAGCGGACCGGAGGGAATAATATGGATTTTTTTCCAGAAAACTCCTTGCAAAAAAATAAATTCAAGCACTTTCAAGGACTTGTATCTATTATGTTTGTTTTCAAAAACTTTCCAAACTTTCAGATTCACTAACTTTCATGGATTTCAAGGACCCGTGGGAACCCTGATTGTAACTTTTGACCCTCTAGCGGTTAAAAAACAAAACTGCATGCATTTTGCGGGAGAAAATTGTTTTGGTTGTGCTTTGGATCTGGGTGACTGTGCGGATGAATATGGTTATCCTATTTCTAATAAAACATTCACTACTAAGATTAAAGTTAGGGTAGGTAATTTTGGAGAGGCTTACAATAGCAGGCTAGCTTTAAAAGCATAAGATCCCACCCTCCCATCAAAAACACATGCACGTGGACAGCCAGAGCAGAGTCTGCAAAGCGTCACGAGGGACGGCGTTAAATGACCTCATATCTCATGCTGCAGATTAATTTCGGCATTGATAGCGTTGCCATGGAAACGCATAATTTCGAGGTGAGAACAGCTCCAGGTTGAACGTCACGGGTTGTCATCTCGTAATTATGGTAATTACTACATAGTGTGAACGCAGCATTAGCTTGTTGTTTTGGTTCAGGAGGAACTGTTAAAGGTGGCTGCTGCTTGTTTGAGGCGATTGGTGACTGTCTGTCTACAACCCTGCATAGCCTCATGGAAAGTGCTGATGACGTGTGATGACTAAATGCAATGATTGGACAAACTTTTTTTGGTCCTGAGACTTCAACAGAAGACATATTTGAATATTTAGACCACTTCTATAATTGATTGCTATCAGGATGTGAAGAGAGTTTTTCAACCAGTATAACAAAAAGTGTTTGTGAAAAACATTGCCTACCCTACCTTTAAGATATATAACCAGTTTAGATGTTTAGGTTTAGTTTAGGATCTCAAGCTGAGCTGAAGACGTTACTGTAGTTTTACCCATAGACACAAGTACTTTTTAAAAATATAAAATATAACATTTAAAATATATTCCAGCACAGCGCTACAACAACCATAATGAAATGACTCTTCACAATATATAATACTTTGCAATTGACTCTGTTAGAGCTACATATACTGTATGGCAATTTTATTGTTCAATAAAATACCTTACTTACCTGTTGAGTAATAAAAATGCCATCTCTGCATCACTTTTAGAATATTTCAAATCCCTCAGTTCTCGCCAAGCCAATGTTGATTCTTGTTTTATTACGAGCTCTGTCGTGTTCTCTTTTTGTCAGCAGAATCTCCTATGTTCAGCGTTTGTTTAAAACTGGTGAATCCCCGGACCCGGAGGTTCGAGATTTAGCGGCTCCATGTCGACCTTTCTCGCTCGTTGTGACAACTAACCTCTGCCACTCACACCATACACACGTCACAGTAGCCAGAGCAACTTTTCTCTATTTACGGATATGACGAGACGCGCATGTGGGCGAGTGACGTATGTACACAATTCCTTGCCAAAATCTTCACACTAGGTCTAAAATATAAACACTTATAATAAGCTTAGCTTACCATAGTGAATCAGGGTATAAGACAAAAACACATTTTAGAAGGATTGATGATGTATTGACTGGTAACACAAAGGTTGCGGGTCGATCCTCAATACCTGCAGGAAATAACTGAGGTACCCTTGCCCTGAGCGCTCCCTGGGAGCCACACCAAAAATGGCTGCCTGCAGCTCCATGTGTGTGTGTGTCCATCATGGTTTACAGTGTGTGTTCACTACTTATGTTCCTGATGTGTGTGCTGCTCTAACTTAGATGGGTGAAATGCAGAGGACAAACTCCAAGTATGGGTTACACATGTCACCTTAACTTTCACTTTATAATTGGGAAATGTTATAAATTATAACATGTTGCACCACAGGACAACCACTTGAATTTAAGTCTACTACACTTATACAGTACAAAACAAAGTACTGATATGATATAGTTCTATCTAATGGAAAAAATGTGTAGGCCCAAAACAGTGTGTGCTGTGTATTTTTGTGCTTAGAGTATAAAAACAATATCCTAGCAACATGCTCACATCAGAGTTATCTATGCTTGTGAAATTAAACACTGAGATGGAAGCATTTAAAAATAGTCCTTCCCGCAACGCCTCTCAGCTAGACACATGCTAAGAATACCAGAGCTGGGTTAGAAAACAACTCTGCATGTCATATTGAATGGCTCTTTTTCCCACATTGGGAATGCAACATTTATGAACTGATTATTAACCCTGATTGTAAGTTTTCAGTCTGTCAGCAGATTAAGTAGAATAATTTTTATTTTTTTTAAGCTGGGTTGTTTCAACTCATGTTTGGGTCAAATGTGGACAAACCCAACCGTTGGGTTTAAAATTGAATGAAAAAATGTAAACCAACAGATGGGTTTGTCCATATTTGGCCCAAACATGGGTTGAAACAACCCAGCATTTTTTAGAGTAAGCTGTTTTCCTCATGGGGACCAAATAATTTCAGGGCAAGGATTTCAGAAATTGTTCCCCATGTACATGTACCTATTATAATTACAATAACTGGGTAATAAATAGATAGTAACCCTGAAGTTGAACCTATACCCCTAAACCTAACCATAACTCATGTAGTTACCTTTTAACCAGTACTCTCTTAGGTAAGAACACTGTAAGTACACGTAAGTGCACATACTGTAAAATAAAGTGCAACCACTGCCATCTTTGTAGGGAACCATACTAGTATCTCGTAATCAATTGTTTGTGCTAGGATGACAAGTCTTGATAATCGATGTTCATCTTTTCTCCATGTCTCTCAGGAGTGTGGTACGCTCAGGCTTTGGAGGTGAATACAGGGAAGGTCAATTTCATAGAAGTGATGAATGGAAGTTCAGTGCTCTTACCCTGCACTTACGCCAGCTGCATAGGCATTAAAAACCTTTACTTCAACTGGCAGTATAAGGACAATGGGACAATGGTTAAGGTGAGACATTCAGCCGTCTCTCAATCACACTGATTTCATGCAGCTCATGCTAACAGAAGAACATTTTTACAGTTTTTTTCTTTACCCATTTCACAATAATGCTTCACACAGTTCTCTTATCGAACTTTCATCTTGGCACAGCAGTTCATTTCACATAAAAAATGTGATATCAAATCATCTCATTCTTAATTCTATAGCAAAAGTTGTCACCCAATAGGCACAGTTTGTCACTCATAAAACAAACACTAACAACATCTACCATTACACAGAATTTATTTCATAATATTTATTTACAAAACAAAAATGACAGCTCTTGACTCTTTAGAATTCACTGCAGTGTATGTTACATGGTCCATGTTTACATTACAAAATTATTCCTAAGTTTTATTTTCTTTTGTATAGATAAAAGACTAAACACATGTAGGTGTTCAGCCACGTCTAATGTGTTTAGTATTTCATTTTGTAGACTTTTTAGATGGTTATATGGTTTTAGTGTCGAAACATTGGAAATTACTGTCTTGTACAGTTTTGTATTATGTTAGGTTTTGAAAGTTAGTTTAAACGTTTTGCAAAGAGCATATAGACATGCAAAATTAGCCTGTACATATAGTTTCGGCAGTGGTTTTGTGAGAAAAGTGAGATTTTGTGTAATTTGAAAGGAGTAGTCATTGAATGCATTTTGTGCCAAAGCAATGATAAATAGCTATTGTAGATATTGTAAAATGGTGACATATGTAAACAAATTATTAGTTTGTTACATTTCTGTTTATAATTTATTCACAGTTTAAATAACAGATTATTTTCATCAAACAATGTGAAGTTGACTGTTTGATTTACTGACACAAACAGCAATAAACGATTTTGAACTGTACATGAATCATTACTTATCAGAAATCACTGGTCACAGATCAGGTATTAGAATGAACATGGTTACTTACATGTTGTGGCATTACTGTCGAGTCCATATCGTAAAAGTCTGTTTGCAAAGCCTGCACCGAAATTGCGACTGATATACCAAATAATTCACAGTGAAATGTACAGAATACAAATAAATAATGCTCAACTGAGACATTCACATTGATGAAAATAAATAACCACATTCCTAGCATTAGGATCCTTTGGAAGGTAATGTTATTTTTAGTCCAGTGATCGTGTACACTCTTCTATCCTCGTCATCTCACTAGCACGCCAGTGGGCGGGGCTAAAGTTGCGATGATGAATAGGCGTTGATCTTCTTCTGCAGAGGCGTTCTTTCAAATATGACGTCATAAATCACCACATTCCAAAACGTCATTTTCCGTCATTTTCTGTTTTTTTGGCACTAACAAGGAAGTTTTCGGTTCTGAAACTGTAAATTCCTATAGTATGATGACCTCTTATATGTCAAAAGCTCGAGGAAAATTTGATTCCTCAATTCATGACCCAATTAAACAGTGTCTATTTTGAGTGAATTCAAGCAAAAATAAATACATGGCACTTAGTATGATGTTTTGTTTCTAATGCGTCGACATTTATTTATTTCCCGTGATCTATTCCCTCAGCTTTGTGAGGCCACTATCCCAGCAGAAGGAGTAGAACCTAACGTCAAAATCTATCATGAGCGGGTGGAGTTTGTCGGCTCCAGCAAGAAAAATAACATCTCCATCTTACTGCATAATGTCACCTTCGAGGACCAGGGAGAGTACATCTGCTTCGCCCGCAACCCTAAGGAGAAGGAACGCAACCATAGTGCCATTTTCACTCTTTATGTGGTGGACGAATGTAAGTTTCCATTCTCAGTTTTGCAAAAGGTCTTACCCTAGTGAAAAAAAATAGTAGGCCTATACTTAAGCACAATTGATTAAATTGGTATACTTAAAGTCTGTTAAATTAGAACAACTAATTTTATACTAAATGTATTTTAGTTGCAAGTAGTGCTGAAGTTCAAGAAGAAGTACTAAATGCAGGATTCACTCCACTCAGCATAAACTTCAAATGTATTTTGGTGACATTATTATTATTACTGTAATTGAATTACATTGCAATTCAATTACAGTACACTCTGCAAGAGTAAACTTGAAGTGCTATTGGCATGGCATCATTATTGTGTGCTTCAAATACAATAATTTTCCCGCCACTCATCAGTCACCATGGACACTAATCCTCCACCACAGCTGCTCATCATTTAGTTTGTTATGTATAGTTCCTCTGTTTTCAGTCTTCAGTGTTGGTCATTGTTTGTGTATGCCTGTGTTTTGCTACATACTGTTTTTATACTTTTATACTTTTTATACTATTTTGATATTTTGATCCTGCGCTTAGATCGTTAAAATAGCGCCCTAAGTGTTTAACATCAGCAAGGATGGTATGATCAGTGTATAATTAAAATACAAGATATTTAAAGTCAAGTGAACCTAAAGTACTTGCAATTTCACTTTAGCACAATCAAATATACTTAAGTATGTTTTTAGTTGGACTTCAGCACTATTTCTGGATAACTAAAGTGCTTAATATATTTTTTTTTCACTAGGGTAATTATATGTATTTTATACCGTGTGTTTTTTCACGATGTGTTATAGCACTGAAAGCATCTCGACACGTGTTTGTCTTTGCAGTGAAAGAGGTGGACAACACATTGACCACAATCATTGTGTCCGTGCTCGGAGGTGTCATAGGCCTGATCATTCTCATAATGGTGGTGAAAGCTGTAGTCCTCGCCGTTCTAAGCCAGGTCCAGGAGAAGAAGTAAGTCAGATTTATGAGTCAAAATCTCTACAGTAAAGAATGTTCCCTTACTTTTTATGGCTAGATAATAACATAATCAATGAATTTTAGCCTGCCCTTTGTTGTGTTAAGATACATCCCTTACAGACAAATAAGTGTACTTACAGTTCATTTTATTAAGTATACTCAAGTAAAGTTCAAGTATATTTTTGTAGTAAGTAGTAAAGTCAAGTCAAGTCATCTTCATTTATATAGCGCTTTTAACAATGGAGATTGTTTCAAAGCAGCTTTACAGAGATAAACATACAATTTACGGTAACAGAGATTTTGGCTTTATAGCGTTTTTTGAATAATGTTATTTCCAGCTAAAGTTGGTTTTGATTGATTCACTTCCAGCAAAATTATCATTTGTTATTACATTAGGGGCCACTAAGACAACGGCGTTCTCTCTAAACAGACTTTAACCTGTGACCTGATGGCGTTCACATGCGCATAAAAAATTGATTCTATAGTTAAATTCGTTAAGTCGTTAGTAAGTATGTAGTAAGTATACTAATATCAATGTACAAGTAGTATACTTGTAAGTGTACCATTTAAAACACTCAGGACTAAATTAGCACACTTTTTAGTGTATAAAAGTATACTTATTAGTATACTTTAAGTATTATACAAATACATTTTTCGTTTGTACTGCAACATACTACAGACGAACTTATATACTGACAGTTTACTAGTTAAATACATGTAGCACATTTTTTAGTTTATGAAAGTACACTTTGAAGTATACTCAGTAAACTAGTAGTTTAGTAGCTCTATTCTGCAATTAGTCTTCTTTAAGGGAATTTAACATCATACTTATTGTTTACTATTTGTATTTATGTTATTTTTTCACTTTAAGTATACTACTATGTTCCTATTTAGGTATTCATTTTTATACTTAAATAGACTTTTAACTCTTTCCCCGCCAGCATTTTTTTTATAAAGTTGCCAGCCACCTCCAGCATTTTTTTTATCGCTTTCACAAATCTTTCATGGCCCCCAGAATATTTTGTTGTGAATATCTGAACACGCAATTTATCAAAAGAAAGAAAAGAGCCTCTGCTTTAGAATACATAAGCCTCTGCTTAAGAATAATTTAGAATATATAAGCCTCTGCTTAAGAATGCATGATTTCATTCAAGCGTCATGCATTCTTTTTTATCAACACTTGAATGTGGGTAAGTTTCATTTAAAAAAAGCAACATTTTAAGCAAAAAGCTGAGGAAATCGCGTTTTTGTCAAAGACTACGCCCAGATAGGATTCAGAATGATGATCAAAACATAGGAGTATCACTTTCATCAACACCCCATAGCTTGCCCATAGTTCTGTACCTCTTCCTGCGTTCGACATTTCATTCTGTAACGTTGGGTAGTTTTGATTTATATGCCGTTTAATGTCTGATGATCACGTTAGATTACATGCACGTCAGCAATGCTTCTATCGCTTGTTTCTGCTTCTTCTTCACCTGTGTTTTGATCTGGAGATTCTGTACTTTCAGAGCATGTGTAATAGCGCCCCCTACAATATAACAGTGAAAACATGGATTGCCGGACAATTTCATCAATGGCGGGGAAAGAGTTAAGTAGATTTGAAGTAAATTATTATGTACACTACCAGTGGACTAGCCTACAAAAAAAAACACACATACTCAGAATTAATGCTTTCTTTATAAATCAATATTTTCAAACAATGTAAGTTTCTAATACAGTATTAGAATAGATGGATGGATGGATGGATGGATGGATAGATGGATCTACAATGGGCAGTGGTTTGCAACATCACGAAAAAATCTGCAGAGTCATCTTCCCTTCTGTTCTCTGTAAATGGTGGCATGTGTGCTGCACACTATAACAGAAGGGACTCTCTAGGGTCCAGTGCTCTTCTGGTGACTTTGACATGGTGACTGTTATAAAACTCCCTGTGAGACCAGAGCAAATGTCAATAAATATCATTCTGTCATTTTGAGTAAATGTCAATAACAAGGCATTCTGGGTAATGGTGATACGGGTCATCCCTCACAGGACACCATTTCTCTATATCCTCTGTCTGAAATAAAATTCATTACAATCCCGAATCATTCTTAAGAACACATTCTTCAATAAAAGAGTAAAATTCTTGAAAAGAAAACTCAGTTTAAAATTATAAAACATAAAAACATGAAATTATGTCATAAGGGATAGGGTGCGGTCACATTATCAAAAATGTCATGGGCAATTAGGCCCATTGTCTGTTGTCAGTAGTGATCATGAAGCACAGCTGACTCTTTGTTCAGAACTGAACTTTCGGGTTGGTCAGCTTGGTGAATCCATGTGATCAGCTTGAATCAGTTGTGAAATTTACATGGGTAAATCGTTTGTCCTTACGCATAATGCCCAATCTCATGGATTCCTAAATAACACCAGTAAATGTGACCACACCTTAAGTATCAGATAAATTGACTTTTTTATGTCAAGGCAAAGTTGTTGTCCTACAATGTCCTACAATGTCTATGTCTTTTTTTCCCTCTTTCCTATAGTAAAGAGTGCCTTGTGAGCTCTTCAGGGAATGACAATACAGAAAATGGCCTCCCGGGAACCAAAGCAGACAGCAAACCAACACCAAAGGCATGAAAACAGCATGTATGTGTACATATGTGAGCATATGTACACATGCATAACTATAACAGATTGAAAGAAAGTCATAACAATGGACAGTTTTATTCTCTTTATCTCATGAGAAAAATGCTATATAAATATCATCATATATTTTAGACTGTGCTTGAGGAAAAATATGAAGTGCTGTAGGCTGGATCACTGGACAGAAAAGCATAATTGTACTACTAACAGAAAGCAGATGATGGCTGACGCTTTGGTGTGCTTGCATTCTGCTCTATCTTGTCTGTGAGACACAGCACACTCACACTGCCTTCGCAAACTGCCATATCCTTTCAATGCTCGACAGCACAAGAACCACATAACGAAATGTTTCATATAAACTTTTCTCGTGCAAATTTATACATCTTCTTCACACTGCATTCCAAACGATCCTGAGGTGGAATCACTCGCAAGCTGACAAGTCAGTAACAAAACAAACGCTAAAACAAAAATACTAAACAATTTACGCATAAAACCATGGGTGCCTCTTGACATTGGAATATGTTTACCACCAATTCAAGCAGCTAACCGATTCTGATTATTAACCTCTCCGACCAATTTTACAAGTTATAATGAGTCATAAAGAGCAGGATGTGAGTGCACTTGAAGGCCAGAAACACACTCTACGCAATAGCACCCCTTGTGGCAATGCTGATAATACAACACTAACTTGCCGTTCATTGTAAATTGTGTTCTGACACATTTCATGTGTGAAAATTAGGTTGCGTAGAGTATTTGTCATGTCTAATAGCCTTCTTTAAAGGGTCAGAAGAGGGGGGGGGGGGGGGGTGGAAGACTTACCAGAGATGCAGCTAAGGGGTGTATATCCAGGATCCAGCCAAGCACAGTTTATTCCATTCATTTCTTTTTCATGTTTTCTGCTTTAGATAAAACACAGGTGCCTGTAAACGCTTCAAGCTCCACATGCTTCCTGGGAGCCTTCAAATGCTATATAAATAATGCAATGCTCACATAAAATAAAAGCAAAAAACAAAACAAAAAAAAACCTAGAAAATAAACACCAATATAAAGACAATCCCCAGAAACCAACTCCCTGTAAATGAATGATCTTCTGATGCTGCTTTCAACAAAAATAGCCAATAACTTTGCATGTGAATGTTTTATACAGTAGGCCTACATCTAGTGTACTATGTATCCATTTCTCCGAATCGTGTTCTCCTGTCTTTCCTCGCGTGATCTAAACGTGACTGATCAATCTGTGCTTGTCGTATACATCACCCTCGCTAGTTCATAACATCATACCATCCAGACTCCACAGGACACCACACACCGCCATTGTTGCTAACTGCTAATGTTGAATATTGACATCTGAACGAGCAAGCTAGCAACCTCTGTGCGCTAACCTGCACCAGTCCTCACAGATGCTATGCTAAGAATACTGTTTTCATATCATCATACTATTCGTAAACAAGTGAAACACTTTTGTGACAAAATATAATCTATTGTAATACCTCACATGCCTCTCAATGGCTACTTACATGTGACTAGCATTAGCGTGAACCTCTCAAATCTTCTCATCGATCAGATTAGCTTGATGCTAACTTACGAAAACACACAAATTGCAGAAAATTGTTTTTGTTCTGTAAGATGTTAAAGCGAATTCTGTTTGTCTAAACAAGCCAACTTTCCAAATGTTTCAGGAGTTATTTAAGATTCAAGTGCCAAAACTGAACTGCAAGTGGAACGGTGGATGATTTAGCTGTTGCCTCCATCTAGTTTTGTTTGTCCTCCTCTTTCCTTTTGTATTGGAAACCCCATAAATGCACAATTGTCGCTCATATCCATATCTGGTTTAAGTATTATGACAAATCCATAACATGTGATGAATGTCACTTTGCGATTGTACAGCAAAAATGCAATGAAACCCTCACTAGTCTTCCGCCATAACCCAAAGATGAATGTACGCAGTGGTTGTAGTTATGGCAAATTCAGAGGGGTTGTTTCTGGGCACTTTATTCATAAAGATATATGTGTTTTGAATGCGCATTGTATATGTAGAGCGAAGAGAGATGTAGAATTTATCGCAGGATATTTGAATATGTAGTTGAATAGCTGCAGTGGGGATATTACAAATAGGGGAACAGGAATAATTTGTCTCTTTGAATGGCTGTATCTCTTATATGTGCACATATTAGCAGTCTTCCAAATCTCTTTTAGAAATCAGGGGGCTTCGGCAATCTCAACTGTTTGGAATGCTTTGACAGAGCGGTATGAAATCCAAGTATTTATTAACAGTTTTCATTTAATCCCTTTAAATTGTGTCCGTAAATGTGTCAAAATAAGCCATGATTTGGAGAAAGGGTTTGGTGCCGCTCTGTCTGTCAGATGCACTGTACAGTCATGTGATTAGCGTTGAGTGTCCTAACTGTTGTTGAGCTGGTCACATGGCCTCTTTGATTGATTTTTTTTTTTTTTTTATATTATGCTTCGTACAGCTTGTTGCCTTTTGTCATTTTCAGCCAGTGTATTTATGGATTAAACGATCGCATAAACAAGGAGATTACGTAGATCAGCAATACTGTTAAAAAAAAAAAAAAAAAAAAAAAAATGGCTGTATAGGCTCTCACGAAATGGACAGTTGTATGCAAATGAGCAACTTTTAGTAGAGCTTCTTTGTTATTATTTAGCTATTTTAAGCAATCATGTTAACCCAATTCCTGTTCTGCTCATTTTTTGTGACTTTGTACATGTATCTTTTTTCATAATGATTTTACATTTATTAAAATCAGATATATTGATTAGTATAGTATGGTGGTTCTCAACTGGTTTTGCTTTTCACTGGACCTCAAGCGGCGTACGAAATAATGCTTATTGTACAGAAGTAAACAATAATGCCTTCAGAATTAAATACTGAAAGTTGTTCATATTTCCATGAACTGCGCAAAGATCTAAATACCATATTTAACATAGTTTTGTTCATGGTTTTGGAGGTCACAACCTGTCTGTGTAGAAATCTTGACTAAACCTTCTACCAAGTGGAATGTAAAACGTGTCAAAACACCACAGAATTATTTTTCTTTTCTTCCTAACTGTATTCTAACGTGATTATGTGGCTATTTTGTAGCTGTTTTGCATTTGATTTGGTTGGCAGACAGTTGAGAACCACTGGTATAGTGCGTAGCTGTGTAGATAGACACAGATATGCAGTCTCTTGGTCTGTTTGCTTATGTCTGCTGAAATGGTTGGCTCAGCTCAGCCAAATCTGTGTTCGGTTAGTAATGTCTGAGCAGGCTGCATAGCTGCAGTGTTGCAATGCAGCACTCCATCCATGAGCCATGAATCTGCGCACGTCATGCATTCTCTCTTGATCTGAAGGGCCATGGCAGGGAAAACTAAAGGGAAATGTCTGATTTATATCTTAAAAAGAGCATAATCATCCAAACAGGCCAAAATATTATGTGCTATCAAAAGTGTATACATTTTACTTACTCAAAATGCATGTCACATACTTACAGCTACTACTTTAAGGTAAATATCTACAGCTGCACTTTCAGGCAGGCTGCTTGATCTGGGTTGAAAGAAAATATGGGATTTGGAATATAAAATGTGCTTTATGTGCAAGTTGTTTCTCTGTATTTTGCAGGGAGAATTTGTTCTACATACGTGGGTTGTCCAAAACCACTTGCACTCTTTTAAAATTCTTGTACTTATATTCATTTGAGAGTTTGGCTCTCTTCGATTTGATCCTATACGGGAGCAGATTGCCATTTTGTAAAGTTGACATACAAAATAATGGATTTCCAAGAGAAACAAAAACTGGATTTCACTGCCTGGGTGACTCTCTCTCACTGCCAAGCCAAGAGAGTGTGAGGACTGCTATGTGCTCCAACACATTCCAAGACACTCTGTCTCCCTCTAGTGGATTTTAAGACTTCCAACATTTTTAAATGATTCAATGATTCCAGTCACACTGGCTATGTTTGGAATGGCAAATAAGCAGTGTTGGGGGTAAAGCATTACAAGTAACGCGAGTTAGGTAATCAGATTACTTTTTCAAGTAACTAGTAAAGTAACGCATTACTTTTAAATTTTAAACCAAAATATTGTGTTACTTTTTCAAATAACTAACACAGGCTTATTCATTTCACTTTTGGTGTGAAAGGGCCTTTACAGTTGCCCAAAAAAAGTTTTTAAAAAAGTTTTTAAAAAACAAACAAGCAAGCCTATAGCCCAGCTGAGAAAAAGTGCTGTAAAAGTAACGTAACGTAACATTTCTATGAAAAGTAACTAAGAAATGCAATTAGTTACTTTTCAAGAGAGTAACGCAATATTGTAATGCATTACCTTTTAAAAAACTTACCCCAACACTGCTAATAAGTTTACTGCTTACTGCATACTGCACAGTATACATTGGATACTGTACACTTTTTTTTAAAATAGTATGCAAAACAGTATGCATTATGCTTCACTGTTTTCACATGACGTAAGTCTTAAATTTAATCCAGTTGGAAATAAAACATATTTTCAATTTTTAAATAACATTGTGTAAAAATTAATAGAGATAAATCCAGAAAAGATATTAAAATCAATCCCACTAGTCATGTTGGGTGCATTGCATTGTGGGATACCAATTCTAGTATTATTTATATACTATTACTACATTTATTAATATGTTAAGTTACATTTTATTTTAATATTTTAAATTTCCATTCTGATTTTACTTGTTACTTCATTTTGCCAAGTCAACATTACTGTTTTTAAAGCTATAGTTCTTCATGTAATATTTATATTTACCAAAAAATGATTTTGAATAGTTTTAACAATGACACAAGCATACTGAACACGTAAGCAAATGTGGCAGGAATCACATGCATTTTGAAAACTGCATATTGCATACTGTAAAAAAATAGTACTAGTAGAATGCTAGCATGCTAATCCAAACCTAGCCATTGTATAAGAACATAATTATGTAGAGTTTTAAAGTTTATATTTTACAGATGTGCATAAGTATTCTTTGTGCACTAAATAGACTAGACAAATTTAAGAGATTTTATTCATATATGTAAACCAAGAAAACAGCCTAAAGGATACAACTTTCAAAGCTACTTTAACAAGCCCTGCTGTACCACCCATCAGCACACCCAGGAGAACGTTCCTTTCATTTTACTTCTCTTCTGTATGTTGTAAAAGGAACTGGCTAAACAAAAAGGTAAAAAGATCCGAATGAATAGCATTGAATAACAGTTTGGTGAAAACCGGCTCTGGCTGAGCACTTTAAACGCTTATAGACACATGTCATGTACTCAGAAAAAAAGATAACATTTTAAAGAAGTATATGTATGTACAGCTTTTGTCTTTAAATTTCCCTTTGTACAAACATGTCATATTCCCTTATCATAACTATGCACCGCAGTAGATTTCTCTGGATTGTAAAGAATAAACTAATAAATATATCACTATGAGAAATAAAGGTTTGCAAAAAAAAAATATTACTTGTGTGTTGTGTTTGATTGGATAATCACATTTGTTTTGTTGGGTGAGTCATTGACGAAACCAAAGTTCCTTTAAGGCAAGTCATTTCACTCGGCGGCCATCTTTGAAACGCCTCTCGGGCAAATATTTCAGTCATGCAAGTACAGCTCCTATCTCTTTGAATGAGGAAACAAAATTCTTCAAAGCTGTTGACCACACTTCACTTTATTATTCTAAATTCAACATTTTACAAACATAAAACTGTACAATATTTACAAAGAAATATCCTTTACTTTCACAAGTAGGGTGAATTGAGGTAAAACACGCTACATTTGACACTGAGATGACTCTCAACAAAGTCCTAATTACATGAGTCCACCCTAAATAAAAAAAATACCAACATTCATAAGTTAACAGTACATGAAATCATGTTTGAATTACATAATTTTAGCTTTGCGTGCAGTTTAAACAAACACATTTTTCTGAACACATATCAAAAATCAAATGAGTCTTACAACTCAAGAATCGAATACTACCCCACAAAGGGAAATATGTGACGACCACATAATCCTGGTCTGTACAAAAATAGTTGGCCTCTATAACTGATGCCATAACTTGTCCATTAAGATTTGTTAAACATTGTAAAAGCACCCATAGTATTTTGGCTGAGTAAATGAGCACTGGCATTAATTCAAGATTATAACATGGCACCTAGTATAAAAGTCCTCAGACCTCACAAAAGTAAAAGTACAGACATCTTGAGATGAGAAGAAAAAAAAAGAAAGAACCCTCTTGTGGCTGCTGTCTCAAAGTGCATTTTAGGTCACTTTGAATTAAAGGGACAGCTCATCTAAAAATAAAATGTCACCCTCATGATGAGAGGCTGTTCACTGCAAAGCCAATGGGTGGAGCATGATTTCAATCTCCCACTCCCCTGGATGTAATCTGGGAGTAATGGGTGGAGCTAGAAGATCTAACCATATCCCTCCACCTGTTAGATCCACAGAGGTCAAGATCCACCCATGACGTCCAGAGAGGGGGAGCTGGACCTCATTTGGCACTTGCTCATGACTTTATGATGTTCCTTCTTCAGCAGAACACAAATGGGAAGAAATATAGCAGAATGTCCAAGTTGCTCTTCTCCATACAATGAAAGTGAACGAAAAGAGTTTTAATTTAAATTCTTTTTTGCATCTTGATTGACCCTGCAATCTTAAAAGGTTCTTTATTGGCATCTATATTTCCATGAAAAACCTTTAACAGCCATATAAACTTTCCAGTGCACAGAAAAAGTTCTTTAATAATTTAAAGAACCATGTTCCTTTCTAAAGTGTTCACACAAAGAAAAAGAAAAAAAGGTTCATCTAAGAACTGTTCAGTGAAAGGTTCTTTCGGGAACCCAAAATAATAATTATATGGAATTGCTGTGAAAACCCCCTTTTGTAACCTATATTTCTAAGAGTTTGTGCATAGTATGTAGGAGAGAAGCGTGAACATTCTTCAAAATGTCTCCTTTTGCACTCCACAAAAGATAAAGTACTACAGGTTTGGAATGACATGAGGGTGAGTAAATGATGACTGAATTGTAATTTTGGACTGAACTGTTTAAGATTTAAGAAACCTTTAAGATTGCATTGGTGCGTCCCAAAAGTGGTAGTTCCACAAAAGACGACATTCACTTGTCTCCTCATTATTCATACAATATATAAGTGTGCAAAATCTTTCTCGTGGCACCTTTAAGTCCCTGAGTATGCTGACCAACAACTCCCACAGCGATTCCTCCGCACATTTGTGTAAATCAATATATCTTTAGTACCATATCTCCTTTTTGTGCATTGAGGACTTTGTGAATTCGTACTATGGGTTTTGCTGGTGTCTTCTCCATCCCAGACTCACGGAAACTCCTGAGGATGACAAACAACCATGAGTATTCCAATATTACTAGGTGTACACAAACACAGCAATTCCTGAACAATATGCTCATACCTGCATAACTGAATGGACCCAGTCAAGCATCTGGTCCATATTGGTGTAGACACCAGGACGACCTACTCTGGCACAACCCACACCCCAGCTCACTACACCCACCAACATCCAGCGGTCAGATACATACACCAAAGGACCACCGCTATCACCCTTAGAGAGAGAAAAAACAAACGGTTATTCTAATAACATTATCACACTCTATGAACTAATGGTACACAGAAAAGCAGAAAACGTACCTGGCACGCATCTACTCCTCCCTTCAGATAACCTGCGCAGATCATCCTAGGAGTGATGGAAGAGCCGTACACCGTGGGACTTTGGCACGCGGCTCTGTCTATCAAAGGGATCTGAGCCTTTTGTAACTTTGGAGACAAATTCCCTGCAGGAAAAACAGCCAGGTAATGTTAAATACTGAGAGAGGGCTTCGATGGCAAGTCAATTTGAATCTGTCAGGGAGGAAAAAAATAAATGGAGGATTAAAATAAAAAGACAGGAACCTTTTTCCGTCATATGGCCCCAGCCGGTCACAACCAGATTGTCGTCTCCTTTAAGGCCAAGATCTTGAGGTGGCAGACACACCGGCCTACGGGATTCTGAACGGGATGAAAATAATGATATTAGTACCAATGTTCATGGTCGAAAGATAACACAAAACAATGACCTTGAAGGATTGACAGAGCATGGTGGAGAAGGGATGCACTGATATTAGAATTATGGGCAATGCTGATAAGCTGATTATAAAATTCTGTTGTATCTAAACTAAATTATTCCATTTTATCTGAATTAAAATCAAAAGTGGAGTTTTTCAAAAACATTGTAATATACAGTATAAAGTGACAAATTTATATTAACCCCTCTGGTGTCGGTCAAAAATTACAGATTTTTTTTATTTCAATGAAAAGAATGTACTATATTTTAGTTAGGTGTTTTTTATGTAATATTTTTAGGGGATTTTGTGGTACTAAATGATATTGATGCAATAGTCATCCATTTATTCACTTTTTGAGCATAGACCTGAAAATGAAATTTCCAACTTAAACTGTCATACATCATGAATGCTTGGAGCACAGACTTAAGTTTGGTCTCTTTTTAAAGAAGACAATTGGCAGATTATTGCTGAAGTGAAAACAGAGTAAGTTGTGTTCCAAATTTGAGGTTGATATCTCAAAAAAAAAAAGTGCTTTCAGTAAGATTTTGTTTTGGCGCAGTATCACTAGATGAAATTTGTTTCCCCATTTATTTCCAATGTGGTCATTTTTGAAAAAAGGTTTGACTATTTTTGTTTTTCAGGAACATTTAACCTTTTCTAATCATCTCCAGAATTTTTTTTTTCACATATCAAGTGACAAAACCTAAGTTTTGTACCATTTCGAATCTCCAGGCTTAACTCTTCATATTTAGGCATCCTGAATTTTTTGGTGAGTTTGTGTGTGCGCTTGTCTGATTTACCTCCCACAGTGATGGGAGACTGGAGTTTTATCATGGCAATGTCATAGTCGTTCCGTCCTGAGCTGTAATCTCTGTTGACGATGATCTTGTCCACAGAATAAGCTCCAGAAGATCCCATATATGTGATTCCAGAGACTACATTCCATCTGGCCAGTGCCTTCTTACCATCCCTGATAAAACAGAAGAACAATGTGACCATCAATCATTGTCCTTTTAGCGTACACCCTGTATTAGTTCTATTTACAAAGCTTCCATTTATGCTTCAGGTAAGATGTGTGAACAATTCACAGTTGTGTTTCTTTTTTGCATGTTGAATGAAAAATGACGTACAGCATAGTTTCTGAACCAGATGGACTTGAATGATTTTCAGAAATGAATGGTGTTTATAAAGAAATCTTTGAAGTAAGTGATAAAAACATGTCCACTTCCGTGACTCATGTTTTCCCCATGTAACAGACAGACGTAATTAGTAGACGTTACTACACGCACTTACTATAATAACATTAAGATATGCATAGATACAAGTATCTAACCCTAACTCTATAGGAAGTACATGTAGTTAATTAATATTACTTATTACTTTTAACTATGTCACCTTCAAATAAAGTGTAACCCAAAGCACTTATTGTGTACACATACATGCATGCAATTACAGCTGTATTACATCTATAATTAATTACACCATCTTCACACCCTTAAACCTACCCATACCACCAAACCTGTTCTTAACCTTACCTAGATCCTCCTTCATGTTGTATTGCAAAACACTTTTTCTGCTCTTGAACACAATAAGTCTACCGTACCGGTAACACTTTATAATAAGTATATAGTAATAAAGTACTTACAAATCATTTGCAAACTATTAGTTTATAGTTAATTCATAGTTGCATTGTTAATATATTAATAGCTTATATACAAATAATGATTTATTCATTCATTCTCACTGTAAGTTACAAATTATTGTTGTTGCTCATGTGAAGAGTTAATGTTTTTTCATGCTTTGTATCCTAAACCTAACCCTACCTGATGCATTTTAAAACCGTGATTTACATGCATAACATTTACATAACATTTGCGTAGACACAAAAAACATTGACAGCATTATTTAATGTGAAGAGAAGACTAGAGTATATAAACTAACTATAGTTTGCAAATGATTTGTATGTACTACATTATACTTCTTAAAGTGTACAGTATACACTTATTTTAATGTAAGTACATATAAGTTAAAGACTCCTAAAATAAAGTGTGACTGGTTGTGCTAACTAACTGAATGTATACGACCGATTCATAGTTTTCTATGACGAAACAAGGCTTTCCTCCATTTCCCGCCAGTCATTTTTACCAGGTTTGTACTATGTACCAATGTATTCAGACTGATATTAAGACCAAATTCAATATACACCTTATTGATGATGAAACCAGAATATAAATGTCTTAAGTGTTTTTCCATAGGAAACCATTATAAAGAAAACGCTTAACCATTTAGATTCTGGGTTCATTTGCTCGACTATAGTATGCATCATCAATAAAGTGTATACTGAATTTGATCCTTTTTCAGCCCACTAAGTGTTTTTCATGTTTTTAGTGACTAAAATAATGCAGAAGGTGAGTATGTGGATCACAGGTTCTCAAAACTTGCATTTTGTTCACTAATTTTTGTTTTTCATCTTTTGAGAGGAGATCAAAAATTGACAGGTCTGTGCTGCAGTTTCATGGATGTTTTGATGATGTATTTGTGCCAGTCAAATGACTTAGAACTATGAATAGAGACTCTGTTGATGAACCAGGCTTTGATAGAATTGAGCTACAAATACAATCCAAAAGTGGGAACCTGCAATTGTTACTTTAAAGAGCTATTTCTACCTGATTTAAAGGGATAGTTCACCCTGCCGGAAGCTAGTTATTTTAGTCGATAAAGACTTAAATATGGATATTTTTCATACACAAACACATCGCTTCACTTCAGAAGACCTTTATTAACCTCGCAGATCCATGTCGAGTGCTGACTTTAATCATGAATAGATGCACTTTAATGGACTTCCAAAGTTATACAGCCATTCACTCCCATTTTCAAGCTTGGAAGAGCCAGGACATTTTTTAATATAACTCCGATTGTATTCGTCTGAAAGAAGAATGTCACATACACTTAGGATGGCTTCAGGGTGAGTAAATAATGGGCGAATTTTCATTTTTGGGTGAACTATCCCTTAACTCATATAATGTATTGTTGGATGGTATAAATTAATGTATTTAGGTTGATTCAGTGATAGTACTTAATGTTTTTGACTTGAATAAAATCTTAATTCAGTTTACCAAAATAGATTGATTAAAATATGCACAATTAACAATTGATTATTGATCTTAAATGCAAAAGTCATACATCACAACTGATTATTTATTGTAATTTATATTTAAAAAAAAGTTACATCTCAGGGGCTACTTAGAGTAGAAATATTATTACAAAGTAAACTTAAAAAAATTAACTGTTTTGTATTTGAATATATTTTAAAATGTAATTTAGTCCTGTGATGCAAAGGTGAATTTAACACAATTACACAGTGTCACTTGATCCTTTAGAAATCATTCTAATACTTAACAACACTTTAGAAATCACAGGAGAATAAACTAACGCAAACACATAATACTGACAACATGGAACAATGAACAGAGGAAACTAAGGGTTTAAATACACGGAGTAATAAGGAAACAAATAACTGACAAGAAAATTAAATTAGTAACCAAGGGAACGAGCTGGCTCATGCTAGGAAATTAGGTCAACTTACAATGACGGGGAACACAGGCAAACAGGAACAGGCTTAGAACCAAAACACAATCATCTCATTTATAAAATGCGAGTACGCCGTACGCACAGATTTGAATCCACGCCAACGTTTACATTTATAAAAAGTGCTTAGTTCCACAGCAGGGTCTAAGCAGACGTACGCACTTTTCCTTGTGGTAGAGAGTCGGAGATTTGGAAATCTAAGCAATTCTTGCCGCTCACCATTCTCAAGTAGAGGATTTGGACATTGACTGGTGCTCTTTTATATGTTAATGACATTAATTAGGCAGCATATACAAGTCGGAGATCTGAAACCATTCAGCTGTGCACAATTTCACAATCATTTGTGATTTATACATTTCAATTTTGGAAGAGAGGCGTACGAATGTGTTTTCGTTCTCTGAATCACATGTACACGCATATGAGAAATGACACGCATGTGAGAAATGAATAGGACGTGGGACGGTTTCTAAATGAGGCCCAAACCAAACCAAACCGAAACGGAGAATACACATTACAATTAGTTTACATAGTTCCTAATTTACGCACCTGTTATGTTTTCCATTGATTACTCAGTCTGTGCATTTAAGCCTTCGGTTCATTTAGTTCTTTGTTTCGTCTAGTTTACATTGTTACCTGTCTATTCTGTTTATTTGTTATTAAAGATTGTTTATGGTGCGCTTCGTTGCAAGCCACTCACCAGTTACAGTATCACTGTTTCCACAAAACTGTTAAGCAGCAAAACCTTTTCAACATTGACAATAATAATAGTTTCTTGAGCAGCAAATCAGAATATGAGAATGATTTCTGATGGATCATGTGACACTGAAGACTGGAGTAATGATGCTTAAAAGTTAGCTTTGACATCACACGAATAAATTACATTTTTAAATGTATTGAAATAGAAAACGATTATCTTAAATTGTAGTAATATTTCCCCAAATTACTCTTTTACTGTATTTGATTAAATAAATCAGCCTTGAGCAAAAACATAAAAATAAAATGCATTTTGTATTATAATGTTTATACACCTACCCATTGAAGCAGTGGGCCGCAGTGACCACCCAGTTTGGAGACACCAGTGACCCTCCACAGGTGTGCTGGCCGCTGTTCTGCAAGCTGACTTGCCAGGGCCAGTTCTCAATGATAGCGTCCTGTCCACCAACAATCCGGTCCTGGCTTCTGGACTTACCACAGTCTGCTACAAAATAAAACAGCCAATAATAAAAATTCAAAACATAAATCAAAATAAAAAGACAAAACAATGTGTTTCTTATCATAACAAAAAATATATTATGCAAGTATGTTTTATGTATGTTTTATGTTCTATAAATATAAGTTGTCTGTATTTTAAACATTGAAGGGATATATAAAGCTGCATGTCTGCAGTTCTCTTCCTGTTTTCTCTCTTTAAAACATGCTTTAGCATGTTGAATTGCCCAGTCCAGATGACTGACTCTGTCAGTGAACACACCTCTGAATTATCTGATGTTGTATCATTAGAGCTGTTCTTGTTTAAAGTCTACTAAAGTTGTGGAAGAACACTGCAGCCAGAGCGACTTCTCTAGGTTTAAGTAGGCTATATGATGCGTCACATAGGTACCATAATGTGTAGTTCTATGTCTGTTTAGTTGCACTGTGTTTTGGTTCTGTTTTTTCCTGTTCCTTTTTTGCCTGTGTTCCTGATCATTATTAGTGCCCCTGGTGGTTAATTAGTTGCTGCACCTGTTCTGTTTTACCATGATTACTCCCCTGTGCATTTAAGCTCTCAGTTTCCTTTGTCCCTTATATCATCTTTGTTTTATGTGGTTGTGCTAGATTACTTCTGCAGTCTCCTCTATGTTCCTTTGTGGATATAACAAAAAAGTGTGTTTGAATTTTCCTGTGTTGTGCGATTACTACAGCCACTACTCGTGACAGGTACTGGGCTACTCTGCAGCGGTTATCGTCCCACTCGGTTTAAAATAGTCTGAATATAAACATAGGCGTACCGTAGCGATTCAGGATAAGACAAAAATGTGGTTTGGAAGATGGATTCATGATGTACCCGCTCATATACATTTTGTAAATTTAAAAAAAAAAAAAAAAAAAAAAAAAAAGGTTACATGGTGTACCTATAAATTAACAGTTTGGTTATTGACTAAAGCCCTAATTGGTTGTTGGATTAGGACTTCATAGTTACCTGAGCATGTTAACGTGACGACTGCTCCCGTATTGCATACCTTACTGAGAAAGAGGAAGAAAACATGAGAGAGTGAGAAAATGTTTACAACCAAAAATTTAATATGAATTACGTTTGAGGTTGCTGTATATATAAAATCGTTTAAAAGCAGACATTTCAAACTTTCTATAGATATATTTCTAATGTATGTGAGGCAAGTAGCCTATGCTCCGAAACTCATCGTTTCGGTTCATTTATGTGACGCACTGTTGTTCAGGGAGACCGAGACGTTTTCTTTATTTTACAAAAGCACAACGTTTTGTTGTTTTTGTGAGTGTTAATAAATAAAATGTGAAAATTAGGAATGATGTATTACTCTTATCTGTATGACAAAAAAAACGACAGCGTATTTTAAACTGAAAAAAAGCAAGTGATTGCGCCGGCGGCTCCAGTAAAGCGCGCTATCCTTTTGCTGCCTTCCCTCCACACTCAGCACGAACACTTGGATATGCGCCTTATAATAGTGCACATTTTATCTAGGTTAATGTTAGTTGCTACTTACATGTATCAAATGATAAGCCATATTTGAGGTCGATGAATAATAGGCGAACGTTTGGACTTCCTGACTTTTTTTCTGCAACTAACCGACTAATAAAATCTTTTTTCTAGCTTCTAGTTTAACATTTCGTCGACTATTAGGGGGCACCCTTACTTAAAACCACTTTTTTTCTGAAATGCTTCGTTTACAAATTATGTGTGTGCATATTTCTTTCAAATAGGTGACACTTGGTTTGATCATCTAATGCAATGACAAGTGTAGAAGTGTATATACCCGAGTATATATACTAACCGATTCGTTACGGTGGACTGGAAAGTCTGGGGTTTCGATGAGCCCACCACACAGAAATCCATCTTCAGATCAGAGGACAAAAGACCCACTTGAACTGTGCTGAAAGACGGATTACTGCGAACACAAAATACAAGACAAAGAAATTGAAACAATGCAGAATAAATGATGAGCTATATTCTATTATACATTTATTTAGCACTGAAGTCATTAATCCAAGACTTGTTATTCTGATAATAATTGTAGTTTTGCAAACTTTCAGTATTGATGTATTTCCAGTTCCTGATTTTTTACAGTTTTCTCTTGTTGTAAAAGAGTTAGTTTACTCAAATTTAAACAATTGTTATTAATTACTCATCCTCAAGACTTTCGTTCATCTTCCAAACACAAATGAAGATATTTTAAATTAAATCTGACCTCCATTGACAGCCACGCAACTACCACTTTGATACTTCATAAAGAGATAAAACTAATCCATATGAATAGAGCGGATTAGCCCACATTTTCTGTAGAGACTAGATCGCTATATATGATGAACAAATTGAATTTAGGCTTTTAATTCACATAGAACCATTGATCAGCGAACATAAACAGAAGTTTGACGTTCGAGAACAAACGTTACTGGTTCTTGAGGAACAAACGTTATTGGTTCTTGAGAAAGCTCAAATGTGCGGCGTAACATGAACCTCATTGATTCTCACACGTTAACCATGCTTGAGCTTCCATTTACCATATCTGATGTGTGAGTTGATGAATGTTTATACGTGAATAAAAGCCTAAATTAAATCTGCTCAGCATAAAGCGTATCAGTTTACGGTCTCTTTATGAACTTTTTGAAACGTCAAAAAGGTAGTGGCTGTCAACGGAGGGACAGAAATCTCTCAAATTTCATTTAAAATACCTTCATTTGCGTTTCAAAGATAAACGCAAGTCTTTCGGATTCGGAACGACTTGAGGGTTAGTAAGTAATGATTTTTTTTTGTTGTTTTTTTGTGAACTAAACCTTTAAGAGTGTAATGACACCATGATCTGTGGACCAATACTCACAATGAGTACCCCAGCTTTTGGCACGCAGTCTCTGCATGTTGTTGGGTGAAACTTTCTTCACATACACTTTTCCATTTATTCTCAACGGAGCTGAATACCTGAAGCACATTACGGGTTGAGATCAGCCGTACTGTGCAGAAAGAAAAAACGGTTTTAAAATTCAGACATTATAAAAGATTTATATTCATTATATGGTGGATATATTTGAAATATAAATCTAGCTCAGTCGTGAAATTCTAGATGGCGCAGATTGATAGGTGTTTTACATGCCATCTGCAAGCAATCACACCATTACCACATGACACAAGCTGATTGGCCTCTGCTGATTCTGTAGCCAATGAGATTGCTTGACCTCAACATTTAAATAGTCCAGTTCAGGGTTCACTAGGCTAGACCAATGTCAGATATACACCTCCCCCAGCACCACCTACCCAGATCTGCTATGGGATTTATGCATGTCTATTAATGCAGCAGCAGCATATCTTACATGACCAAATCTATCCATCCTCCAAGACCATATACATTATTATACCATATTCATTAACACGCCTATATATATATATACATAAATAATATTGGCATCTAGGAAATACCAGACAGAGAAAGAGGGTGAGGTTGGGAGATTTGGCTTGTTTGTCTTGAAACCAGACACACGGGTTATATCTGTGCTGACTGCACGTATGTCTGTGAGCAGGTAAGTGGGCGTTGGTGAGTGTGTGTGTGTACACAGGTGACTTACGGGGGAAGGTGGAGTTGGCTCCAAACGGCATTACACAGGCTGACTCATCCTCAGCTCCACTGCAGTCCTCCTTCCCATCACAGGCCTTCTCCAGCGGAATGAACTTAACCGACTTTGAGCAAAAATAATACTTGCTGTCGATCAACTGCTTGACTACGTCATGAGGAAGAGGAATGAAAACAGCATTTGTTAATAAAGCAGTTAAATTAATCGGTGTTTATGTTTCTTGAGTCACAAAAGGGAAAGGAGTGACTAAATAACTGTTGTTGATGAGAAAAAAATATTGTGACTCAAAAAGTGAATGTGTGGAAGGTTATGACCAGAACAAAAAAAATTGGTAATTTTCCCTGGCCCACATTAAAAACACTGGGAAGAAAACAAACATTAAATGTAGAGGAGAGCGGGGCTAGTTGTCACACAGGGGTGTGTGTCAGAGGGCTTTATCCGAGTTGATCGGTGTTCTCAGGACAAGGGTATTTTGGGCAAGTTGTCACTTTAAATATTATAAATGTTATACAACATTATAGAATGTTATAGGATATATTAATGTCATAGAATATATGTATTCATTAAAAGTTAATGCATTTAATATAACAATACATTCTGTATTAATACATGTATGCAATGTATTACAGTTTTCACATTTTAAATATTATACATTTATATGTAATGTCACGTGTATTAAATGTCATAGATTTAAACAATTTATGATGCATTTATTAAAAATGTCATGTTTTGAATGATATAAATGTATAAAATGTACAAATTAAAGCATATGATTCATTTATACAATGTATTAATTTAAAACATGTTTTAATTGTTATAAATTTATACAATGTATTCACTGCATTTTTCACATTTTGAATGATATAAAGTTATGCTGTGTAATGTATTATAGGTTTCATTTTAAATATTATACGTTTATATGCTGCATTAACTGAATTAAGCGTTTGAAATGTTACTATTGTTATAAATGTTATTAATTTGTACATTTATTTTATATATATATATATATATATATATATATATATATATGGTTCAATATTTATGCATGTTAGCTGCTGTTACAGAAATTGTTTTGCATTTCATAATTGTTTAATTTTGATCAATTGTAATAGGCCGTTCCAGTGACCAGCTTTACATGCTTGTTTAATGAACTTTATCTTTCAGTAACAGAGGAGCTGTCCAATAACTTTAAAGTAGCCAAGAATTTAGAGTCCGTTTTTGACTTTCAGACATACAGTATTCACTGGAGTGAAAGCATGACAACTAGGCCCTGTATCATAATCACATGAGCTTAGAGATGGGGTGGAAATAACCTAGAACTTACTGAAGTAAGCGGCCACTGCCAGAATGGCCAGTATAACCAACACGATCAAGACTGAAATGATGATCTTTTTCGTTTTTGGTCTTCTCGTGTTTGGAGTCGTCATGAGTTTTCTGTGTCTTCCAGGCTGAGCAACTAGAAGATATGAAAATGTTGAAAATCAATGCAATCTTTCTTTCTCGTAACCCACTTGAATCATGAGTATTACAAAGGAGGGTTTTGATAAATCAGGCAATAGATTACTGTACCTGGATGAGGTGGGTTTAAGGGTCTAGTATTCTCTTCAGGAACCTGAGCTTTAGTCTGAGATTGAGGAAAAGAAAAGGGAGAAAGTCAGAGATCATTTTGTTATTTCTTTGACACATACCCCTGAAGCTTTATGACTCAGTTTTGGATATCACTTTCAATGTGTCACAAGGGATTTTTTCAGACTTTCTTGAAATCTCAAACACTTCCTTGTAAACCATCCTACTCAGCTTGAACATGTAGGCCGCAATTTATCTGCAGCAAGTAAGAAACAGTTATCTGCATTTATCCGATCTCTGAGACCACAAAGAAGAAAGTGTGGTAGATACGGTACATCGAACATTTACATTTTTCACTGAAACCTTGACTTTGAAAAAAAAAAAAAAAGTATTCAGTAGTTATAAAACTTTGCTGGCACGTTGGTTACATAAAATTTCACATCTCATCTTCAATTTTTCACCTGTTAATCTTGTTTGGTTATTTCAGTTACTGATATGGAAAATTACATTGTTGGTGTGCTTAGAGACCAATACTCTCATGGCAAAGGAGGAACACTTCCCTTGTACTTATGAAAATTTAATTTTGAATGTATCAGATATGACTCCTGACATCACTAACAAAGCTGGATGTAGACCTAACTAAATAGATAGACCTATTGAGCTGCTGTTTCAATTCTAAGAGCATTTTTACCTCTTACGTCAAAATAATTTCTCTTTTGAGCTGTATATTAATATAATCAGTCGACTGTTTTTAAAAAGGGGACATTTGCATCCACCACAAGCGAGAAAAATCATTGTAATTACTAAAATAGTGTTACATTTATGTCTCCTTAAATAGCTTTTCCTAATTTTTATGAGTATTCTATCAAAGTAAAATACACCAGACGGAATGGAAATTATTTTGTAATTATTAATTAAATAATGGAAATGAATGTTTATATCCTAACATATAGAACAGCATAGTTTACTATTGAGATTTCACTGTATGCATCAAAACTAAAAGTTGAGAACATTTTAGAATATCAGAAACGATATTTAATATTTAAGACAGTTTTATTACAATTGTGGATAAGTGTAAATGTTTACTAAAAGCTTTCGAACTAAAAAAGCTTTCCCAAATTCAAGTTAAGATATTCTACTTGTACAATTTACTTTCCAAGTTGTACCCATAATTCGTGAACAACATTGCAGTAAAACAACAAATGACTCAGACTTTCTTTTTCATCATCATACAATGTACAAACTTCTTGAATTTCAGCATATCTAGAAACCAAGGAGTTGACAGGATAGATATGAATGTATAGATATGTCAAATCTTAAGTTGGGACAAGCAACTAAGCTGTCTTCCACATAGTTTTGGCAAAACCAGAATTCCAAATAATATTTGTTCATATTTGTTGAATTTTTATGTAGTGAGAAAAATAATGGACTATGATTTTTCAAATCTAAAATTATTTGAATGGTGATTTGGAAATAATGGATCAATTTGGCAGAAACTGAATTATTAAAATGATACGAATTCCATTTTATGACACTAATGACTCTGTAATGAGCCTCTAATCGAGTTTCAAACTGATAAGCCAGCCACAGGTCAGTTTCACTATTTAACTGCCACTTTGAACGGAGCTTTGAACTATCAAGAATGTGGTGTGGCATGTTCTGAATTTGTCTTGTGGTCCTTGTATCGGTGCATTGTGTATTAAGCTGCATGACTGACTTCTCAAAAGATGGAAGTGGTCCAAACACAAAGCAATGCAGCATCCCCAGTGTTTTAAATAAGGATTTAGTTTTGGGGTGTGTTCTTATTATTTTATGAACCACAATGAGGGAACACACCTTAAACATTTATTTGTCTTCTTAAATCAAAAGAGATTTGATAATGGCTTTTTTTCCACAAAGCATTTTCAAACAATATCCTCAAAACACTCCTTTGATTTATATAAATAATAATAATACCACATAAGAAAGAAAAAAAGTTGTAAAAAGTATATTAACTATGGAATACAACATACTAACCGTTCACCATATTGAGACACCACATATGTCAATTGCAATTGTTTAATATATAATTAGTTGTATTAGAACAGAAAATGACCTCTGCATTGGTTTCACGGTAAAATTCAGAATACATCTTTGTATTGTAAACAAATACTGTTAAATAGTGTAAAATATTGGTGATATTTACAGTGCAAATAAAGTTCAAATTGAAAGGTTCACACAGTAGAGCTTGAATCCCCCTTTCAACAAATACTGAAACCACAGAAAGTTCTTTGAGAGACAGAGACTGAAAGTGGAACTTCATCTAAATGGGTCATATCACATGAGGAGATCTGGACAGAGAGAACCCATCATGCAAATGGTGAGGATAGTTTGAAAAGAGGTGTTTACTAATAAAGTTAACAGTCAAATGTACAACTAAATTGTGTTGATGCACAGAACTAAATATCTAATAAGAAATCTTGTAAAACAGTAAGAGTGGCAGTTGACAAGAAACTAAGAAATTACAACAAAATAGCCTTGCTGTGATAGTCTGTATTACACAGTGTTCAGTCGTACACTCGCAGCAACATTTTGATTTTTTTTATAGTAATAAAAATCATTTATTTCAGTTAAAGAGCAGATACTAAAATTAAAAACATAATGATACCGGTATTACAGTGTTGTCACATGTCGATTAACTGGTGGGAAAATATAACAAACAAAGCACAATGTCAGGTAAGAATGTGATTGATAGCATAAATGTTTTGTTCTTAATTATTTTCCACCCTATTCAGTATATATAAACAAAGAAAACAAAAGTTTGGTGTGGTTACTTTGAGAAAGAGATCAAGTCAAACATTAGGGTAACTCAACCATTATTGACACCCATTCCAAGTGTTGTTGATCTATATTCTGGTAAAATTATTTATTATATATATATATATATATATATATATATATATATATATATAAAATGATCAGCTTTCAGGCCCCTTGAGGACTAGAAGACCAAATCTGACAGGAACAAATTGGAAGAGATTTCTCAGGTCAGAAGTATCAAAGCGGACTCCTGCCAAAGCGGATTAGTTACACATGCCAACCCAACAGCTCCTTTCAAACGGCACCCAATTATTTGTCGTTAATGTCTCAGTTTTTGCATTTAAACCTTCAGGCATACTGAGCTCACATAGGCCTAAACATTTTATCAGGAACCAGACCTATTCAAATGACTGAAATGTAAAGTAGGATTTGAAAAATGCACACAAGGATCATGTTTCTACAACATATATTATAGCAATAGTCTATCACACACACTTTTTTCTGTGCCACGGATTCAGAATCTATCATTGCACAAGCCTCCTTTACTAATGCGAACACATCCTTGTTAGAACTAGAACGAATGAATGACATACGTTATTGGGAGTAATACGGTACGCAGCACGATTGTATGATATAACATTGCTTTCATTTAACAGTTGAATAAACAAGAACTTAAGTAACTTACATTTAGACACAACCAGTAAATTAGCTCCAAATAGTTGAAAATAGTTCCAAACAAAGACAAAGCAGAATCTAAACACTGTAGTGCGTTCCGTTCCTGAATGATTCTGTGTTTTTGAATATAATGGTTGAGTAAATAAATTATTCAATGACTCGCTCATAGACACTTGTTTTCGTTCCAGCATAATTCATTTTTCAATTAATCATTTGAAGTAATTATTCGATGACTCACTTCGAATAAAGACTTTCACGTGTTTCATTTCTGAATGAATCGGTGTTGATTAACGAATAGATTAAATTAATAAATAAGACAGTCACTTGCCAGCACTTACTGGCCTAAAAAGAAATGTAACCTGTAACGAGATACTGAAAAATCCCACCACTAATGCACAGAATGACAGTCTGCATCCAAATATGCATATTCCCCTAGGTGAAAAGTAGTAGCCTACATATTGAAAAGAGTAGTATTGTCTGAAATCACAGTATTCATAAAGGTGAAAAGTACCTAGAAGATAGGCTACTTCTAGCGAGATTCTGAAGTGTGCATCCATTTACACTAGTTTAGTCCCATGAGGCCAACGGAGGATTTGGGAAGGACACGCAACTGACAATGACAACTTGAGAAATGTAGTCCATATTACATTTATTTAGCCAGATTTACATTGCTTTTTACACAGGGCTTGCGATTGTTCCCGACGCCCCCTCCGCGCGTTGGTCTGGTTTCACACTCAACTTGATTCTATCGAACCCTGGACTGCCGGTGCGTTTACGTGCATATTACGTGATCGCAAACGTGCACGGCGCATGATAGAAAACAGGACGCGGGTCAATATATTGTGTTTGGTGCTACTATGCGCAGCTGAGTGAACACAGGTTTACTGTGTGTGCGTCGATCGCATAAGGTGTCCTTCTGCTGCTTCTTTGGCAAATGGACTCTTTTGAGGAGACAGTGGATTTCCATTCATTTGTTGCCCTGATTCCACGCGCAATGCACGAATACACTGCAGGCTCACTCTGGCTCATATCAAAGGTAAATCATCAACACTATCATCCATTACATGCGTTTTAATTAATTAAATACATCACAATAAGCTAAAACGCATGCGCAGGCCACTTTATTTCCTGAACAAGTGCGCACCCGAGGCACGGTTCGAGTGCAACCGAACTCAGACCACCTCCTCCAGATAGTCTCGGTTTCGGTACCCCAGTGCATGCATACCCGGGTCCGCATGACAGCGTTCACATTAGCGAGTTTCCATGCGAACCGTGCCCCGTTCCGAACTAAACTGCCAGTGTGAAAACACCCTTAGCGTAGGCTACGCTATCAACTGCACAGTGAAACTTGCTTCTTTGAGTAGAAAGAATCAGTTTAAACTCACTCACCCTCATGGTTCTGCCACTTCTGTGGGGTTTCTGCAATCTGCCGGCCGTACAGAACACAGCAGAAGACACGGCAGTGGAGACCGCAGAAGCCACCTCTATACCAGCAAAAATACCTCTTTTCTACAATCCTCCTTTTCTTAGTGCACTATAGCTACTTCTCTTTTTCTTAAATTCTTCCTGGTCTTGCCTTTCAACAGTTACTGCTGATCTGCCCAAATGCTGTTTCAAACTCGCTGTGCTGCAAGTCTTTTGAACGTTTCCACCCTCTGTCCTCCTGTGCAGATTTGTTTGGAATTGGAGTTTCCCTGCCCCCGACCAAAACCCTTAGCCTTACCTATGTAACACAACACCTCCTCCACCCATCTCACCTATGTCGATCGCTCCTCCTCGCTGCATTCAATCACTTCCTCGTTGGGACGAGGCCAAATCCTGTGCGTGGTTGATGATTGTCTGAACTCAGCTGTGCTGTCTGCACGGTTTATAAGCTGTTTTATGATCAGGAACTGGCTCTCAATTTCCTGGATCTTTATTCAAACAGGTTTTAGTTGCTATGACTGTTAGTTTATCATCATGATTATGATCTATTTGAAAGTCTTTTAATGATGACTTCTCATCAGTTATTCATGAGGATCAGGAATCTGCCGGTTGTCACACTGAAATAACTGACTGAATCATTCATGTTGCTGCTGTAGCCTATCATTGCTCATGCGAGAAAGAATATTCACTATTCGACTGATCTTTCTATTCTCTACTTAAAAATATATATTTTAAATTTTACATTCATAAATTCATTTTCGTTCATGTTAGGCTTGTGGAGTGACTGAGTGGAGTTTGTTTTAACTGTTTTCTACGGTGGCCGAGAGAGCTCAACTGCGCTGCAACTGAAGAAAACACATGCAAATAGAAAAACACCCGCAAATTAAGAAAACATCTTCATCAGTTTCACAACACACGTGCTCCAAATACTCACAACACAACCAAATACAGAAACGCCCTGCACAGAACACAACGGAAACGTTTCCAGGTGACCCCAATAAGACGAACCCGGCTGGGACGTGCTTATTGCTCGTGAGCATCCCTACTCCCTTCTAAGGGCAGACGACCATTGAAGTGGGGGCTTTGGATTGAGCAGGGCACTTGTGTACCATTATGTAGCCGTTTGGAACGCACTTGGTGAAGGGAGCGTAATTTCCTCATTATTTTCACCTGGGATGCCATGACAATCCATCAGCTGAATAGCTGTTCTTACTAGAAATATCTTATTATTGCTGTTACCATAACTGCAATTTAATAATATACAAATAAATATACATTTATACAGAAAAAGTTTTTAAAAGATGCATTATTTATCTGTGTGTGAGTGTCTCAACTTTAAAACTTCCCATCTCATCTTTGGACTGTGCATTACCTAACATTTCTTATGAAACTTATTTAAACATAACATGGCAACATTTGAACAATGTAACTAATGTACCTTTCGCCTTTCTTCGCCTTTGTCGTCATGGCTTTTAGCTTGCTTAGTTGGGGACATGAAATATTATATTTAACAATATTATTACAACATTATGTTGTTATCTCTGTAAAGCTGCTTTGAAACAATCTGTATTGTAAAAAGCGCTATATAAATAAAGGTGACTTAACATGTATTATTTATTTATTTATTTTAGTTTTCATTTGTATTCTGATGACATTGAACATATTGTTAACATTTTGTATATTGTATACAAAGTTGTATGTCATAAACATGTCATCTCTGTATGTTTTGCCAAAAAAAAAAAAAAAAAGAGTAGACTGAGCTGTTAGCAAGTTCATCACTAAATGGGGTCACCTGCACCTTGGTTGTGTTGTGAACTTTTGCAGCGCGTTTCTGTATTTGGTTGTGTTGTGAGTATTTGGAGCAGATGTGTTGTGAAATTGATGAAGATGTTTTCTTAATTTGCGGGTGATTTTCATTTATTCATTCATTTTCTTCAGTTGCAGCGCAGTTGAGCTCTCTCGGCCACCGTATTGGTTCTCTTCACTATATTTTCCTGAAGTAAAAAAAAAACACTACCTGTCTAAAAGTGATTACCTGTCTACTTGATTCAAGTTTATTAGTGTGCAAATATATTCACATTTGATTTGATTCAATTACAATTGAAATGGCTTTGATTTGATTAATTTCACTTTACTTAAATGATACCTGACAGAGTAAAGTTTATGAGTGTGAAACCAGATACACATTTAATTTGGTTTGATTCAAATTAATTTGGTTTAGTTTTGATTGGATTCAGATTCGATTTACTTCACTTGCATGCCTTTTATCATTGCTGGCAACAATACAGATAATGTAATCCTGTTAGGGCTGGTGGAACCATTATTTCCATTTAGAAGAAAAATTACTTAATAAGGCTAGCCAAAGCCCAAAGGATAAGCATTATATTGATATTTTACCTCAATATGCAACTCACATCATGTGCATATTTAACTTTCTCTTTTACAGCATCTCTAAATAGAAAAATCGCTCACCTCCTTTTCTAAACTCAGTGATCAAATCACTAAACTTTGCTATAGTTCAAAGGTAAACAAACACACCATTTATATAACCCTTGTGCTCTGTTATCACTGTTATTTATTTGTTTAAAGAGGGAGAGGAGTCTAAACTTTAAGTGACATGTAGAGAAAAGGTTCTCTGTGAAAGTTCTCAGTGGGAAAGTGATCATGTTTCTATTAAGGGTCAGGTCAGTGTGACCTCTCCTTGTCCATTGTGACCCCACGATACTGTGCATCTCAGTCTTGTATTAGGAAACTGTGTGTAATGAATGCCATTGACACAGCCTTTGTTTAACACAAACTGGCTCTCCACAGAGCCATGGTCTGATATGTTTACTTTGTTAAACATGTTGTTGACACTGCCATCATTACAAAGCAAGTTGCTCTGCCACTATTGTGATGTAGTGATACTAGAGTCGCATGTGACTCAATGACTCAATCTGTTTTGGTATTTCAAATTATTCTTCAAAATTGAGCATGAATGTGAAAAACAAAGTCAGTGAGAACGTGAATAAGAATGTGGCTCAGACGCTTGAACATAAAATAGGAATTACAACGGAGCACTGTTTGGAAAACTGACACCAAACAGCAGTGTTAGCCCAAGCTTAAAACAATGTAAACACTGTTTACTGTATACGGGATTGAAAATGGATCCTTAATATTTAGCAATCAAGTTGAAATTTTAATTAGAGCTCTTAGCTCATATCCTGATATCTGATAAAGGAAAATGTGCTCATTTTCCTTTATGTGCAATAAAGGAAATTGTACTTAATGTCAGTGAGGAAGTGAATGTCTATGTGTTGCATCATTTGTAAAAAACAAATTAAAATAGGTTGTGAATCTCTACGTATTTTCACATAATTAATCATACAGAAGGGCACATCTGAGTGTTGGGATACATGTTTCATACTGGATAGGTTATGAGGTAATCATTCATTGTGACTGATAATATGCTACTTAATATATATATATACAGCCATGACAGGCAATGAATACACTCATTGACAACAATTATTCTCTATTTGAAGTCTTTTAAGGATGACAGCTCATAAAAACAGTTTTTAATGTAGATCAGGAATCTACCAGTTGTCACACTGAAATAACTGACTGAATCATTCATGTTGCTGCTGTATCATTGCTCATGTTAGAATACGTATTCACTTTTCGACTGATGTGACCTCTTTCTCTTAAAAATATTAAAAAATTTACATTCAGAAATTAATTTTCATTCATGTCAATGTTAAGCTTATGAAAACACTACCTGACGGAGTGGAGTTTATGACTGGTCATTGGAGATAAAATAAAGAAAATATAGAGGAAGAGGATATGTGTTCAAAATATCATGCAGCAGAACAAAATGACATCACATAATGCTGGTGTCACAGCTTAGTTGCTGCAATAATAACTCGACGAATAATTACTCAAAAAGGAAATAATATATAATATAATAATTAAACTCAGACAAGCACTGAAGATGACAGGAGAATAAAACAACCAACTAAAGACATCGCAGAACGAAGAACAGAATGAACTGAGGGCGTATATACACACTGGGATCGTTAACTGTAACGAGGTTCAGTTGTTATGGGAAGATGGAGGCAGGAACCGGTGAACATTCAACAAGTTTAATAAATAAATAAATACAAAAATGAAAGTATAAGCCAGCAGCCCCTCGCGGACGACTGCTGGCTACACAAAACAGAAACAAAACAAAATCAGGCCTGTTCCTCTCTCGATCTCCACTGTCGTCGCTCCTCCTTTTATGCTTCCGCTCCTCCGTGAGAGATACGAGACCGGTGCGTCGCGCAGGTGTCGCTCATCAGTAATCACGCCACCGGCCTGAGGCGGAGCCGGGGGGGACATAGGACGAAGGTGAAGCCGAAGGTGCAAGCAGAACGACGTCTGACCAAGGCGGAGCCGGTGGGATGAGGGAGCTCGGTGGAACCATAAGGACAATGGTTTCTGGTGGAGCTGAGGGAGGGAGGAGCCAAGGCGAAGCCGATAGGTCGACAGGCCGCGGTGGAGTGATGGGTTCGTAGGCTGGAAGTGAGCCAGGGGAATCTCCTTAGGGTGGAGCTGGTGAAACAGGAGACTCTGGGCGGGGCGCGGGTTGTGGGAGAGACTGGGAAATATCTTCCTCAAACACCTCCAAATCACTTCCATTCAATCCATATCCACGACGGCGGGGTTGTGTGCAGGGCTTGCCGCCATGCCCTTGAACTCCACAATAACTCCCTCAGCGACGCACAGTGTTGCCAGGTCACAAACCTGGTCAGACTCTCCGTGTGGCTCAGGGGACAAGGTCTCTTCCCGTCCTCCTATAAGGCTTGGGCTCCACAACCTGGTGTCCTCTTGTAAATCCTCCTCCTGCATCTCGCATGGAAGGGCTGGCTAAACTCTGGGTCTGGAGTGGGGCTAGTGTGGTCCTCAGCCAGGCCCACGGTCAGTGCCGAATTGTTGTTCACCAGCACCCACTCCACAAAAGTGGAGAAATCCTCCTTTAGACCATCCACATTTTTTCAAAATATATAAAAAAATAAAAAAAATAAAACAAAAAGATTACCCAGATTCCCTCTACAGGGCCCTAATAACACAAAGAATAATATATGTTCAGCTGCTCGTATTATCACCCGTACCCCCTCTATTCATCACATCACTCCTATCTCAGCTCCATTGGCTACCTATCATTTACCGTATCAACTATAAAATACTTCATTCATAATCTCGCCCCTTCATATCTTTCTGATCTTCTCCATATACCCACACCCGCTCGCACTCTTAGATCCTCTTCTTCCATCCATTTCACTGTTCCCCGTGTCCGGCTTGTTGGGGATCAGAGCTTTCAGCTGCTCTGCCCCTCAGCTTTGAAACTCGCTTCCACCGGACCTCCGTAATATTGATTCCCTCTCACATTTTAAATCAAAACTTAAAACCCATCTTTTTAGAATAGCTTACTCCCTCTGATCACAACTGGATTGTATTTTAATTGTATTGTATCACATAGTTTCTTAATTAAATATTGTTATTGTTTTGTTGATAATGTATGGTGACCTTGAGTGTCAAGAAAGGCACCTAAAAAAAAATGTATAATAATAATAATGTTAATTGGGCCCGTGGAGGATGGGCCCCCTGGGAATCTGGGTAATCTTTTGTTTTGTTTTTTTATACTGCAAAATTATATTTTTATACTTGCTGTTCGGTTTAGCACAGGCAAAGCAGAACATTCTCCTGCCTAAAGCAAATACACACACTTACTAAAGGAAATCTGAATTAAACACGTACCCTAATTCACTTGAATTATTCTGGTGCTATTAATTATAACCCATAGTACGGAAGCGTATTGCATTCACTTGAAGAAAAAAAATCTACTCTGTTTTTCTGGATTAACGAGTTAATTATCTCAGAATTACGAGATAATTTTTCATGAAAAAAAAGTTGTTGCTCTGTTTTTCTGAATTAACGAGTTAATTATCTCAGAATTTTTCATGGAAAAAAAGTTTTTGCTCTGTTTTTCTGAATTAACGAGTTAATTATCTCAGAATTATGAGATACATTTTTCTTGAAAAACATTTGTTTCACTCTGTTTTTTATGAATTAATGAGTTACTCACAATTTTTAGATAATTAAGTCATTAATTCAGAAAAACAGAGCAAAAACTTTTTTTCCATGAAAAATTATCTCGTAATTCTGAGATAATTAGCTCGTTAATTCAGAAAAACAGAGTAGATTTTTTTCCTCAAGTGATTGCAATACGCTTCCGTACCATAGAACAATAGTTCCTCCAATTAGATTTATAATTATGTTCCCTTAAAGATCTTGCAACTTTGGAGATATCAGCTCTTATAAAAGATCACATTTAATATAAATGAACAAAAATCAGCCAGAAAAAAATAAGCAGAACTTACTGTGGCTGTATTCCTAAAGGATCTGATGTCGATAAAGACTGGCAGGTTGTGTTAAATCCTATTTTCTGCTCTTTCTCACGTCCTCACTGGTTATGGAAATTAGTCTTCACGAGGCAAACCAGTATCAGAACGAACATATTTTAGAATCAAGCCTCTTTATAACAACCCTTGCTGCCCTTTCCCTTTCCACCGAACTGCTTTGTCCATATATTCTTGTCATCTTTTTTGTTGTAGTATGTCTTATTCTATATGGAATGGGGAATAAGGAAGTGCTCGTGTTCATTTTCTCTATTGTTATCTTGCAAATTAGAGCTCTCAACACATCCCGATATTTGATATACAGGAAAATATGCTCAGATTACTTCATTACCAGAATATGTGTGGACGGAAGTAAATGTCTATAGATGTCCTGCATCATTACAGTAAATCCAAAGTAAAATAGGTCGTGAGTTTTTACTCCAACATAATTAGGACACATTGAGTGTTGGAATAAATGTTTCAATCAAATAAGGTATACATTGTCAGTGGTAATCATATGATAGTAGTTCTTATTATATTCATATACAAAGACGTTAGACACAATAAATGAAAAAAAAAATCATTATAGTGTTTACATCTTCGTATCATGTGGATATTTCAGATATGAATTTATTCTAATATTTAGCTTGTGCACTGTTTGTACAATAGTAGACATCTGTTTAAAGTGTTTACTTTATGCCTCCTATATACCAAGGCTTCGAAAGCCCTCATTTTAAACCACAAACGTGTTATTATTGTAATATTGCATCCTGCGAGCTGCACGTGACAGGTTGTGGTATTTGACTTGATCTCAGTGTTCAAAACATTCTGAGAACTCTGCAGTGAGCGCTGCATCCATCTGCCTTTCTTCTGCATGTTCTTCTGAGCTCTGCACCTGTTTGTGTGCAGGGCAGCGGCACTATTTGCATGAAATTCACAATTTTGAAATAAAGATAAAGAGGTAGGTGCAAAAGGGGAAACCCCCTCAGCAGAACATAATTTTCCTCTTAAAGGGTTAGTTCACCCAAAAATGAAAATTCTGTCAGTAATTACTCACCCTCATGTTGTTCCAACCCCGTAAGTCTTTCGTTCATCTTCGGAACACAAATTAAGATATTTTTGATTAAATCTGAGAGCTGGATCACTCCTCCATAGGCTTCTTAAGGGATCGAAACTGACCGGCCCAAAAGTTATGAAAGACATTGTTAAAATAGTCCGAGTGACTACAGTGGCTCAACCTTAAGTTTATCAAGTGACGAGAATACTTTTTGTGCACAAAAAAAACAAACAAAAATAACGACTTTATTTCAATTATTCATTTCCTTCTCTGTTCGGCCGTGATATTTCACGTAGTGATATTGCGCAAAGTTTCTAGGTTGCACGTCACACGCAGGCTCACTATTGGCCGACGCTGGTCATGTGTGTGATGCGTGACGTACAACCTAGAAGCTTTACAACCAAATATCACGGCCGTACAGAGAAGGAAATGATTAGTTGAATAAAGTCGTTATTTTTGTTTGTTTTTTTGCGCACAAAAAGTATTCTCGTTGCTTGATAAACTTAAGGTTGAGCCACTGTAGTCACTTGGACTATTTTAACGATGTCTTTCATAACTTTTGGGCCGGCCAGTTTCGATCCCTTAAGAAGCCTATGGAGGAGTGATCCAGCTCTCAGATTTAATCAAAAATATCTTAATTTGTGTTCCGAAGATGAACGAAAGACTTACGGGGTTGGAACAACATGAGGGTGAGTAATTACTGACAGAATTTTCATTTTTGGGTGAACTAACCCTTTAAAATGAAAATTTGTACTTTGATCCTCCACCTCACATTACATGTATCTGTTACAGACATATAAAAAAAAAACTTTCCACAAGGCCCTCACTCTTTACATACTGTTTATGTGGTTAAGATATGCTCACTTGCTGCTGAGGGTAAAAGGAAGGGTGGTTTTGAATTTTGATGAGACATTAAAGCATCAACATGTGCGATAGCTGTGAGATAACAAAACAAAAAAAGGAAAATCAGTCAATTCCTGCAAATGCAAGCTTCTGACATTGTCAGGGCATTATTCAAATATGAAAAGTTTCATTATTTACTCATATGACTTTCTTTCTTCTGTGGAACACAAAATTAAACACTTTGAATAATATTGTGCTCTTTCCATGCAATAACAACGAACAGAAATTGGAGTTTTCACATTTCAAAAAATGTGCTAAAGCTCTATAAAGTATCAATTCATGTATTCATTTTTCTTGTCCTATGAATGCAATGTAAATTGTTATTCAATGATGATCTGTTGACCATTGTGACCAGATCATTGAGTCACTGAGTTGAACTCAAGAAGCGAATCAATCAGATTTGTGAACTAATCATGCAAACTGTGAATTGCACCAACCAATTAATCGAAGAGACATCAGAGACTCATGATGGTGTCACAGAGAGCTACTTTAGTATGTTCCTCACAAACAAGCTACAGAAGACACGGCTTGTTTTTGCATGCTTTTATAAATGCCTCTCCGAGCTGATACGCAATCGGAAAAGGGAGAAGAATGAGTTCGGAAAAAAACAAACAGATTAGAACTCGGGTTGGTCGCGTGACAAGTTAACGTCACCCGCCTTACTCCATGCCAAAAGCATTTATTATCAAAAGGGTTTCTTTTGTAATTGTGTCTGGCTTAATCAGACAATACTGGGCGGAGTTAATGTAAATAGCATCTGCCAACAAAACGGGCTGTTTGCACTTGGTCTCTAAATAGACAAAGTAGGCTAATACCAGTTTGAAACAACATGAAAGTGAGTAAATTATGACAGAATTATCTTTTGAGGTGCATTATACCCTTGAGGTACAACAAAAAGCTGGAACAGTATTATTTCTAGAAATTAATAATATATGTTATTAATAAATATTTAATAATAATATATTAAACTAATATAATTACATGTTCCATTTTTTTATATATATACTAAGAGATAGCATATATAATTAATTGTCAACATTCATTACCAACAAATGGGATTTCACAAACGGGGGGGTGCGATAAGTGCATGACTGTGTTTAACTCTTTCTCATTTACAAGGCTGAACTTTATCTTTCTGGTTTTGTATGTCTTCTCTCATGTTTCCTGTTCTGTCTTATGCAAGCTACTTTTTAATTAAAGGGATTTTTTTTTTCATTCTGAGAGAGAAAAGCCATGAAGGGAGTCTTTTTTGTGCTAAAGTTACATCACTCCACTGAATTAGAAAATCACACATGTGGTCAAGCTAGCCACCAGCCTGCTGCATTTCATTTAGTGCACAACAGAGGGCAGCACGTACCACATGCACGTGTACCTAAACCGCTCCACCCCCACAAAGTGTGCACTGTAATGAATGAGAAAGCAGAAAATCTTTCCATCTGATTCATAACCAGACAGGTGACATTAAACTAGGTGACAAACGTAGGTGTATATAAGAAAATGGCGTGATGACATTCTGTGACATAGGCCTACTACACATTTACCAGAACAGAACGTTTACTTCAAATAAAAACATTCTAGCATGCCACATTTGTCCTTAAATCATGAAAATGATTATAACTCATGAAAATGAAAATGGAAACAGAGCCTCAATCTTGGTGTGACTGAAAGAGATGTCGTCAGTGATAAACTAAACTATGTAGCCAGTAAGCTAAAGAAGCAATCAGAGCAAGCGATCATAGTCAGGTGAAAATGAAGAACCAATGTGAAAGGCTGGGCCAGACAATGTTAAAAAAGAGAATGAAGACAGACCAGTTCATAAAACATCAGCTTTTCTCAGTCTACAGACGCACGCACAAAGCCAGTTAGCAACATAGCAAGTTAGCACTGTATTAGAAAAATATATGTTTATCTAAGATAAAAGGAGCATCTTACTTCAACTCTTTTTCAGGGACACATCATAACAAAAGTACATCTATTCTCAAGAAAAAGGCATCATGGGTAAGAAACTCAATACTGCTGTTCATAAAAAAGCTCCTCTAACCAGAAGACATCACATTTCTTAGGTTTAATTTAAAAGCGCTTTGTTAGTCTTATGACAAATTTCTTGTGAAGTTGCTTTGGATAAAAGCATCTGCTGAATGAATAAATGGAAATGAATTAAAGTAAACGTGTTTTTGTTTTCAACATATTTTCACAATTAATAGGCTAAGTTTATTCTGATCAGGGGCTGGTAGTGCATTCGTTCGACTTTTTAAATAGCACAGGTCTATCACACGTTATAGGCTAAGCTAATAGGCCTTTGCTTTTAGCGGTTAGCACTTAGCATTCAGAACAAGCAATTGTTGTGATTTAAGTGTATTGCAACTATGTTTGTGTCCATGTTTGTGCTGTGTGTTTGTGTTTTTTGTCAAACTATTAGTCACAAGTTGGAAAACTATTATGCTAAATTAATTTTTATAAGGTGTTTGCACACAGATGTGTGTCTACAGTGTGTGTAAACAACCAGCCTAAAATTATTAAAAATCCACCCAATACTTTTTTTATAATCCCCATAATTAATTAACAATCTCTGGTTTCAGATTTCCCCCTACTCTTAAGAGTAAGCCCCGCCCATGACTGGTGACGATCTGCCCTATTAGCATAGATATTTTGTGTGATGTACAATAAACTTCATAAAACTCATCAGTACATTTTTGGCCATCATTTGGATGGGGTCTGCTACAACAAGCCTGTACTAATAGTGGATAAAAGCAAGATGACATGATAAGTTATGACTAGAATTAAACTAAACTATACCTGTTGTAGCTCTGGGTCTGTAGGCTGAACACTGCAGACAGTTTCAATGTGTGAGATTGTCCTATTTTGTGGCCATAGAGCTCTTAAAGCTGCTGTCTTCTAGAAAGGGGGCGGAGAGCAGCAGTTCATTTGCATTTAAAGGGATACACAAAAACGGCGCGTTTTTGCTCACCCCCAAAAAGTGGGAATTTTAAAGGGTTAGTTCACCCAAAAATGAAAACGCTGTCAGTAATTACTCACCCTCATGTTGTTCCAACCCCGTAAGACTTTCGTTCATCTTCTGAACACAAATTAAGATATTTTTGATTAAATCTGAGAGCTGGATCACTCCTCCATAGGCTTCTTAAGGGATCGAAACTGGCCGGCCCAAAAGTTATGAAAGACATCGTTAAAATAGTCAGAGTGACTACAGTGGCTCAATCTTAAGTTTATCAAGCGACGAGAATACTTTTTGTGCGCAAAAAAACAAACAAAAATAACGACTTTATTCAACTATTAATTTCCTTCTCTGTACGGCCGTGATATTTCACGTAGTGATATTGCGCAAAGCTTCTAGGTTGCACGTCACACGTAGGCTCACTATTGGCCGACGCTGGTCATGTGTGATGCGTGACGTACAACCTAGAAGCTTTGCGTAGTTTCACTAATATGGTTTTATCAGTTGTTTTATCAAAAATATGGTTAAATGTTGTGCCTGGGGCATTTGTAACACAGATACGCGTTTCCCAGAGAAGTTGGAGGGGGGTGTCCGTTTTTTTCCCTTCCCAAACCGAAGTGTCGTCTAGCACACGCTGCTAATAAATACAACGTTATACTCGCGTAGTCCGTTTGCTTTGTAATAACGATTATAGAAGTGAATAGAGACCTACCCAGCTTTGCATGAACAGTGTTGCTCCTTGATATTGTTAGTCCCAGCCTCCGTCTCGATTAGTAGGATATGCGGCGGTTCATTTTTTGACTCTGACCGGTATGCTTTTGCCTCTATTTGGATGCCTTGTTGTTCCTTGCGTTTCACCTGTATGTCGTGAATATAGCCTTCGAACGTATATTGCAGCCCCTTTTGCCTACTTCTATCAGACACTTTATTTGCTGCTTTATAAAAGTTTGATAAAATTTCAGCAGGAAGAGCTGTCACAGCATAAGCCATGTTGATACCAGAGCCCAGATGAAGTTTGTTTGTCGGACGTAGCAACAGTAACTAAGGGGGGCGGGGCTTAGCCAAAGGCGAATTGTGTGCTGTAGTTTTGATACCATTGTTTTTTGAGTTATGTGAAGTGTTGTTTAACATTAAATGTTCAGAAAACTGCCTGTATGTATTTTAAAATTAAAAAGGAGGACAGATATATTAGTTAATGGTGAAAAATTACAAATTGTGCCAGAATTTAAATATCTTGGAGTTATCTTAGACAGTTATCATATATTTTTATATGCTTTGAAAAGTATATCAAAAAATTGTCTGCGCAGTGATACCTCTGAAGAAACCTTAGAAATTTTTAATTTATACGGAGTCAACTTTAAATAGAAGCTGCAAGAATGTATTTGCATTCTTTGATTTGTTTTTTAATTTTTCTTAATGTATTCATGATCACAAGCAGGAAAATCTACTCTTAGACCTTTATATAGCCTACCTTATATAAATGTGCTTTAAAAGTATTTGACAAGAATAGATAGATATCATCATTGTTTTATAATTCAAAAGCCATTTGAACAAAATTAAATAATAATTTAAATAAAAAATAATTATTGTTTAAAGCTGCAGTCCACAGTTTTTCCTCTTTGTCGCCATCTCTGTTCGAAATCTGCAATTGCAGTTATTATCAACTTTACGTGAGTTGTACTTCAACACCCTCAACACGGCACAGCTCGGATGAACACAACAATGTCTGAGGAGTGTGTGCAGCTCTCAGTCACCGCGCCGGTGTGGATATTGTCATTCAGAACCACAGATTATTCTTTTTGGAAGTATGACCAACATAATAATTTTCACCGGAAAATGTCATTTGAACAAGTAAGAAACATCCACTTTTGTTCTGGTTCTGACATTGCAGTAAATCACGCTGATTAAATCTAACAATCGCTTATAAGTTATGATATCGCGCAAAATATACTTTGTTCTCAAATTGTTAATGTTAACAACGTCAGCGTCACCTTCCGATATCCTTGTTTTCGCATGGGTCTGGTTGCAGTCTCTTTTTTTATGTAGGTTAGCCACTCCGAAGTCCGAACGAAGTCTTTTGCATTTTACAGCGGGTGAATCTGTTGTCACTGGTGATTGTCGTTTGAACCTTTCTGGATCCGCCATCAAATTGATAAGTTTAATTATATCAAGTGCTGTGAGAAAAGGCTATAAATCTCCACCTCCAACATCCTCAGACGCAACATAGCCTACTAGCCGAGACTCTTCTTTATGTGTACAGATGTGACGTAATGACTCAATATAGATATAGCCTACTAGCCGAGACTCTTCTTTATGTGTACAGATGTGACGTGATGACTCAATATAGCCTACTAGCCGAGACTCTTCTTTATGTGTACATATGTGACGTGATGACTCAATATAGCCTACTAGCCGAGACTCTTCTTTATGTGTACAGATGTGACGTAATGACTCAATATAGATAGCCTACTAGCCGAGACTCTTCTTTATGTGTACAGATGTGACGTAATGACTCAATATAGCCTACTAGCCGAGACTCTTCTTTATGTGTACAGATGTGACGTAATGACTCAATATAGCCTACTAGCCGAGACTCTTCTTTATGTGTACAGATGTGACGTAATGACTCAATATAGCCTACTAGCCGAGACTCTTCTTTATGTGTACAGATGTGACGTAATGACTCAATATAGCCTACTAGCCGAGACTCTTCTTTATGTGTACAGATGTGACGTGATGACTCAATATAGCCTACTAGCCGAGACTCTTCTTTATGTGTACAGATGTGACGTAATGACGCAAAGACATGCTCGAATCTCCCGCGGAAATCCACCAGTACCACTGGAATTAAAAACATTATTACAAGCTTACCGCTTTGAATCGAGCTACGGCAAGCAGATAGTTTTGAACACTGGCTGGTTATGTATTTTCTCAAATATGTTTTTTGGATAATTTTTAACCCAAAAAAAGCTACGGACTGCAGCTTTAATGTACAAAATTGTTAATTATCTTGCACCCTCATCCTTAAAAGCATTTGTTTTTTCGCGTACATAAAATTTAAGACAAACAAGAGCTTCGTCAAGAGGTGACTGTGAAGCACATTTTAGAGTAACTGAGTTTGGTCATCAGCTTTTTAAGAGCTGTTAATAATATGTATATTGGGGGATGTACGGTAGTAATTTGGATTGCAGTTTTTATTGTTATGTGATGGATTATATGTCGTATATATTTTTCATTTGTGGGGGGATTTTATCATATGTAATGATCTTATGATCTTTTGGTATGTAATGTACTTTACTGCCCAGGCACAGCAGATGAAATTTAGCTTTGTCCATTGTCCCTGTCAAATAAAGAATTAAATAAATAAAAAAATCTTCCAGATAGCTCCACGTCGATTGGTATAGCCGTGGCGTTTGGCATCTTGGGATTGTTCCTGCTGATATGTTTGATGCAGATATTCTGCAAGAAAATCAAACGCTGCAAGCGCAAAAGTAAGCAGCATCCTCATTACTGTCTAAAAATAATAATAATTAATCAATGTCCCTGACCAAACTGTGAGATAACAATTATGATATTTGCTTCCATTTTTTTCCTTAACAGACCAGTCGGTGAAAGACAAAATTTTAAAGTAAGTGAACTGACTAATATTTGTTTGTTTATGTGTGTGTGTGTGGGTGTGTGGTTCAGGTAAACCAATGGGGACAACTTTTGTTCCCCATGAGGAAATCACCTTAAATCATATATGTTTTTTGAAAATGTAAAAGTGGAGAAAGTTCTTTGAAGGTTTAGGGGCATGGTTAGGGGGTCGAATATTCGGTTTGTACAGTATAAAAATCATTGTCGATAGAAAGTCCCAATAATACATGAAAACCCAACGTCTGTGTGTGTGTTAATGGTATTCTGTTTAACAGAATAAATGTGGAATGATTGGTTGCTCATTTTTAACTTTAAATTGTGTGTATCTCTACAGGAAAGTCGGGATGAAAAATTTGCCTCCGTTTTCAATCAGCAGAATCGTTGACAAGAAATAACGCCCATCACTGCTGTCATTCTCTCAATGCCTGTAAATAGTGCACATGAATCCTGAAAGAATCTAATTTAGTCCATGTTTTCTTTCTTTACAGCACTTGTAAACTGTCATTTTTTCCATGTTATGATGTGCTAACATCTGTCAATTTTTTTATTTTTTTTTTCTGTGAAAAGTGTGAATCACGCTTCTGAAGTGAAGGTGTCAGTGATGGATGGGGATGATTCATAACTAGTTATGATCGCTTTCCCACAGCTAGGGAAAAGCAGCACAACTTGTTTTATTGAGAACGTTTCTCTTATTGTTTTTCTCATTCTCTGACTCAAAATTTGTCTCCATATCTTGCTTTTCAGTCTCACCACAAAAACATAGCGAAGCCTTTTTCTCAAGCTGAACCATTTCCACATAAAAATGACTTCAAAGGTCAACATATACACGGATGAAATATCAGTCTTCGGTTTCAGTAGAACGATAACATCATCCTCATTGTGATTGTAATGAAGTCCTCACGAGTGATATATTTCCTGTTAAGCAATATAATGTGTGTGATGTGATTTGGATCTGTATTCCTATACATCGTATCTGATGTCAAGGAAAATGTGGTCATGTTTGTATATTTTTCAGTTTAATGTATATGTGTGTGTGTGTGTGTGTGTGTGTGTGTGTGTGTGTGTGTGTGTGTGTGTGTGCGCGCGCGCGTCGAAATCTGCTAAGGGGTAAATAAATGTATGAAATCATGTTAAAATGTATCGTCTTTTATTGGGAAATTAAACATTTGATCAAACTTTGAATTGCCTTAATATTTTAAACAAATCAGAAGATAGTATTCAAAGAAGGCTACATATTATTTTTTTTTAAATCACCTGTCAAGTTTATTATATTTCATCAGCATATGAGAGTAGGGACTCATCTCCAGATCACTCATTTAACAGTTCACCTATTGCCAAAATGATGGGGGGGGAAAAGATCAGTCAAGAATAGAAAAGTATTGAAAATATTCAAACAAGGAATCAGTTATTAAATAAAAAATGTTCGTCAAAAAGAACACATTAAACATATTCACTAATGGATTGGCGTTTATTCTCTTTAGCGTGCAGTGTGAAGTATTTCACTATTCCCGGATCATTCCGATTCAATTTCAGCAATTGACGAACAAATTTATACTCACGAGCGTTATGTATTATGCGGGTTATTGTCTCTAACAGACAGCATGTCTCTAAGCCGCTCAGGCCCCATTTTCTCCCTCTTCTTGGAAAGCGATGACGTAGCAAAACATCCGTTTGTGGGGGTTTTGAATGGATGTACTCGCTGGAACTCTGCTTCTCAAAAATACTGTATTGTGCACGTTATATTTTGACAGAGATCGATGTTGTGATATTCAAAAGATGTGGATTTGAAAACAGATGGATTGTAAGGTAACATTTATTTGTGTCTTAGCCGGCAGGTATTCAGGGAAGTGATTGTTGTCCATGAGTGTGTTATGTTGATGTTTTTAGTTAGCCTACACTGTAAAAAAAAAACCGTTAAATTTACAGGAAAACCCTGGCAGCTGTGGTTACCAGGTTACCAGAGTTTTCCTGTTAAAAATACGGTAGCAACGTTTTAGGTTTTACAACTTTTAACCGTATATAATTTTACAGCAATAAACCGTATTTCATTATCTCATATAATGTTAATATACTGACCTTTTGAAGTATTAATATCTGTTTTTTTTCCATTGTAATACAATGACAGCCAACAATCACAGCAGTGATGAGTCATGTAGTCAACCAAAGCTCATCATAAGCAGGTCTTCCACAAGAAAGTTAATACTAATATATAGAAGCTGCACAGTGTCATTCACACAAACATTAAACACCATCATGGTAACTTGTTGAAATTTAAAAAATGCAATAAGCATTAATTTAAGAACATTAAATGTAACATAAAACCCTATTGTACATAACTGATTAGAAAAAAGCTAAGAAAATTATGAAGAAACAGTTATTTAAAAACAAAATACATCAAATGTGAAGTGTCACGCAGGGAATTGTGGGATTGTCAATTTACATTTTTTCACTGTAAATTATACAATGACTTGTTCTTTTTCACTTCCAAAAACTGTAAATTTAACGGTATTTTACAGTAGAATTAAATTAAATGTACCATTATATATATCACAGTTATTTACCGTATATAGTAAGGAAACTTTCTGTTAACCAATTAACAGTTTTTCACTGTAGCATTTTTACAGTGTTTTACCGTTAAAATCACGATCATTTTTTACAGTGTAACCGACAGTGTTGCCAGATTGGAAATGTCCAAGTACCGCACCAGAAGCTCAAAATTATCGTATTTGGAAGAAAATTATCGTTCACGAGTTAAACGTACAGAATACAGCTATTTATCTAGACCAACAACTTTTTGACACGACCTGGAAATTACTTTATTGCTAAACTATCGGCCTTAGATTGGAAACAACTGATCTAAGCCCCGCGGCAGGAACGTTAACTTTTCCTCGTCAGAGTCATTCTCCACGATGATTGGCCGACAAAACGTAACGTGAGATGTAAGACATGCGTAACACCACGTTTACGTTTTCCTCACAATCATGACGGTAGACGTAGGATCCACAGCTATAATGAGTATAGAATCCCTATTATTACAAATGACTTTCATTATCGTACATTACTGGATTTTTTTCATTATTGATCGTACATCGTACAAATAAAATGTAATACATGTTTTTAAATTCAACTCAAATTATTTTGTTCATAATATACAAATATATTACATTTGCATTTTGCAAAATACTGTAGAAGCATTTTTACTAGTGGTTTCTGACTTCTGGACCACGTCTATTGTGGTTGTTTCCTCTTTAACAACATTTCCTCTTTAATCTCTGGTGATAATCGTTATGTTTTTCATTTGATTCCGGTCTTGACAGCATTTGACCGCAGCTCACTAAACTGCAAGCCAGACAAAACTTCATTAGTTGTTCAACTGACGCAGTTCATGCGAACATTTGGGCCAGTTGTTTCCTGAGTTGGCATGCAGCAAGCGAGGTGCATGGTCGTGGTCTGTAGGAGGTGGTCTGTAGGAAGTGAGAAACAGCAGTTAACATCTATGGTTCAGCAGTCTCTCGATAACTTTTGTGACACCATGCCTGTTTAAAACAGTTGGTGCAGTGCAACTTACACACCCACGGGATGATAAAAACTCTGTCTCAAAACTTCAGACACTGGCACATGGTGGCTTGATTACTTATAGGAATGGTACATGTAAAAATAAAAAATATTTTTGATTCTTTATCCACTATAATGACATTCAAAACCCACATGCTGTTATTTTTCACTGGAACACAACAGAAGACGTTTTTTAAGAATCTTGGATGTTTTCCTTACAGTGACATATTCACTAATTATATATATTAAGTAAAACAAAAATGAAAAATGTCCCATAGCATGGAGCGAGCAAAGCAGAGCTAAGGTTTTCAATGAATTCCTATAAAGGTTGAGCATCACTCGCGCGCTGTGAATTGTTGGATTGACAGCGGGTCAGAGAAAGCATTGAGAGCGGCTGAGAGCATCCAAAAGTTGAGAGAAAAAGTAAAATATATATATATAAAAAAATTATTTAAACCTTACTCCCCTGGCCTCAAGAAGCGTGCTGGAGGCTGCGCTCTTTAGCGTCCTTGTTATCGCAATCGCCTCGAAAGCCCGGTTTGAATCCCGCTTCAAGCGGTCTAGGTAGAACCGGAGGATACAAGGATACAATTTATTAACTGGTCAGGTTTTATACCCTCAGATAAAGCCTCACAGGCGCCCCTGGCAACCAGCTTATGGATTTATTTCACAGAGGACAGCCTAATTCATGAGTTTGCCTGCCCATCCAGTCTTAATAATTAATGGTAAACACACTTGGCATGCTGTCTTCAAGAGGAACTTATGTTTGGAACTTCATTATATCTTCTAGTGAAATGTGAGAATGCTTTTGTGAACTGCAATTATTCTTACACGGGCAGTTGCCTTCACTGCACCAGTCAACTTCAATGCATTCAATTGAACCTTTTTTTTTTTTTTTAGCAGTCTGAGATCTACAGAGCTACTGAGAAACTACAGCTAAAGAAAACCACATTCCTCATCGGGTCTTCCTACTCACTTCCGTTCTGGCACTCAGCACAAGCTGTGCATCAGGCCATGTATGTGTCAGAACATTTAGACTTTTTGAATGTCGCATGATCTTACACAATGAAGTTGCATGTCATTCCATGGTTGTCTACTTTGTTGACTCATTAAAAGTTGATAACAGCATGGAAGTAGTAGGTGGTTATCTTTTATATACATATCTACATTTTTGGGTGGGGCAAACCCTGATATATTTTTTATGCGCAAAATTTCGGTCATGTGTGGGATACTATCTGAAAGGGCGGCGAGGACGCTGAGAAACTGCTGTCATGACTAAGCTGAATATTCGCATACTGGGGGAGGGTGATGTCAACTTAACCCACAAAAACTCCATGATTGTCCCATTTTCTTCTAACCTGTAGGTATCCTTCCTTTAAAGCGTGACACAGATAAACAAAGGCAGTCTGTCAAGGTCACTAGATGAGAAGATTAGTATTTCTTCTATAGTAGAATTTCCAGTGAGTGGGTTTTGAGATCTAGGTTTTTTTTTTTTTTTTTGTTATTCTCCGATTTGGGTAGTTGGCGTTTCATGTCAAGTAACGGCTGTGTGAACTGCAGAACTGTGATCTGTAAAACTGATTGGCTGATGGAAGTCCTGAGATCAGAAAACAAAGACAGATGACAGGAAGTAGCCTATAGTTTGCTTTTTAAATACTTGCTTTTTTTAAAGAATTGGGAACTTGTAAAACATCTACTATACTTAAAGGTGAAAATTCTGTAATTAATTACTCACCCTCATGTCGTTCCAAGCCTAAGACTTTCGTTCATCTTCCGAGCACAAATGAAGATCTTCATTTTTGATGAAATCAGAGTTTTCTCTCCCTCCATTGACAGCTATCCAACTACTACTTTCACACTTCAAAAAGTTCATAAAGAGATCGTAACTAAATAATCCATATGAATTGAGCTGTTTAGTCCAAATTTTCTGAGACACGATCGCTTTATCATTTTTTTTACCAAAAAACTACCCACAAAATCTCTTACAATACAACTTTAATATAGAAGGATGTCCTGTTACTTTATCCACTACAGTAAAAGACCTGGGTGTTAGACCGCAACTTGTCTTTCGAAAATCATATTTCATATGTTACAAGAACTGCCTTTTTCCACCTTAGAAACATTGCTAAATTACGTAACATGCTATCTGTTTCTGATGCAGAAAAGTTAGTTCATGCATTCATGACCTCGAGACTAGATTATTGTAATGCTTTATTAGCTGGTTGTCCTGCATCCTCAATAAACAAGCTACAGTTAGTGCAAAATGCAGCCGCTAGAGTTCTTACTATAGGTCAAGAAAATATGATCATATAACACCAATTGTATCATCTCTACACTGGTTACCTATCAAGTTCAGTATCAATTACAAAGTATTACTACTGACCTATGAAGCCCTAAATGGTTTAGCTCCTGTGTATTTAATGGATCTTCTATCGCCCTACAATCCATCGCGTTCTTTAAGATCCCTAAATTCGAGGCTTCTGGTCATTCCTAGGATATCTAAGTCCACTAAAGGAGGGAGGGCGTTCTCACATTTAGCTCCTAAACTCTGGAATAGCCTTCCTGATACTGTTCGTTGCTCAGACTCGCTCTCCCAGTTCAAAACTAGACTACAGACGCATCTCTTCAGCCAAGCATTCACATAATGCTTACCTTTTATACCACTGTTGAATCAGATCGAATGCATTAATTTTATGAACAGCAGCTACGCTAATTATTTCCCATCTGCTTTTCTGCTGTTATCTCGGGACGCTAGTCCCGAGGTAAATAGCGTTCGTCAGCTCCAGTTTGTATCCAGCCTCTCACGGAGACTTCAGATGCCCCAACACCTGCGATGAGACGACTCGACGCCTGTGAAGAGACGACTCAACGCACGCCGGCGATATGTTATGCCCTAAATTAAGCTGCTTTGAAACTATATTATGTTTTGTGAAAAGCGCCCCTTACGCAACAAAAATATATTTCTCAATATATTATGTGACAATATATTTCATGTGTCTCCATATATTGTGAAATTTACATTGTAATATATCATATGATATATTATATAATAATATATTATATATATGCAATAATATATTGCAATATATGGGACAATACTGCAATTATTGCCGTTTTCATATATTGAATAAATACATATTATTATACGATTTAATATATTGTTAGGTATATTGAAATATGTCCCATATTATATGAAATTATATATTGGAAGAGGCATTGTATATATGTGAAAATATATATGTAAAATTATATGAGCTAATATACCTCAATGTACCAGAAAATATAATCAGATATATATGCAAACATGTCTTAAATATGTTGAAAAATATATTGATTTATATTACATAATATATTATATATAATTATCATATTATATATTTTATACAATAATTTACCATGTGGGGGAATAAAAAGTGGACTAAAAAATGTTGTAATTGTTGCTGTTAATGATAATTTAATTTATACTCTCATCTACATTTTACAATATATGAATCAATACATAGTGTAGCATGCCCCCCGAACAAGGATGAGACTTTTACTGGTGGTTTTATGATGTTTAATCCTTTATAATCCTTAGTCCATTCACCATATTACCAACGTAAGAGCTGAAATGTATACAAAACATGTAACTGATCAGCTAACATTGTTCACATTCACATGCTGTCTTACATTTGTGCAAGAATGAACATATTAACAGACAAAATGCTCATGTCTCAACTAATTGCATACCTTTGGCCTCTTCAGAGGGGCTGCAAGTATAAATTTAACGTTTAAACACAGCTCCGCGTCGAAGCTATTGCCGTATTTGAGATGGCAAGCTATGCTATACACTGCGCTAGCCAGGGCGCGCGCGCTTCCAAAAAGAAAACAAAAGCGCGCAGTTGAAGACCGGAAGTCAACCATCTCAGTACAAAATTTTCAAAATAAAAGACAAAAACCTTCTCTGTAACAAAATATACTTATGGTTATTTACACATAGCCATATATGGTCCATCCATATGGCTATATAATGTAAAATATAATGAATGTCATGCAAAAATTTGATTTGGACTATTGTTAATCAACCTTTCTGTAAACCTATGCATGAGCTTACTTAACTCATAAAAAAAATACTTTGTTTCAATAAACATTTTTTTTTTTTTTTTTTTTTTTTTTTTTTTTATTTACCAGGACAATGCATATTAACAACAGTACACCTGTAACATGCCAGAGTTAGCCAAGGGCTAATTTTCATCTGTAGTCCTGTTTGCCAGTTGTACAAAGCAATAATGTAATACAGTTTTGTTTCTATATCAATGTATTTTAATATATGAATCAATATATAGCAATAGGATGTCCATCCATATATTGTTATATATTTTCAAATATATGAGGCAGTTTCTGATATATTGAAATATATTTTCTAATGTATTGCAATATAAATTCTAGTATATTGCAATATATTTTTGTTTCGTAAGGGGCTATACAAATAAATTTGAATTGAACTGAATTGAATTATGATGAACAGATTGAATTTATGCTTTTTCCTCATTGTTTTATTGTATTTTCCATTTTTAATTACTGTTAATGGACAAATATATATAGTTCTGTCATGAAACTATACATTTCGCAGGCTGGTAGGTCCTTTCATGCAATCTGCAAGCAATCACATCTCCACTTCATGGAACAAGTTGATTGGTTGCTGCTGATTCTGCAGCCAACGAGATTGCTTGCTCAACATTAACTAGTCTGGTTCAGTATTCGTTTTTTGGCTATTCCTGCAGCCCACTATCAGAGTTCTTCTGAAACCCTCCACCTCCCCCAGTACCACATGCATATCTGCTAGCTACAGGATTAATGTTTGTCTATTCATGCAACAGCAGCATACATGTACATGCTCACAGCAGAGTGTCTGTGTATGTAATGGTAGTATCAAGTCCACTTGCTCTACAACAGATGATTGAAATAGAATTACTCAATACTTTGACAGCCCCTGTTTTTAGCGAGAAGTAGTTTGTTCTCTCTAAAACTGCTTTGGAGTGATATTTATTATAGTGTTGTCAAAAGTGTACCAAAGTATTTATTATAGTGTTGTCGAAATTTTTACAATGTGACAATACCAGCATTTCCCTCTAGCATTTTGAGCGCTGTTGAGCGGATTCTTAAACACCTCTGATTGGCTATTGTGTTCACACGCTCAACATATATGTCTGTGATTGGCTATGCACCCCTGGACAAAATTGTTCCGTGTAACTAAAGAAATCGTGGCTCATCTGAGCAGCAGCAAATCTTGCAGCATATGCCATATTTGGTCCGGTCATCTGTCACGGGTGGTTGCAGGTAAACAGACGAAGATGAAGAATAAGGTTCCAATATGAGTTTAATAGGCTATCAATAATTGTCAGAACAGGCAAACAGACGGGAGCAGTGAAGGGGTGAAGACAGAACTTTAATAGTGATTCAAAGATGATTAATAGAACAGAGCTGAACCAAACGAACTCATAATGGCGGTGGCCATGGAAACAAAGGAGTGGCGTGAAAATCAAACAAAGGAATGTGAATGAAGAATGAATGAAAACAAACTTAAACTCGATGGTAGCAAAGACAAACTGAACATAACTGTGACATGAAAAGCTCTATACAAATTAATTTAAAGTGAACTAACAATGCCTCAGGGTTATGCATCTAATAGTGGTTAGAGGAAAAAAAGTTTATGTTTAGAAAATGTTTTCTTTATTACAATATTATTTTTTTCTAATAATATAAAGCTACCTTTATATTTTAGAAAAGGGATTCATCATATTTTGGGGCCATTTTCTGCAAAAATGTTTGAAAACGCCTGGTAACAGTTAGATGAACAGGAGTGCTAAAGGATGGCTTTCTCCAGATATGCCCATTTTTTACTTTTCTATACAAAATTAAATATTATTTACTGCCCATTTACTGATTTCAGTGCACTAGTCTGTAATACAGGAAGAGAACCGTTTTCACTATGCATCCGCCTGACACTTTCAGAATTGAACGTGCGAGATTTAATGATGGAGCGTTAGGAGGGTATAAATGTTGTTGTGTTTTGTATCAGATGAAGTTGTGTGGTTTCTTTGAGTGACCGATTTGCTATTGAGATGAGAAGCAAAGGTACCTTCTGTTCTACAAATGACTGTTAACACAAGACCTTTCAGAGAAAGAAAATACTCAAATCAATCCTCATGTTGTATTTGAGTCCATATCAGAATCATCACTTTCCTTTATCTATAAATGATCCGATAATTATTACAGTGACAAGAACTATTTCTAAAGATGCACTTCTCCATAAAGATTTTCTTTTTTTTCCATATTGTGGAATCTCCACGAGAGTTTTTAATGTTCTCTTTTATTGTGAATGGAGCCTTAAGCTTTGGGTGACAGCATGTTGAATCTGAGACTGAGATGTTGATGTGGGTAAAATACTTTTTGTTTCCTTCCCTATCTGAAGATGGAGGTCATTGATTGCGGCAGAGCTTCGCTCTCTCATTCAGTTGCTGTGTTTCGTCACAGCGCAGTGACGGTATGGAAATACTGAGTAATGGGTTTGCACAAGATCTGTGAGTTTTTGCTACGGAAGATGTGTTTATATGCAGGGCTTTACTGGGATAAGGGTTTGGGTTAGCTTATCTTTATTCAAAATTTAATTGGGTTTTTCTTTTTAGAAGTGACTGTGGTTGTCATATATGCTGATGTGCTGTTAGAGGAAATCATGTGCAAACAGTCACAGGTTTTCGTGGGTTTCCACTAGAGGAAGTGCTGGGTTTTCCTGTGTCATTAGTATTTACATATATCTCATTAAATTGGAATTTCACAAAGGATATTTTTGCCTCATAATTTGCATATGTTCTTGTTGGTAAAATGCAGATTCAACGGTTTCACATTTGGATCTTCTAAAGACTTTTGGAAAAAAATCATTTTAAATTCTTTGTATCCTGTTTGACTGACTAAAACGACACTAAAGTGAACGAAAATGAAAGATATTTTTTAAAGTAAAAAACTCACTACAGGTGGTGGCGAAGACTCTTTTAACTTGGGCCATTAAACAACATGCTCAAACACAGCAATGAAAGGAGGGTGTGGATGGAAAATTTGGGAATGGGAAAGCACCACTTATTTTCATAAAATGTAAAAATCTAGATATTTATTATTAGTATTATCATCAACAACTTCACCTTTACCATCATTCCATCACATTCAAAACCCCAGCCAACATTTCATGGTTAGACTAATATAAGCTAATTCAGATAGGGCCGACATGGACCCAAAGACCAAACCCATGTAGGGCCCATAACTCAATCCCATATCGTGCAAACATTGGTCCCAATATGAAATGTTGTCTGGAAAAATTCAAAATTCAGCATATCAAAAATGTCAGTAGATACATAAAATGTAAATACGTACAATTCATGTGCAAAACTGCAATAGATGAACACATGTATGTAACAATAAATGAACTACATCAGTGGTGGGTGGGATGTGCGACATTGGACGTCAAGAACTGGTAACAGCTCATCGTCATCATATTCTGATGCTAGTTCAGTCTTGATCACTCAATTTGTCTTCTCTCTGGTCAACATTTAGGCAAAATGATGAGACAGTGCTTGCAGGAAGTCACACTTCTGAGGGACAGCTCCTATTCGGAGGGCTTAGTACTAGCAACACAGCCATATTTAGCATCTCTCTGCTCAAAAAAATGGAGCAAACGGCAGGAGGAGAAGCAGATACGCTTTGTTCGGCCCATATTTGCTTACGCATTCATGAAAAAGTCTTATATCTCACGTGAATGTCAGTTCTATGTCTCCTAATGTAAGAGGCAAAGTGTCAAGTTGGCAGGGCTCTTGTAGAAGTAGTGGACAAGTAATGAATAGTGACAACTCACTTGAGTTCTCATCTGACTGGGAGGACAAATCTCCCAGTCCTAGGGCATTCACAGTCTGTACAGGTGATTTTTTCAAATAGCTTGGTCTGTCATTGTCGTTATCGGTAGTACTGAGTTTCTCATGAGACAATGAACCACTGTCTGTTAGGAGCTTCCTGGTTTTGCACCAAATGCAAGTCTCAAAGTCAGAACACGAGCAGGTCACGTGACCAGAGCGATAACCACTGCTAGGGCTGGCCATTTTAGTGTCTACGTCATATGGAACGGTCGCCTTACTTTCAGCATCAGCAGAAGGGCTCTGACTACGATATCCATCCCCACCAACTACTATCTCAGACAGGTCACCATCCGCCCCTTGGAGATTGTCGGAATCATCCTTGTTTACCATTCCCAAGCCACTGTCATCTTTTCTTTTACTGTTGCTGCTATTTACTCCACCGTCCAGGAAAGGGAGCTCTTCCAGGCTTCTTCTTCTTCCACCGCTGAGACCGCTGTCATCGGTTCCTGTCAGACTTCCACAGCCGCTGTCCTCATCTCCCGTATGTCCGTCTGTGCCTCTGTTCTTAAGCGAGTTCTGCTGGCCCACACTTACGCCACTGTCCGTACTCTCTCTTCTCTCTTTGTCATCCTCAGAAAGCTCCTCGTCCTCATAAAACGCTTTACTCTTTTCCGCCATTGTGTTCACCACCCATCCCTTGTCAGTGACGGTTTCCACTTGGATCAATCCTACATGCATAGGGTGCCATCCATTCACAGCGGATTTCTGATGGACAATAATATATGATCAAATAATGGTTAACGCTTAATAGTAAATCTCACAAAACAACAAAAAATAATATTTAAAAAAAAGAAATATTATTAATCAGCAGGGATACATTAAAGTCAAATGTGAAAGTAAAGACATTTATAAATGTTACAAAAGATGTCTATTTAAAATAAATGCTGTATCAGCATATTAGAATGATTTTTACGGAAGAGGATTAGGGCCAAGCAATAATAAAAAAATAAAACCATCTCGAGATTTAAGTCATTATAATGCGAAATTAAACTCGTTAAATTTCGAGAAAAAAGTCGAAATACAATCTTGAGAATAAACTCATTAAATATCGAGAATAAAGTCGTTGTGTTTCGAGAAAAAATTCGAAATACAATTTTGAGAATAAACTGATTAAATAGCGAGAATAAAGTCGTTGTGTTTCGAGAAAAAAACTCGTTAAATTTCGAGAAAAAAGTCGAAATACAACATTGAGAATAAACTCATTAAATATCGAGGATAAAGTCATTGTGTTTCGAGAAAAAAGTCGTTAAATTTCGAGAAAAAAAGTCGAAATACAATCTTGAGAATAAACTCATTAAATATCGAGAATAAAGTCGTTGTGTTTCGAGAAAAAAATCGAAATACAATTTTGAGAATAAACTCATTAAATAGCGAGAATAAAGTCGTTGTGTTTCGAGAAAAAAACTCGTTAAATTTCGAGAAAAAAGTCGAAATACAATCGTGAGAATAAACTCGTTAAATTTGAGAAAAAAGTCGAAATACAATCTTGAGAATAAACTCATTAAATTTCGAGAATAAAGTCGTTGTGTTTCGAGAGAAAAACTCGTTCAATTTCGAGAAAAAAGTCGAAATACAACATTGAGAATAAACTCAGTCGTTGTGTTTCGAGAAAAAACTCGTTAAATTTAGAGAGAAAAAAGTCGAAATACAATCGTGAGAATAAACTCATTAAATTTCGAGAATAAAGTCGTTGTGTTTCGAGAAAAAAAGTCTAAATGTAGAGAATAACGCATTCGATCAGTGTTCATTGCATAGCCTACTGATAGAGGACATGGCAGATTTGGATCACTTAGTCAAGCTATATTTTAGACTTTATTTCAGTAACAAAGAAATACTATACACTTTAGCAGTAATGTATTGTATTGTATTGTATTATAATGTATTAAAAGTGTCACTGAATTTGCCCGTGCAGAACTTTACTGATAAAAGACGTTTGAGCCGTCACTTGAACAACTGCCGCATGAACAACGAACAGCGCTGGCCCAAATGCACTTTGGCATATGGACAGCTATTATAAATTAAAACCAACACCGTATGTACGGCATTGCCATTTATGGCTGTATAGATGGTTACAGTCGTTACATTCTGTGGATGGAGGCGTACACAACCAATAACGATCCTAAAGTAATAGCCAGTTAGCTACTTCATAAAAACAGTTACTAGCATAGGAGGGTGTCCCGAGAGCTCCACGCGGACATGGGGACAGAAAATGGTAGTGTGGCAGCAATGCAAAGGTTTTTACAAAGTATCCATGGAGACAGTTTCTCGAAACACAACGACTTTATTCTCGAAATGTAATGAGTTTATTCTCAAGATTGTATTTCGACTTTTTTTCTCGAAATTTAAGGAGTTTTTTCTCGAAACACAACGACTTTATTCTCGATATTTAATGAGTTTATTCTCAAAATTGTATTACGACCTTTTTTCTCGAAATTTAACGAGTTTAATCTGGCATTATAATGACTTTAATCTCAAGATGGTTTTATTTTTTTATTATTGCTTGGCCCTAATCCTCTTCCGTAGATTTTTGAAGGATCATGTGACGCTAAAGACTGGAGAAATGGCTGCTGAAAATTCAGCTTTGCATCACAAGAATAACTTACATTTTGAAATACAAATAGAAAACATTTATTTTAAATTGTACAAATATTTCACAATTATTACATTTTATTTTTCAATGGGTTTTTTTTCAGCCTGGGTGAGCACAAGAAAATTATTTCAAAAATATTATCGACCCCTAACTTTTGTACAAAAGTGTACACACATACACAAGTGTTGTATTTGAGTTGATATGACAATCAGAAATTGCCAAAATAGTTTCATTCTGAATGGTATTGTGTTATCATGGACCAAACCAAACATCAATGAGATCATGTACGTAAATCATACGTAAATCCCCAGCACTTCCATTTCTGCTACTGTTCCTCGAAAGGAGAACTGACACTATACTGAGCCTCTCTTCTTTAGATTTCATTCCCCTTTTAAGAGCCTGAAACTGGCTTGCTCTAACACTTTTGGTTTTGATGAAACTACATTTATTATTTAAATATCACCAAGTTGACTCACCAGAACAGCCGGCATTTTACCGGGACGCCTTAAGAAGAAACAGACTACAAAGATGAAGAAGGTCATAACTCCAACAACACCAATAACTGCCATGTAGATCACCATAGACATATCTGACAAACAAGAGGAATCAACATTAAGCCTCAGTGGTTGAAATATTCCCAAAGAATTAATAACAACCAAAACGCAAAGAATAAGGTCTTGTATCAGTATCACCCTGAATGGGTTTATTTTGTGCAACATACTAGTTACTAAATAAATCAATACAACAGTGAAATATACATTTTAGAATATTTGTGTAAAAATAGAAGACTTTTATTTATTCAAATGCGTACCTGCTGATGGATATATGCACCGTGGTAATGAGGTGTTGCTCACATCACTAGATATCATCTCCACTTTTACATGGACACAATACTCCTGCCATAATGGTAATGAAGTGAACTCCACCTCACCATCTTCGTCATCATCATCGCTTACTGTTATAGCCTGCATCCGAGACAATACAGGTTTAGAGATTCCAACACCATGCAATATAACAAGCAAGTTCATTTATTGTAAAGGTGGGGTAGACTAACTACTAAACTACTAACCTGACTCTCCTGTCCTTTGGGATACAGAATGGCAGAGTAACTTGGTCCATTATTAAAAAGTTCTTGGAGAAATGGCTTTCTGTGAATCTTAACCTTTACCATATTAGCAGTGGAAGACAGGTCAAATTCTGGAGCCAATAATTTACCTAAAACATGGAAAGAACATGGATGTTAAAGGTTTTTTATGTAACCATTGATGCCAATAAACAAACCTTATTTTTGTAAACAGTAAAACCTGATGTTCTTTATACTTAAAAGATTGAGTATTAGCTTAATTTAGTGCTGTTTTATTCAGTTAGTGTATTTAATTTTGGGGGTAAACCGTTGTTTTCCTATAGTAACACAACGAAAAAGGCCTGGAAATACTTACTCAGATATAAACGTATTCTTCTAACCGCAGACCAGGAAAAGTTGCCATTTCCTTGCAATTCAACCTTTATTTTCATTTCGGGTTTAAATAATAAGTTCCCAAGTTCACATCTAGTTTCTGTAGTCATGTTACACTCTGGCACAATGTCCCACTTAGAAGAATTATGACCAAAATACCTAAAAGAGAAAAGAACAAATACATTAGTTTTTGGAGTACTGTAAACTTACTTCAAGCAAAAAAGGTGGTCAAAAAGAAAAAACAAAATAATGTTTAGTAAACTGTGAAACTGTATATTAAGACTGCTTACGGTGCTTGCTGTACTTGATAAACCGCATGTATGGGGGCTCCTTCAGGGGGATCCCAGAGCGCAGTTACATTTCCCTCCCATATGTCAAAGTCTAGCACTTTACCTGTAAACAAAATAGAAATATTGTCAGAATTATCTTCAGACTTTCCCAGACTCTTCCCTTCCCAATAAAGAAGTGGTTTATTTGCTCTTGTTCCAGTTAAAGCAGCATTCTCACACTTGATGTACTGTTTGTATTGTCCATCAGCTGTTCTTTCCAGATGGTGGCATAGCATGTTTTTTTATTTTTTTTTATTAAGTCAATTTGCTAATGATGTCTACTTCATCAAGCAAACCTCTACTCAAAATGTTTCAAAAATAACTTACACAATGCCATACAATACAATGTAATAGCGATGCCTGGGTGGTTGGGGGTTGGGTAAAAAAAGAAAATCCAATTACACAAATTTGTGCTTTCTCTATCTGTGTTTTCTTGTATTTTCTATGTTGGTTTGACAAAAACATACCTTTAAAAAACTGATGAATATTTAAATAAATAAATAAAAACATGTAGTCGTAGCTATATATTCATTTGCACCAGTGGTCACAGGGGGACGCCCAAAACGTCATCGCTGTGACAGAAACTGGGGCAACAGTTCAAGTCAAGCGCCCACTTGCACTTTATATTTCTTTCGCATTCTTGTATTTTTTATTTCAGTATTGTGGACATATTTCATTTAAAATGACAAATATAATTTAATATAACAAATGAATTAAAAGTATTTTCTAATATGTAACAGTACAGTATATTGTTATTATTGTCACCTTGCAAAATGAAGAGTGAGCCCAAAAAAAACCCTAATCAATCAAAACTCACTTACTTGCTATGTAAACCGGGAAGTGCATCAATGTGACCAGAAAAGAAATCCATGAGATCCAATCCATGTCTATGTCAGTTGAGAATCATATCCAACAACACATTCCAGGCCAGTTCCATACAAGCACACGCGCAAAATGTTTCTAATAACCCAATAACCGTTCTAACAGAGCCAGCTCAATGTTCAGTTACTCTTCAGTTCCGTCCGCACGTCTCTCTCTCTCTCTCTCTCTCTCATGTGAGTGAGGTTGAGTGGTTGACTGACTCTCTATGTATTTATTCTGTGAACTTCCCCTCTCTGTTTTGCTTCAGTCAGTCTTCCGTGATGGCAGATATTTCCCCCACTCTAAGATAGCAGCATGGTTTCTCTCGCTCTCTCTCTCTCTCTGAAACGTATAGCATTAAGTGTGAAAACTGTTGATAAGCATGTAAACATAGAACATGAATCTATACATGTTAATGATTCCAAATTTAGATGGAAATACCAGTGCAAACATTACATCGGGGGAGTACCAGAGTTAACATATTTCTTTCTTGGTATTTACAAAGGAAATTTTTGTTAGTAATAGCTCATTAAGTTATTACTGTTTTTGATGAACACTTTTTCTAAACTACAAGAACAGTTGCTTCTCAATACTGAGCTACAGGTTTGCATATCAACATGTGAACACATGCACGTGTGTTTGTGTATGCATATCTGTGAATATAATCTTTAATGCAGTGGTTAGTGGTAATACAAGCACAGCGAATGCATATTATTTTGTTACACTTTATTTTTATGGTCCCTTTTACACATGCTGTTGACTAACGTTGCACTTACATGTCTACTAACTCTTATTAGATTGTTAGTAGAGTATTAGTAGAGACTGGAAGGGTTAGAGTTGGATTAAGTTGACATAGTTGCAAAGTTACTTATAGTCAGTATAATGTCTGTTGGGGAGCACCAAAATAAAGTGTTACCCATTATTTTATTTTTTATTTTTTTGGTACAGACAACCAGCTTTAAAATTTGGCTGGGTATGGTTGACGACGACTCACTAAGCTCTTATGCATATTTTTATTTTATTTATGTATTTTTACTCTTATGAAGTTTTGCTGTTTTGTTTATTTTTACATGATCTGCAAAGAACATGAATAAAACTCACAAAAACAAAAAATAATAATGTAAAACAGAGAATGTGAATAAAATAAAAATGTGAAAAACGAAGAAAAAACAAAGATTGTGAATAAAATAAGTAATAAATTTTTTAAATCGCAAAGTGTAAAGTAATTCAATAGTGTATTAAACATATTGTTGCACTAACTTCTATTAATTTACTCTTTTATATAGGCTAATTAACCCTAACCCTATGTTTTTAAATCATAGTATAAAGTCATAAAACATTTATTAAAAAGTAACTTCCAATAATGTATGCTTTTATTTCTTATGCTTTTAAAGTATAAACTAATAAAAAAGTATTAAAAAATCATTGGGGGGCGGGGTGGGGGGGGGGGGGCTTTCTCACGCTTTATAAGAAAACTGAAAAGTGGCTGACATTTGATTTCCTTGGTCTGCATGTTTCACTTTCCCATTTGTTAAAGAACTGAAACATCCTCCCAGTTCACACCGTTTAACCAGGCCTGAAAAGTGCGCTTAAACTGAAACATAATCATCTAGATTCAGTTCCATTTGAAGTTATATTCTTCACTATTTGAAAAGAAAAGGCTGGACCAGATCTGTGTTCTCACCAAAGGATTTTCACACTCCTGATCTGAGGTCAAATCACATGAAACATGACACAAAACTCATTTAACAAGTCTGCTTTGGGTAAAAGCTATTTAGCAGCTAGAAACATGTCAGCCCCGTTTCTAAATGATTTGCCGTGATCTTATTATAGCCATTGTACATTTTTAAACAGGATCATCTCACCAAACAAAACCATAAACAGCAATAGTCATATCTTGCATGCTCAGCTGCAGCCACCATTAATAAAATAATAATGGAGAATTATGGTTTAAAATTTATGTTATGGTCTGATAATGTAAATAGGTCAGACTCAGGGTGAATCACAGACTCAGGATTCACATCTATAAATATCTAGGGCATATCAATATTTAGACTCAATGCATATGCATACTAGATCTAGTACACAAACATGAGAAATGAGCAACGCGCACAGAGACAAAGAAAACTGGCTGATATCAGTGAGTCATGGAAGATCGTCTAGAGTTCAAATACAACTTAGATCATCACATGGCCTCTTTGAGAAGGTTCACTGAATGAGGTTGAAGTTTAACTCTGTTGATAGAACACTGATTTACCCAGAGTAAAATGGTTTGCTTAGACGAGAGTTGCAGACGTTGCCATAAGAAGGTCTCTGACCCCTGACATTCAAAAACAAATCTGTCAGTGAAAACAACACAAAAAGAAAATGGCACGGTGACAAAGTTTCCCACTAGCAAACTAGCAAACCCTTTGCAACTAATATCTGCACTATGATCCTTTTTGAAATATTATCAAAAGCTCTTAAACTTGCCATCTGAACAGTTTTTTGGGACTAAAAAGACATTTGTACCTACGATGTAATCAGAAATGCACTTGTTTCCTTTAATTTCTATTTAATAATGGTGAAATGTAAATGTTTTAAGCATCAATTTGTTTATGCCAAAATTTGGTTGACCAGTGCTGAGTGCTGCTATACACAAGGAAGTGTGTTTTGAAATTTGCCCATCACAGGGTTTCATTATTACATTTGGTATGTACTGGTGTTTTCCGACTAGTTTCATGGTGTTTCCTTTGTTTCACTGCTCCTTTTCAATAAAATAGGGGGCAAGAAATGAAAATAAAAATGGTCAAAAAATTTCAAGCACTATATTCTCTTTTTGTCCAATTGTCATTTTTGAAACATTTTTAATGATTTAAATCGTTTTAAGATTTTATCATCTAGGCTATATTAAAACTTTGTATGATCTTACGTAGCTCAATCATGACAATGATATTGTATTCCTGTTGTTGTTTTTTATTACACAAAATAATATAGGCCTATTGAACATGCTTGCATTATTTTAAATGTGCATTTGGCTTCTTGTCTAGTTCTTCGTGTAATTCGTTCTTGAGATTTGTAAATTACACTGATAGTCTACGCAGTATCCTTACCCATCCACGAAAAAAAAAAAGAAGAAGCAACTTGTTAACTACTCGGGATTTTCTCTGTCATCAAATCATAGTTTTAAGATTTTATCATCTAGGCTACATTAAAACTTTGTATGATCTTACGTAGCTCAATCAATGACAATGATATTGTACACTCTAAAAAAAATGGTTCTTCAGGGGTTCTTTGCGGTGGTCATGGTGCTATATAGCACCACTACCATTTAAAGAACCTGTTAAGCCCAATTTGGTTCTTCAGCGGTTCTCTGGGGTGGTTAAGGTGCTCTATGGCACCTCTCAAGGTTCTACATAGCACCATTTGACAAAGATAAGTGCTATATGGCACTTAAAGTGGTTCCCCTATGATTACAAGCCAATGAACCACTTTTAGTGCTATTTAGCACCATTTTTGTTTAGAGTGTATTTCTGTTGTTGTTTTTTATTACACAAAATAATATAGGCCTATTGAACATGCTTGCATTATTTTAAATGTGCATTTGGCTTCTTGTCTAGTTCTTCGTGTAATTCGTTCTTGAGATTTGTAAATTACACTGATAGTGTCTACGCAGTATTTAATTTCCTTACCCATCCACGAAAAAAAAAAAAGAAGCAACTTGTTCACTACTCGGGATTTTCTCTGTCATCAGATCATTCCACCTGTGTTCCGTTCCGTACCGATGTTTTCACTCATTTATTTTGTCTATGTTAGTCTTTCTGTCTTTTTACCTCACATCTTTTCCATTTCTTCGGCCATGCACTAATTATCCCGTTGTCTCCCCTGGGAAAGCACGATAAAAGTTTGTGCAAGTATCTGCGCTTGCCAAGTTTGGCTCTCGATGTCACCAAACACACTACCAGTATGGCAAGCCGTTTTAACTTTTATTCATTTCCAGGATATGAATACTTGATATCAACAATTCAATTTTCACTAGTTAAAATTATAATTATTGATATCAGGAATAATATTTCTACTAGTAACAATGGCAATTTTTGATATCAGGAATTACATTTTCACTAGTAACAATGCTAATTCTTGACATCAACATTTACATTTTCACTAGTTAAAATGATAATTCTTGATATCAACAATTGAATTGCAACTAGTAAAAACTATAATTCTTGATATCTGTAATTGTATTTTCACTAGTGAAATGTCACCATAGGCTGCCATTCAAAATCAATTCTTGATATCAAGAATTGATTTCTTACTAGTTGAAATTCCAATTTCACATATCAGAAATACAATTCTTACTAGTAAAAACCTTTATTTTTGATATCAAGAATTAAATTGTCACTAGTTGAAATGTCTATTCTTGATATCAACAATTGAATTGCTACTAGTAACAATGTTCATTTTTGATATCAATAATTCAATTTTCACTAGTGACAATGTTAATTTCTGATATCATGAATGTGATTGTTACTAGTAAGAAAGCCATTTTAGATATCTGAAATAATATTGATATCAGAAATACATTTTCAGATATCAAAAATGAAAATTTTTACTAGTAGCAATTCAGTTGTTGATATCAAGAATAGACATTTAGACTAGTGATAATTTAATTATTGATATCAGGAATTCGCATTTTTACTAGTAACAATGTAATTATTGATATCAAAAATTATATTTCTACTAGTAAGAAATCAATTCTTGATATCAACAATTGATTTTGAATGGCAGTCTATGGTGACATTTCACTAGTGAAAATACAATTGTTGATATCAAGAATTACATTTTTGATATCAATAATTCAATTGTTGATATCAAGAATTCAATTGTTGATATCAACAATTGAATTGTTGATATCAAAAATGTAATTGTTGATATCAAAAAATGTAATTGTTGATATCAAAAATGTAATTGTTGATATCAACAATTCATATCCTGGAAATGAATAAAAGTTAAAACGGCTTGCCATACTACCAGGACTAAAAAAACAACAACCCGTAGCAACACAGTAAAAGTAGCGCGGACAATGGCAACACTGAATACGCTGGTTACTGTCTATGGCTACAAGCCCATCTACTGGAGGCAGCAAATAAGCGTGATGATTGCAGGAAAACACAGCGGCTCACGTCATTTCAACGTCGTAAAATAGCTACATTGAGGGGAAGTGACCCACCATTTAATAACATTTTTATATTGAAAACTATTATGAGAAGAGTCTTGATCGTATGCGAGTGCACAAAATTCAGATAATTCCTCACAGAAACACACACACACACACACACACACATTTATTGTAACCAACTAAGTTACTGAATAAAAGTCACCATGGAAGCTCTTTGTCCAAAGCAAATAATGACGCTCAAAGCCCAGACAACCTAAAACAGGTCAAATGTTGCCCTCTTCTGGTAAGATATATTGTTAACACCACTGACCCAAGCTTGTTTCATTTACATTAATTGTACTTAGCAGGCTTTTAACTAACAGCATAAAGTCAAGGCCATATTGGTGCTTATTATGGCCGTTAGAAAAGACAATATGAGAGTGACAATGTAAAGCAACCAATATCACATTTATTTTTGCTTACATCTCATTTAGGGGTGAGAGATTATCTGCAAATAGATTCTACCACCGGTAAATACACCACAATACCTTAAAACTAAAGTCATATTGACGGCTTACAGGTCAGCAATGTGTGTTTTACAGAAAAAGTGTTCCAGGACTAACTTAACTTCCTCTTTGTCCTTCCTCAAATGGCTTCCTTTTGACAACATAACACTTTCCCGTGTGTTTCCCCCTGATAAAGGTCATTTTGCTACCATGTCCCTTGCTACCAAGAGTATAGTCAGTCAGTCATTTTTATTAGGTTAAACAGTGATTTGAATTTGATAACGTTTAAATTTAAGGCCCACCCAAAATTGGTCTGGCCCATCCAAAACTGGAATCCTGGCGCCGTGCCTGATGCATTCTAATGCTACCGTAACCTGATACTGAAATCGATTTAGAAAATGTAATATGAGTACAGGAATTTGTCTTAAATTATTTAATTCATATTATTATATATATATATATATATATAATTCGAGAATAAAAGAAAACCAAACCGTTGAGCCCGATTGCCAAACAATCTGTTTCTATGGCAACCATGGATGGCGCGTCACGGCCGCTGCTGCCTCTCTGGCGCGTCATCATGTTTGATTACGTCACAGACAGCACAGATTATAAAGACTCACGCTCTAGTCCTTGCAGTTCACCGTTATTCCCGAACAGAAGCGATTTTGAGCGAAATATCGATTGCATTATAGCAGAGAACTTTAGTAAAACGACATCGTCATTCTATACAGACAGAGTCTATACTCATCGTAGGCAGCTATACTCACAGTTTATAGACTCAAACTGTACAGAGTCACACGCAGTGTGGTTGATTGTCGTATACAGTTTGACAACTGTACATCTTTGATTTGTCAGCATTAGATACACAACGCGCAATGTCTTCAAACTACATTGAGGTGTGTATGGAGATCTACGTTGACGGCAAGTTCTACACCTCTGAAACTTGCTGGGTGCCAGAAGAGGAAGATGCGCAGGTGGAGTTTAGGGTCAGCGAGGCGCTCTACGACCTTTTCGGTCCCTCGGCAATGATCAATGCGAAGCTGGAGGTCGATACAACTGAGGACATGTCAGTCAGTTGCAACGTTTTACAGGGGAACGTTGTGGAGTTTGACGTTGATGTGAACAACACACCCTCAGCCTCAGTTTGTGTAGAGAGAGATGAGCACCTGGAGGTCAAGAACGTATTCTCAGTGTTGCTGCCACCAACAGAAGCTCTTGAAACTCCCGAGAACAGCACAACAGGTGAATGTTAAACATGCACAGGTCAACATGCACCACTGATAAATGTTCTATATATTTAGGGGCGCGGGAAGTAGGGGAGCTTTTCACAGGATTGTAAATGCAACACAAAAATCATTTACATGTATTCACTTTTAGCATTTAGTAATTTATTTGCAATACAATTTATTTGCAAGTGGGTTATTTTTTTTAGTGTTATTAAAATGTTGAATTTTGTTTTTTTTTAAACATATATGACGTCCTAGTGTGACCGTTGCAGTGAAAAAAAGAAATAATTTGCCCGCTACGAGTTATTTGAAACTGCGTCTGCCTTTTGAGAATTGTAAAGTGTTACTGTTGTTTTTTCAATGCATATTTTGTATGTAAATTAGTTTATTTCTCAATGAAAAAACTCCTGAGCGCTTAAAAAATGACGACTTCGCGGTGTGCCAGACCGTTGAGGGCGCGTGCACGGCATTTTTTTGTAACTTTTTCCGTGCGTCTCCGCTTCCGAAGATGTACGACTTTGAGGCGAATCTGGCCGAGCATGTCTCATCACACCGGCACCCAGTTTGCTAATTTCTAAATAAGTTGATCACATTTACAAAATGAGCCTACAATAGAATAATAAGACTTTTTAAATGAACAAAGGTCCAAGTTCAATTTCAATGTTCATGAAGCTACTAAATATTCAGTGAAATATATATATTTTTTTTTTAAGAGATCGGTAATTTAGTTGTATGCATGTTCTTCTCATATCCATATATTTTGTTATAATGTCACAAGTTATAATCTCAAGGTTTACTGGGTTTTACACTTAATTTGTTGTGTGGTTTTGGTGAAGTGTACTAAAATAAACAAACAAACAAACAAACAATTACAACAACAATTACTCTAGTCACCACCTGTAGTACAATGGCAAGCGTGTCAAGTAGGCTATAAATTAACAATGAGATGCAAACAGAAATGTCTTTCAAGTCAAACTAATTGTTTATATCTAATCTGTGGTTTGAGATGTTTCTAATAACATATTCTTCTTTTGTTTTTCAGAAAGTACACAAGTTTGGCTGATGAAGAGAATTTGTGGATTCTATCAAATGCTTTTTGCTGTTCCAGAGCCATTGTGTGTCCCAGGCATTCCTGAACCAACACCTGAAAGAGATCTGGTTGATATCGAGCAATCAAGTATCCCAGTTCCAAGTGTTTCTGAGCAGGAAACTGAATTGGATTTGGTTGATCCAGAGGACTCGAGTGTCCCAGGTCCAAACCGTTCTGAGCAAAAACCAGTGCCCTCAGAAGGTCAGGAGGTTCAAGTCAATGATGCCATCTCAGACCTGAAGAGCCTGTCTGATGATCTGACCGACTCAGCAGGGCCTTCAGAGAGCAGAAATGGGATCGATCAGGGTAGCATGGAACCCGAATTGGATTTGGTTGATCCAGAGGACTCGAGTGTCCCAGATCCAAACCGTTCTGAGCAAGAACCAGTGCCCTCAGAAGGTCAGGAGGTTCAAGTCAATGATGCCATCTCAGACCTGAAGAGCCTGTCTGATGATCTGACCGACTCAGCAGGGCCTTCAGAGAGCAGAAATGGGATCGATCAGGGTAGCATGGAACCCGAATTGGATTTGGTTGATCCAGAGGACTCGAGTGTCCCAGATCCAAACCGCTCTGAGCAAGAACCAGTGCCCTCAGAAGGTCAGGAGGTTCAAGTCAATGATGCCATCTCAGACCTGAAGAGCCTGTCTGATGATCTGACCGACTCAGCAGGGCCTTCAGAGAGCAGAAATGGGATCGATCAGGGTAGCATGGAACCCGAATTGGATTTGGTTGATCCAGAGGACTCGAGTGTCCCAGATCCAAACCGTTCTGAGCAAGAACCAGTGCCCTCAGAAGGTCAGGAGGTTCAAGTCAATGATGCCATCTCAGACCTGAAGAGCCTGTCTGATGATCTGACCGACTCAGCAGGGCCTTCAGAGAGCAGAAATGGGATCGATCAGGGTAGCATGGAACCCGAATTGGATTTGGTTGATCCAGAGGACTCGAGTGTCCCAGATCCAAACCGCTCTGAGCAAGAACCAGTGCCCTCAGAAGGTCAGGAGGTTCAAGTCAATGATGCCATCTCAGACCTGAAGAGCCTGTCTGATGATCTGACCGACTCAGCAGGGCCTTCAGGGAGCAGAAGTGGGATCGATCAGGGTAGCATGGAAGCTGAATTGGATCTGGTTGGTTCAGATGAATCATGTATCCCGGTTCCAAGCGTTTCTGAGATGAAGGAAAAAACCTGTTTCACATTGGTGGATCGTGTGAAGGCCTGTACACTGCCTCAGAAACCTGTCACTGAGGTCTGGAACAACATCTTCATTGGAAATGAGTAAGTCTACAACCCATTTAGACTAATATGAACCATGTGATTAATAATGTAATGCAGGAGTATGAACTTGAATCAAACACAATTATATTTCTACATTATAAATCCTCTTTAGCAAAGACTAATCTTGGCTGTTGTGTTCTTGTGCAGAGAGATAGCAAGGGACCGAACGAGACTGAAGGAGCTGGGTATTACTCACATCCTCAATGCTGCTGCCGTGAAGAAGAAGCTGAGGGTCTTTTTGGGAGTCCCACGGGAGAAAGACCTGAGAGAAACAGTTAATACAGGGGCGAGTTACTACAGAGGCATGAACATCACTTATTGTGGCTTGCCTACAACGCGCTGTTTGAAAATCAACAAATACCTCTTGCCAGCTGCCAAATTCATCCACAAGGCCCTGAAAAACCCAGAAAGTAAGATCTTTTATCAAGTGTTCTGGAGTGACAAACTGTTTGGACTTTTTCTGACTGTCTTTCTATTTTTATTTCCACAGATAAGGTATTCATTCACTGCACTGAGGGTGTCAGCTACGCCCCCACTCTTTTTCTGGCATACCTCATAATCCACCATCACTGGAGAGTGGAGGATGCCATTGATTATCTCATAAAGGTTAGATACATCAAGCCTGACATAGACTTGCTGAAGCAGCTGGCAATCCTGGATGAGGAACTTCTGCACAATAGATCTACAAAATATAGAGGAGAAAACAAAAGCTCGATATACAGGGAGCCAAAGATTAAGACCTGTACACATTTTAAGAAAGATTATGCAATTTATAGACGTCGCTCCGAGACCGATATAAATCAATGAAATAAAATTGTAAAAAAAAAAATACAATTTGAGATGCAGTGTTGTCATTGTTCCTGATTTCATAATTCCTTACATCATTCCTTAATCTGCTTGTGGTATGTGTTTGATATGAGACTTATCTTCACACCAGTGTCTTTTTCTAAGAACAAATACCAAACGTTTTAGAAAATAGCAAGTGCTATTCGCCAAAGTTTTTTAAAAGTAGTTTGCTAAGTGTTTACTCTGTGTCAAATTAAAATATATATTTATAAATATATTGTCAAAGAAATGATATTGGTAAATGAGAAAAAGTGAGAAAATTTGTCGGTTGTTGGTGACATCTGGTTTTAATAATGGGAGCCGTTTCCTGGGGGTATTCCAGAAAGCAAGCTTAACTTACTTAGTTACTTACTTGCTTATTAGGCTGCATAGATTAGGCCAGCCGGATCCGGGAACACTTGTGTTATAAGTAAATCTAAGGAACAGAATGTTATCTACGCTAATGTTAGTCTTTCTGTTTATTCCGAGGTTAACTGTAATCAGCCGGACCCGGGCCTTATCCAGTGGACCTGTGTCTAGACACAACCATAACGCATGATGTAGTCAGCTGGATCCGGGCCGTATCCAGTCAGATGGTGGACCTGCGTCTAGACACGACCACAACGCATGATGTAGTCAGCCGGATCCGGGCCGTATCCAGATCAGATGTTGGACCTGCGTCTAGACACGACCACAACGCATCCCTGAAGTGTCAGCAGAGATTGTGTCAACTAGACTCTCCCCTGTGAAGGCCTCATCGACACGACAGCCATCGGCACTGATCCTCAACAAACCCGTCTCCATACGCGCGTGATGACTCCGATCTTCAACCAGATGGAACTGGATAATATTCTGAAAAATCCAATCTGTTTTCTGACCCATAATGCTGCCTGAATCATAATCATACACTGTTCGCTCGTTGGCCAGAGGAGAACTGGGCCCTCCCGACTGAGCCTGGTTTCTCCCAAAATAAAATTCTCCATTCTGCCACCTGATGGAGTTTTGGTTCCTTGCAGCTGTTGCCTTTTTCACCTTTCTTCGCCTTTGTCACCATTGGCTTTTGGCTTGCTTAGTTTCGGGACATTTAATTTAATATTCAACAATATTATTGATCTGCTGGCATTGGCACGATTATATGAGAACTGAACTGAGCTGGACAATGACATCACGGTTTTCTCCAGAGTGGCTATATATATATAAATGGACTAAATTAATTTATTTATTTTTCATCACTGAGCTTACTTAAACTGGACTGTGACGCTATTTCTTCTGGAAACAAACTTTGTTGCATTATTTTAATGTGTATTATAAAAAGCTCTTTATAAATAAAGGTGACTTGACTACCGTAACACAACAATAGTTTCTTGATCTGATTGATATTTGGCGTGTAACTCGCATTAAAAAAAAAACAGTTTACACGGGGTCCTTTTCAGGGCGCATTCAACATTCAAATCTTATTTCTTCCTCATTTGACTGTAATATTTCTCTTTCAGTTTCAAAGAATCACAGTGCCATAATCACTCTCTCAGCCCACCGTCTACCAGAACTCATGTTTAACAATAATGTGTTAAAATGTTCTGTTTTGTTAATGACTAACAATGTTAAAACTATGACTGAATTAACTTTAATTGGCAAATTGGAATGGGTTAAATTTAGCATTAAAATATTGGCAATTAAACGAATTGTAAACCGTAAAGTAACAATGTCTTTCTGAAATAGTGAACGTACTTATATTGTTTTTATAGGTAGAAGCACTATAACCTGACTCCGCCAGATGGATTTGCTCCGCATATCCATCTGGAAACCTTCCGTTGAAGTAGTTTTGGTAAGGAGCGAAAATACTGGTTAGCTGATTGGCCTATGTTGGTGATAGACGGGCCAAATCAACCAATCAGATCAACGAAGCATATGACGTACTAACAGAGCGTATCTTTTCCTCTGAGAAAAGCCTCCAGAGCAGTGTTTTGCTCTTCTTTCAGTGAAGAAATACTCTGTAATTCCGATAAAACTTGCTCGATAGCCACGCTGATGCTAGTTTCATCCGCTGAAGCCGACATGTTCTTTAGACTGAACTGACGCGCTTCTCGTTGCGTCACACCTCAACCCGCCTCAAAGCCAACGCTGATTGGACGTTCGTTTGGTGAACTGCTCCCAAATTTTCTTTAACGGAAAGTATCCAGACTGATCTGCGAGTGAAACCTTGAAAGCTCGCGAGATCAGGATGGTCTCACGAGGCTAGAAGCACTAGACTCTAGAGCAATAGAGTATTGACCAAACTCAGAGAGACTGGAAGTAAAGATTGAGTTCCTCTCAATAAAGCAAGAGCACCTGATGGGATTGAGCCCATAATGGCAATTATTATTTGTGAGAAACAGGAAATTGAAAATGATCTAGAAATTTGTTATACGAAAACAACAACCCTTGAGAATTGATTAATTGACTGACTAACAAGATATTTTTATCAAACTAATTCAGAAAAAAAATATAGCCTAGGTCCTATAGGTCAACAGTGTTTACATTTATTTCATGTTCTACTGACATCAATTTCTTCCTGTTTTATTAGAACGTTTACAAAAATGTATTCAGTTATTTTGCCAACTTAGACTTGAGAATGAGTCATATGGACAGTTTTTGTTAGAAAATGACATATTTGTTTAGGTAACGATGCCCATCTAATCACACAAAATGGTTGATTTTGTATAAAGACCAAAGGAGAGTTTCTGCCATTCTTCATTTAGCCAACAGGAGGCAGTGTAGAGTGAAGGCGCACTTTATAAACTGAGTTGTCTGGCTTATACCTGCTGTGATCATGAAGCTGTTGTCCTCACCTGTATTACATAATCAGTCTCTAAATATATGTCCCCTATGTTTGCTTTAGTGTTGAATGTTAAACCTGAGCCTTTTGAGGTGCCTTTTGCATCATAGTCAAACTCATAATACATTGCTATTTGTTGTTTGTTGTTTGAATACATTACTGAATGCGGGGTCTTTAACATTGTGCCTTGTGATAGCATTTTACACTATGGAATCATATGTTATATTCATGTAAATAAATATCTGTATTTTATATGGTAAATAACTAAAAAGTAATTTAATATTTTAAAAAAATGTGTAATGAGTGTTAATGCAATGGGGAGTATCTGTGACGTCACTCATTGATTACTGTAAATAACAGAACAGTCGTGTTGTCAGTCAAATCACGTGGATCAGTTTCAAGGTGGCTTTTGTTACTTTTCTCTTTTGTTGATACAATAAATTGCTGCACATGAATACATTCTGTGCCTCATGCTCTGTTACAGCACAAATCTGAATGAAGTGATGTAACCTGACTATTACTTTATTATATTCTGCTCTCTTTCTTTTTCAAATGTCCACTGTATGGTTGGGGGGGGGGGGGGGGGGGGGGGGGGGGGGGTCAATAAATCAAGGTTGTCTCATGTCTGTGCTTTTGTCATGAATAGAAATTTCACGAGTTCACACTTACAAATAAGTCAGATAGAATAAATGGTATGCATATTTGGCGTGCTGTCCGAGGAGAGGGCTCCGGGCTCGGTATTTGGCCCGAACCCAGAGTACTCCCCCCGTATTCCTGGCTGTGGAAGGAACAAGCCGAGAGTGAGGTGTCGGGGTGGTGGAGCCGGGATGCTGAAAACCTGTCAAGGAATGTAGGTGAGTCGACTGAATGCCTGTATATGCTTCCTCTCATGCTGATGGGAAAGTCCTGATGATTGTTGATGACAAGTTAATTGGATTGATTATTTGAATGTGCTCCTCCCAAACTTTGTTTAGTTAAACATCATGTGTTAACAAAGAGTATTCATGGACAGATAAACCAAGATATTAATAGAAGGAAGGTAAAAGAAAGTTATTGTTCCCAGCAGTATCTGCAAGTTCAAAAACTATCCTTGAGGTGTATATTCACAAAATGAAAAGAAGCTCATGTTGTTGAAGGACTGCACATTCTGCCTTTGGCAAAGAGAGATTGAAATACAGCTGTCTTTGTACCTCGTCATTCTCTCTTTGTGAATTGTCATTTGAGAATTTCCCGTTCACTGTGGTGACTCAGCTGCCACTGCTGTGATGATGATGATGAACAATGTTTTCCATTTGACCACTGCAGTGCTTGAAAAATGTTGTCGTGCTTCAGTGATCCTGAAAAAAAACTGAATAGGCCTACCAAAGATTACAAAATTGCAAAGATCTAATTCATAATCAAAATATTAAATTGGTCCAGTTTCATTTCACTGGTGTTTAAATAACATTCATACATTAAAGGGCCCCTATTATGGATTTTTAAAAATGACCTTTCATGTGTGTAACATAACTCTGTGAAAGAAAACATCCTGCAAAGTTTTAAATCTGAAAGGGCACCGTATATAACGTTATTGTCTTTCAAAAGTAAGAGTCGACTCTGAGTCAATGAAAGAATTGTTTTTCAAACGATTCCTCAGCCGTATCGTTGTGACGTCAAGACGAAACATTAGCATATTGCCCGCCCACTTATTGCGCGTGACACCAGGGAAAACTTGAACCTCAAACCGGCAGCTGATTCCTGTGTGGATACTGGACAGCATCATGTCGAGAAGACCCTGTGCTCTACAATGTGAAGGTCAAGCCAGTTTTTTTACTGCCCAAGGACGAGCATGTGAAGAATCAGTGGTTAATTGTGCAGGATTCGCAAACCGCTTGCTCTTGAAAGATGGTGTTCAAAATACTTAGTTTTGATTTTTATATTGTGTAGGTCTCCTGCTAACTGGCTAACTCATGTTATCACTGTCTTACTGAAATACTTCTGTTAATCAGCTGTCGGCCACTATCACCTATAACTGTCTATTAAGATTGTCTGTCGTTCTTACTACTTTGAGGAAAGATTTGTTTTACCAACGTTTATGTTGTTACATCAGTCATTCACTATAGCTCGGCTAATGTACATTTATTGATACAGTTTCCACGTGTTCACCGCAATATATTAGAAAAATACTCTGTAAATAAATGAGTACAAGTAAAATAATCGGTTTGCTTATGGACATGCACTTGTTAATGCTGATGGTGAGGAATTACGGTTGCAACATCTTATAATGTACCGTCAAAGTAGTGTATCACTGAGAAACGTTCTGCTCGAGTCGTCCTTGCGATGGATCAAGATCAAGATCAAGATTCATTTTATTGTCATTCCACAGTACACTGTAGTACGAAATTACGTGCAAAGGTCACAGCTTAAAAATACAGCACAAAAACAATTTAAAGAACACCGTAGAAAACGAGATATTAGCTACATATACAAATAAAAATAAATAAAAAAATGCTTATATGGGTATGCAGAGCATGTAGAGTGATACAAATAAATATACAACGTCTAAAACCGGTAAGTATCAATATATACATTTGGGAGCATAAATATCCTCATTTAAAATTTAAAATAGTGCAGTTGAGAATAAGGTGCAGTCAGAACAGATACATGTAGTATTCACATTGATTGGTATGTTTTAGTGGGTTTTTCTGTTCATAGTCTAACGGCAGTGGGGAAGAAGCTGTTTTTGAACCTTGCAGTCCTTGTTCTCAAACTGCGGTACCTCCTGCCAGAGGGGAGGTGGGAAAATAATTTGTGGCCAGGGTGAGTGGGGTCCTTGATGATTCCCATTGCTCTTGATAGGCATCTTTTCTGGGCCAGCTCCTCAATGATCGACAGAGTTAGTCCCAATAGTCCGCTCAGCTATCCTCACCACTCTGCTCAGCGCTTTTCTCTCTGTAGATTTACAGTTCTCAAACCAGAGAGAAATGTTGCTGGTCAGAACACTTTCAATGGTGCCCCTAGAAAGTGGTCAGGATGGATGGACTAAAGTGGGCCCTCTTCAACCGCCGCAGGAAGTACAGGCGCTGGTGTGCCTTTTTGATGAGGGAGGAGGTGTGCCGGTCCCAGGACAGGTTGTTGGCCACTTGAACCCCCAGGAACTTTGTGTTTTTTACGATCTCCACAGCAGTCCCATTGAGGTGGATCGGGGCATACACAGGCTGATTTCTACTGAAGTCAATCACCATCTCCTTGGTTTTCTCGACGTTCAGGGCTAAGTTGTTTGTCCAGCACCAGTCTGCAAAGAGTCTCACCTCCTCCCTATATGCCCTCTCATCTCCGTCCTGGATAAGACCCACCACTGTCGTGTCGTCCGCGTACTTTATGATGTGATTGGTGCTTGACTTTGCGCAAAAGTCATGAGTCATCAGTGTGAAGAGAAGAGGGCTGAGAACACTTCCCTGCGGGGAGCCAGTGCTCAGTGAGATGATGGTGGATGTGTTGTTGCCTACTCGCACAAACTGAGGCCTGTCTGTGAGAAAATCCAATATCCAGTTACACAGAGGAGAACTTATGCCCAGTTCGTCTGAGCCCAGTTTGTTGACCAGATGCTGGGGGATTATAGTGCTAAATGCCGAGCTGAAATCAACAAACAGCATCCGCACAAGAGAGTTCTTGTTCTCCAGGTGTTCCAGGCTAAAGTGCAGTGTGGTGGATATGGCATCCCCAGTAGAGCGGTTTGGACGGTAGGCAAACTGAAATGGGTCCAGTGAAGGGGGGAGGGCAGACAAGATGTGGTCCTTTACTAGTCTCTCAAAGCACTTCATTATTATAGAAGTGAGTGCTACGGGCCGGTAGTCATTCAGACTATTGATGGTGTGTTTTTTTGGAACAGGGATGATGGCTGAGGTATCATGTCTGGACCAGCGGCTTTCCGTGGGTCAATTTTCTTCAGCACCCGGTGGACATCCGCTGGATCCAGTGTGAGCACCTGATCTCCTTCCTGTGGTGTGGTTTTCCTCGCTGGTGTGGTATTCTGTGCTTCAAACCTACCGAAGTAATTATTGAGGTTGTTGAGGAAATCCATGCTGTCGTCACAGGACTGGGGAACAGTCCTATAGTCCGTGACAGCCTGGATTCCCTGCCACAGTTTCCTGGTGTCTCTATGGTCGTTAAAGTGACCTTGGATTTTTTGTCCATGTGCTCTCTTTGCCATTCTGATTGATTTGTTCAGATTGGCTCTTGCAGACCTGAGAGCAGTGACATCCCCAGATTTGAAGGCAGAGTTCCGGGCTTTGAGCAGGGCTCGGACCTCTGTCGTCATCCATGGTTTCTGGTTCGCCCGGACTGTAATGTTTTTTGTGACACAGACATCATCCATGCACTTGAGTATGTATCCTGATACGACTTACTCAGCATACTCCTCGATGTCTGTGGTATGGCCTTTGGTGGCAGCATCTCTAAAAATAGACCAGTCGGTGCATTCAAAGCAGTCCTGCAGAGCTGACATGGCTCCCTCCGGCCAGACTCTCACCTGCTTTACGGAGGGCTATGCTCTGACGAGTAGGGGTCTGTATGCTGGAGTTAGCATGACCGAGATGTGGTCAGATGAGCCAAGGTGGGGGCGGGGTGATGCCTTAAATGCTCCCTTAATGTTTGTGTAAACATGATCCAGTGTGTTGGTTCCCCTTGTTGCAAAGTCCACATGTTGGTAAAAGTGAGGGAGGACTTTTTTCATGTTTGCCTGATTGAAGTCCCCAGCAACTATGAGTACTCCCTCTGGATGTATAGTTTGCAGCTTGTTTATGGAACGATACAAAGTTTTTAGGGCTGTTTTAGTATCTGTATGTAGACACCAGTGATGATTATGGCAGAGAACTCCCTTGGAAGATAGAAGGGGCAACATTTAACTGTCAGAAGCTCAATGTCCGGGGAGCAATGAGAGTGGATCCCATCTATGTTTGTGCACCATCTGTTGTTGATATAGATGCTGCACACCCCACCGCCTTTAGATTTTCCACTGAGGGCTCTACTTCTATCCGCATGGAAAGTAGTTAGCCCCTCCATGCTAATGGCGTTCTCTGTGACTGTGTCATTTAACCAGGTCTCAGTGAAAATCAGAGCTCAGAGCACAACAATCGCCCACCTCCCGTTTTGTTAGGTCCAGTCTGATATAATCCAATTTGTTCTCCAATGAGCGGACATTAGCCAGCAGGATTGATGGTAAAGGCGTCCTGCATGGGTTAGCTCTGAGCTTAGCACTAGGTCCTCCGGGCTTACCCCTCTTCTGCCTCCGCAAACACCGCCTCCGCTTCCTCTGATGGTGGGTAGCGCTGGAGCGAAGAGTCGGTGTTGTGCTGGCCTCTCGCGGAGAACGTAGCAGTTCGAGCGTCTTGAGTGAGTCCGCAGTGTTATGATTAATAGTTCCTATTTTACCAACTGTGAGCAGTAACATTAGATCATGCCGAATGCCGATCGTACGCCAGCCTCCTCTTGCCTCGTCGTTCAGCAGTCGGGTCTCGGTCGGTGTTTTTAACTCTTTCATCTGTATTTTTGCCGTGAGCCATTGCAGCCGCTGCCGACATGGGCGCCGCCATTTTGGATTTCACGTGGAGGTTCGGGTTGATGATAATGATTAGTTCATTATATTTCATTATCGGACTCGCGCTCGCATTGATATGGTAAAATCGACGTCATTGTTTGTTAATGTCTTTAGTTTACGGTGTAGGAAAGCATCAGGACAAGCAGAGCTGACGTTGTTATGGCAATGGGCGTGTTTGTTTTCGACGCGCGCGCTGTACGCGGTAAACCAATTACAACAGACTGAGCTGTCTGGCCAATCAGAGCAATTTTACCTTTGATGCATGTAAACCTGTTGTAGGAGACATTAGGAATCTTTAAAATAGCATAATAGGGGCACTTTAAAGGTGGTCTCTACGCGATGTCACACGTTTTTTAGGCTGAAACATTTTTTGTCACATACAGCAAACATCTCCTCACTATCCGCTAGCTGCCTGTCCCCTGAACACACTGTAAAAAAAAACGCGGTCTCTGTAGACACCCCAGGCTCCACAAACGGCAACAAAAACAAACTGGGCAAACCTGGACCACAAAACACAACAAACAGTGTTCCAGCCAATAACTGACAAGAATGATATGGGGGTGGGGGTTGGGGGGGGTTAGTGCGCGTGGGGGTGTGGAGGAGAGAGAAGACCACTGTATAAAACATGTGACAACTTGCCCCAAGCACCCACACAAGCTTATTCAAAAGGTGCATTCACGCCATGTCGTAGTTTCTGCAATAAGATGCTTTCAACTTGTAAAAAACTTTCAAGTCCTCATAGAGCTCCTAATTACGATGGGAATTTTCTGAGAGCTCCAACTCTCTGCAGTTTCATCTAGGCGTTGATGGTGGTGCCATAGAAATGCATACTTTCCAGTCCGAGGAAGTAAACATCTCAGAATATAACGTCACGTGTTGTCATTTTGAGACTACGGCAATTACGACATGTATGTACATGCTTGAATGCAGCAAAATACCGCCTTGCTTTAGTAGGAAATACTTTTATGGTGTCGACTTGTATTGTTTCAGTTGGGCTAAGTTACTTTCAGTTTCAAGGGAAAGATCCAGCACATTGTAGGCAGCAGCTAAATGGCTGCAAAGAATCGTAAATACGACTAGAACGATGCTACGGAAATGTTGACTAGCCTACTCAACATTTCAAACTAGATGTCCATGAACACAGCCAAACAGAGGGAAAAAAATGAAAGAAACTGCCGTTCTGTCAGTTCTACCCGAGTGGTATTTCAAGTACAGGTAAGAAATTTGTTGCCATAGTGTTCCATTTTTACCATAATGCTGTTTAAAGAGATTTAATTTTCAGTGATATACCTACCCTTACAATAACTGTTATGTTAATAACCCTCTGTCGATCTGACTGTCTGTGGGCGGGGATACAAAAATCATAAATCGCGTCATACAGCGGACTTTTGCTGACAAATAAACGTGAACGAGTTAACATGGTTCATTTACACTACTGACATTGTAACATTACAAAGCTGCCTGACAAAGTTACACTTTAATTATTACCCAACTTCTGGCCTGTGCAGTTCATCTTTTAATGACTGAATGATTGGTTAGAATGATTTAAGTTTAACATATTTAAATCTCTGATGAAGCAAGCAACTTTTAGTCCAACTAGTCATTATCCAACAGAACTACAGTAGGCAACATTTGAAGTGGATCAAAACCTTTCATCAAAGTTATACATGAATTTTAAACAACACCCTTTCTTGTCTTAGGGACAATATTGATAACTTTTTAACATGGAAGTTATTTTTATATGAAACTATTTTTAGCTGATCGTGTCCAGCTGAGCTCGAGGGCTCTCTGCAGGGCTCTGGTGTCATGAAACTGGTCGGGCAGGTAGATGTGACACTGGCATTTCTACATTGAAACTAAAAGAGGGAGGATAAGAGGGCAGTCTTAACTATGTCTTGAAAAGCAGGTGAAAATGGAAAAGAGGGTGTCATTGTTCCTTTAGGACTGTAGAGACAGGTTGAAATCCTGTCCAGCCAAATACACAGTCATTTTTGGATCTAACCATAGTTCTCACTCCTGTTCCTAATGGCAGACAATGACACGGTAAGAGAGAATAGTTTTGGCTGCAGGCTGCAGGTTGTATGCTTTTGTATTTATCTCATTGTATTGTATTGTTTTTATGCATGTGTGTCATGTTACAATGTTCTTTATCGTGTGGTTTATTTCAGTGGACTTTTTATATAAATGCATTTGTAATAAGGGTCTGGCTTGTATGTTGAGCACCAGATGGTACTAAGAAAGTTTTTGTATTGCTTTGTAAAAACAATGAAATAGAAATGGCGAATAAAAATAGAGCTGTTAATTGGTTCAAATGATTTTGAAGTGTGATTAATCTTAAGTGTGATTAAACAAATTTGAACTTAAGCATTAATGCATTACCAATATGTGTCACACCCTCATTAGGACAAAAAAAAGTTGTGGCATTAACATTTTTCACACATTTACCAAGTTCAGGAATCACTAACTAAAAGAAGGCCTACAGTATTTACTGAGCTACATGATCAAGAAAGTATTAGAATTATAAATAAACGGTATGTACTTTAGAATAAGGTTCCATTTGTTAACAATCTGTTAATTTTATTCAGTGGACCTGAGCTAATGTGGACTAACAATGAATGCATTTTTTAGCAAAGAGGAATAATTTCATTGTTAATGTTAGTTAATGCATTAAAGGGATACTCCACTTTTTTTGGAAATAGGCTCATTTTACAACTCCCTCAGAGTTAAACTGTTGAGTTTTACCGTTTTTGAATCCATTCAGCCGATCTCCGGTTCTGACGGTACCACTTTTAGCATAGCTTAGCATACATCATTGAAGTGGACAAGACCATTAGCAGTTCTCAAACAAAAATCACCAAAGAGTTTCAACATTTTTCCTATTTAAAACTTGACTCTTCTGTAGTTACATCGTGCACTAAGACCGACGGAAAATGTAAAGTTGCGATTTTCTAGGCTGATATGGCTAGGAACTATACTCTCATTCCTGCGTAATAATCAAGAAACTTTACTGCCGTACCATGAGAGCAGCAGGCGTAATGATATGATGCAGCGCTTGAAAATAGGCCACCTTCCGTCAACACAACGGAACTATTTTCAGGCGCTGCGTCATATCATTACGCCTGCTGCTCTCATGGTACGGCAGTGAAGTTTCTTGATTATTACGCAGGAATGAGAGTATAGTTCCTAGCCATATCAGCCTAGAAAATCGCAACTTTACATTTTCCGTCGGTCTTAGTGCACGATGTAACTACAGAAGAGTCAAGTTTTAAATAGGAAAAATATCGAAACTCTTTGGTGATTTTTGTTTGAGAACTGCTAATGGTCTTGTCCACTTCAATGATGTATGCTAAGCTATGCTAAAAGTGGTACCGCCAGAACCGGAGATCGGCTGAATGGATTCAAAAACGGTAAAACTCAACAGTTTAACTCTGAGGGAGTTGTAAAATGAGCCTATTTCCAAAAAAAGTGGAGTATCCCTTTAACTGATGGTAATTAATGGGAAGTGTCACCTAAATGATTATACTAATGTAAAAATATAGTGATGTATATTCAGTATATATAATCTTGTTCCTCAGTTAAAGGTAATACATGAAACATTAAAGCTATATATATATATATATATATTATTTTTTATTTTCTTCATTTTTTTTCACTTTGACAGTTTGCTGATAATTGCTTTATATAATTGCTGATCATGCTATTTTGGGTAATGGTAAGAGTTTTGACAAACAGTTCCTCCACATTGATCTGAAAACTTTCTCATTCCCTGTCTAAGCTTTGGTATCATACACGGAAAAATGAGACTTAAAACACACCTCATTGGTCAAATTTTTTGAAGGCGTTTAGCTATATATTTAATAATTTTAGCTGTCTGTATCACCCGAAGGACTTGTTGTGAAACCCACTTAATGCTAAAGAAGTATTTAAAGATAATCTAGGATTTTGAGGTAGTTGAATAACACTCATGCAGGATACCTTTGGCTTGCTCAGTTGGGGATATTCAAATTAAATGACCCATCACACCACTGATCAGCTCTACCAAACTTGGATGTCTTTTTTCAGTAATAAACAAACACTGTTAAGTTGTTTTGATTGATACTGTGAAGCAGCTTTGATACAATCTGTATTGTGAAAAGCGCTATATAAATATATTTGACTTGACTTGACTTACATGCATGTCAGACAGAAACCCACTATTCTAGACTGAAACTAGGGTCAGTGTTCTGGTTTGTCAATTTAAGAGGCATCATTCTAGACCAGGGTATTTAAATATAACTATAGTTAAGTAGGTTTAATGATTACTCAAAGAAGCATTATTATGATTATTATAACTTTATTATGACCAATTCACATTTGACATTATAAAGAAGGTAGTGGCACTGCAGCAAAAAACGATCAACTAAAGTTGAAAACTCTATATAAAATATCAACAACTAAATGTGATTTTGGTAACAAATATGACTGGTCTGGTTGAATGGGTTAAGCACCCATATGTATTAACCTATTAGGCAGGCAATAAAAAAAATAAAAAAAAACACCTTCCATGCAGGCTCTAAGCTTTGGTATGAAAAGGGGTGCTGACTCATGCAACTCTTGTGGAAAAATTACATCAATACAATATGAATTTAATGAACATTCAAAGCCCAGAAAACATGGCCCACCTGTCAAATCTTGACAGTGTGTGAAACATGCATAGTTTTGGTGACACTGCCGGTGTAAACAGACAAGTTTATTGTTATTTGGTGAAGCAGTGCAAACACTTACACACCTACTCACTGCCTGAAGAGGTACATCTTTCAAAAGAGGCCATTGAGCTGGAACTTAGAAAGTGAGGTAGGCTGTGACCTTCAAAATACATCAGTCACAAAACACAACTCAGGACTGCATTACAAAGCATCTGGTTAAACTGCATAGTTTCCAAAGGAGTTCTGCAAGAGACTATTAACATGTAATGGATAATGTGGTCAAGCCAGTCATTATCACCAAATGAACCCCAACTGGGTCAGGACCGTGAGATGGATGGTATGACTTTTAAAAGTCCCATAAAAAGGTAGATTAATCTCAATTGAATCTGAAAGGTAAGACTGATTACCCCTAAGTAGTTGGTCAGACTAGTTTTAAGACACAGTCTTTACAAAATATATATGCAACTGGGCCTCTGAAGTCATTTTTACCTCAATCGTTACCTGAGACATAAGTAGTAATGTAATTAATAATAACAGTAAAAATAATAAGTAGTAATTTTACTAATGTCACCGGGACACTATATGATTTTAGCCATGATTTCCCACTCGCTGACCGTTAATGGAGACAGAGCAGTGCTCATACACGTGAGTGACGATCCCTGTGTGTCAATGTTCAAAGACTAATAACAGATGACAGATATTTCGCAGGTTAAATATCTAGACCTGTCTGCGATCCTGTGAAATGTGTTTTGATGGGGAAAGACATCAGTATTGACAGACATTGTGCACTGTGAAAAGAAAGTCACATGTCAAGTCACCATAAAGTAAAAAAAATTTAAAAAAATTATTAAAAATTATTTTTCCGTGCACAACATTATTTTATTGAATAATCTTTCATCAAAATAACTTCCCCTCCCTCTTGTAATGTCTTCTCTTCTCTGATGATGCGTTTAGTGGCTTGAGGGCGGGGCAACCTGTCACTCACATGAGATCGACCAATAGCAAACCACTACCATCCAATCAATTCCCCTTGGACAAAAGTGCCACTCCCGCCCTAAATGTTTTTCTTGTTAGAGAAACTGTCTCACTCGGATATGTGTCACAATAGGGAATAAAAGACTATCGCAACGTCGATTTCATGCCAACTTAAAAGTTGTGTTAAAAGTTGCCGCAATTGACTAGTCAGAATCACGTATTCCAATTAGCCATGTGAACGTAACTTTAGTATTAACTAGAAATACTGCAACTACCCTCATAAACATGGTAGACAAACCACCAAGAAATAAAACTAATACTTATTTTTCTCACAGATTGAAACCCTCCAAGATTAGAGAAAATCATCAAAATCATTGTTTATCTTGATTATTCTTTTCAATAAATCAGTTGGTTAGTTCATGAAGTGGACTGATCCAGTTCTAGAGAGCAGCTTACTGACTCAAATTATTCGGTCACAAAATTGGAGGGAATATTTTCCATGATTAATATTTGGATTGGACAAGTTTTATTTGCATTATGTTTGAAGCTTGAAGTGTTATAGTGACCAGTCATCATCAGAACTTCTTTTGTATTCCACAGAAGAAAGTCAGTCATACGAGTTTGAAATCCTTATTGAACTGTTCCAGTAAAATAAATACTTCCTGTAATGAAAGCCACCCATTCAGAAGAAGAAGTGTATTCTTTTCAGGACTGTTGTGCTAACAAGGAAGCAAACCATTCGATTCTTGCGACCAAACTGTCTAGGTTACAAATCAGCGTGAAGACATCAACAAATTGTCAGAGGCAATCTGCCTACCTTTCCTCAAGACAAAGTCTTTCCCAGAAGACAGCGCCCTTTACAGAATACCCTGGTTGCATCTGTTCAGTCTTATCATGGATGATAATGGATTGGGCAGTCTGAACCAATACAATCAAAGGGGTGAAAATGAGCAAGACAAGGAAATGAACGAAACTAAAGCAGTATGTCTAATACAAATGGCAGTTTGGGTTAAACGTCAAATTTTGTACAGATTGTCAATATAGAAGGTTATGTGCAAACACAGCCTCAGTGATCAGGTTCGATCCCATTTTAGTGACCAAAGAATCAAAGTACACTCTATTGTTTAAGTATTTGCCACATCAAATAACTATTAAACTTATGTAGCATACAACAACAATCTAATAAAAAATAAAGAGAATAGTAAACACAATTAGGCCTTCATAAAAATAGGCACCGAAGTCAGTAACTCCAAAAATCGGATAAAAAAAAAAGTTAATTTTGTTTTCTCATTCGGGAAGTTGTTTTATTTGGCTGTGCATCACAAAATTTCATGGCAACTGTGACATGGCAAAAAAAAAAAAAAAACATGAAGAGCAAAACTAGAAATACAAGTATATTGTACAACATATTTGCAATGGCATTTGACTAGAATGCAGAACTCATAGAATCCTGTTGGGGAGTATAAGGCATTTTAAATATTTAGGACAAGGAACACAAACAAGTTCTACTAAGAGCAATGTGTGGCATCTTTTGTATGTTAAAAAGTACACGAACTTGTCAAACCACACCAACTATAATAGAGATGATGAGAAAAAAGGGCAAGTGTTCATTCTCATTTATAGAAGTTGTTTCTTTCACTTTCTCTTTTGTAGAAGGACCTTCCTCCACCATACTACTCTGTGGCTGTGGACCCACAGACCCCTCCTATGACCTACGAGGAGGTGATTTGTCAGGACAGATATGGTGTCGCTCAGAGAACTGTGCCATACTATGTTCAGAAGGATCCAGCACAAGTTCAGGTACCAGCTGTCATCGTCACTCAGCGAGTTGTCGGTAAGTGCGGAATCTATTTATTCGCTCCGATTTGCCGCTTCCCATAAAAAAGCTTTCTACATAATATGCTCTCGCTAAATGAAGCTAATATCTGCATACTGCTTTTAGAAATTGATCATAATCAAAAAAGGGGGACCAGTACTAGCTGAAAAGTTGACCATTTCAAATGGAACAATTCAAGCCTTTTTAGGCTGCTGTCACTTTAAGACCAAATGGATGGATCCAATATACTTGTGCATTTTCTTTCTCAACTGTTTACGTTCACTTAAGACATAAATGACTGTCTACGAGGATACTTAAAAAGGCAGGCATTTTGACATATAAGTATGTATTTAACTGTAAGCCCAATTAGGAGGGAATAAATATATACAGTATATGAAACTTTCTGACCTTGAGACACAGTCATGACAATCTACAAGGTCTTGTTTGTGAGGTTTCCTGTTTCTGGGTTTCTTGTTGCATAACAACAAGAGGGCTGGACAACATGTTTGTGTCACCACTCTGAATGTTTTTTTGTCACACATGACATGCAGAGAAATAAGATACTGTGGTCCCAAAATTAATAATCTGTCCCCACAACTTTTAAATGCATAGCCTTTAGTAATTCTTACCCTCATTTTTGTTCATTTGTGGCCACGTTGTACTAATTTGGTCTCTTTAATTCAGTTAAATCATGCAGATGATTTAACTAAAACGATAGAACAAATTATTAAATCATGGGAATGTATTCCTAATTCCTGTCAACGATATCTTGTCATGTTTTATTAATCATTTTTACAATAACAAGGAAAGACTATGCCTCATTCTACATTTTTCAACTTTGCATTCTCCAGACAGTTACACAACCTAAACATTTTTACTTCAAACCCCACCAAAAAAAAAAGAAAAAAAAAATTAAAATGTTGATCATATTGAAGTCATTGTATCAAGAAACTGAATTCAAATGTATTTTTGAATAAATGAACAGTCCTCGACTCGCCTACAGTTATAGTAGTTCTACACACTTTTGATCACAAATGTGGGACACTAGTTTAGTTGGATTGCTGATTTGTTCTTGTTCCTTCAGTTCCTCCAAAAAGGCAGGAGTCTTGTGGACGGAGAGGCAAGTGTTGGGGAGGATGGGGAAGTGTGCTGTTTCTGTTGTTTCTCATTGGACTGGCCATCTGGTTTGGAGGTAAAGACAGGACTCACCATTAATGCTCACCTTTGTACCTTAACCCCTTTCCCTGATTTTTCTCTTTGCCTCTCTCTCACTTATGGGGATAGTGCGTTACGGATCCAAGTCATATTCCGTCCATTATGAGGACAATTGCAAGGGAAAAGATTGCAAGGAAAATCAAGACCACGAGACGGATGACGACCTGAAGGGGTGCTCCAACTCCTGCAAGCTGTGTGACGGCACCAAAGACTTGCAATCGGCCAGCGATGAGACAAACTGCGGTGAGCTCACTTTCTACAGCAACGAGGCGGACTATCAGATGTAACTGATTCATAGGAAACATTACAAAGAGATTATTGGTTGAGTGTTTCGGATAATACTTTGGTAAAAAACCACAAGGTTGACATGTCTTGATAAGGAATTTGAAGGTTAGCCAGAAACTGACTGGACTGCAATAAACATTTACAGTACACAGTAAGGCCTCTATTTATTTCTATGAAAAAAAAAATAGCTGTTAAAAAGTACATTGCGAGTTGCACCGCAAAGAGCAAATATATCTAAACCTCTTTAAAACAACATCTGATCATTTTTATCTGCAAAACAAAACCGTTACGTTTGACAAAAACTAAAAAAATCTTACCAGATTAGTATTGTTTAGTATTGTTAAATTTAAGCTAAATTAAGCTAATTCTATACCGTGTTGTTATTGTTAACTAAAACTATTTAAAATAGTTTTTGGTAATTAAAATAAAATATAAATATTATAATAAAATAAAATAAAAATGCCTTAACTTAATGAAATAAAAATGAAGTAACCAAAATGGCCAAAGCTAAAACTGTAAATTATATATGTACAGTGTATATGACAAAAGCACATACCTGCAACAAAATGACTAAAACTTACACTAAAATGAAAATTGGAAATAAAAAAAACTTAAAATAATTCAAAATATTAATAAATACAATACTAGAAGGCTAAGTAAATAATACTAAAACAACACTTATTCAATATATATTGCAGAAAGCAAGTCTTTATCTTGCAATATCTCAAGTATTTTAAAGTTGTTTTGATGATGGTCACATGTTTACTGTAAAAAACGGTAACGGTTCCTTTCACAGTCCTGTTACCCATGTACTTATATGTACTTATTATAGTAATTATAATTACTGGGTAATAATTAGGTACTAACCCTGAACCTACCCCTAAACCTACCCCTAACCCATGTACTTACCTTATATTAGCCAGTACTTTCTAGGTAAGTACACTGTAAGTACACGTGAGTACTGTACTGTAAAAGTAAGCGTTACCAAAAAAACGATTAGGAAATGTAATTTCACTGTTTAACATTCCTTTCCAATGTTCTCAGTGAGATTTGGTGAAGGTGACGTGTTGCAGGTCAGAACTGCTCCGGATGGTGGATTCCTTCCAGTGTGTTATCAGGGATTGGATAAGAGTTATGCTGACCAGATCTGTGAACAACTGGGCTTTAGAGGGTAAACATATTAATCCATCACTAACAAGAGCATTTCTTAAAATTCTGCTACCATTTACTAGTTGGTACCCATATGACTTTCTTTTCTTAGTAGAAAGCAATATGAAATTTTGAAGAATGTTCACGCAGCTCTTGGTCAGCAGCGACTATAGGGTCCATCAACCTTAATAGAGCACTAAAAGCAACATAAAAGTCCATATGACTTTTACATTTACAAAATATTGTATTATGTGATCCAGGATAGAAAGAAAGTCATACAGGTTTGGAACGACATAATGGGTAGAATGAATTATGACCGATTTTTCATTTTTGGTTGATCTTCATTGGGTGAACACTTAATGGTCCAGATATAACCAAATATTAATCTTGTTTCAACAAAAACTATTTTAGCTGATGTCTTGTGTTTCTTTTCCCTTAGGTCTTATGCATCAAGTGCAGTGAATAGCGAGATGTCCAAAGCCCTTACTTTAGAATCTAGATCAGACAAACTTATTCAGGGTCTGGTCAAAGTCAGGTAAGATCAAATCAAGTGCAGATTGTAGAACAGCATCCCAGCTAACAAAAATATGTTCTAAAAACGTTTCGCTAACATTCAAGTTATGAAAAAGTTTCTGAATCTTCAAAACATGCCTTAATGTACTAAACCTTTCCCTTCCGGCGTTTTTCACCGCTAGCGTTTTTGATCATTTTCACAAAAATGTAGTGGCTTCCAGAATATGTTGTTGTATGAATCATTGAACATGCAATTTAGCAAAAGAAAGAACAGAGCCTCTGTTAACAGAGAACTTGAATGTGGGTGAGTTTTATATATATAAAAAAGCAACATTTTGAACAAAAAGCTGAGAAAATCTCGTTTTCGCATAAGCAATGCTTTTTATCTTTGTTTATGCTCCTTTTTTGCTTGTTTTGATCTGGAGATTCAGTAGTATACTCGTTTAGGAGATGTGTAATAGCGCCCCCTACCGTATAACAGTGAAAACATGCAAAGCTGGAAAATTCTGTCAATGGCAGGGAAAGTGTTAAAAGATCCTTATTTTATATACAGGCGAGCAGATGAACCTAGAATATGAACGCAAGGCAACAGGCTAAAACTTTGAGCGTTTATAATGGTTTTCTGTGGAAAAATGCTTAATTAGACGTTTATATTCTGGGTTCATCTGCTTGCCTTTGCATGTGATAGTATATCATCAATAAGGTGTATATTGAATTTGGTATTTTAGTATCACTGTCTAGTACAAACCTGGTAAAAATGACTGGCGGGCAATGGAGGAAAGCCTTGTTTCACCCTCCAGGTGCGCGTTCCTATTAGGGTGTGAATTCACGTGAAAGCTGTTCATTAATGTTACTGGAACAATGTTTGTTACCCAATGGAATACTCCCTGTTAGCTGGGATAATAACTTTTGTGTTGTCAGGGTAATAACTTCCTCAATAGTACATAATTTCTGTCTTTCACCATTTTTGTTTGTTCAGCCCGAGCTGTTTGAACAACAAGGCAGTTTCACTTGAGTGCACAGGTAAGAATACATTTGATCGCAGTTTATATCAAATGACTGTGACGCATAACTAAATGAGACATGTAATACGTCACAGTATACCTTCAATCATTGTTCACTCCATAAGTGACATTGTTTGGATATTGAGTAAATGGATCATCCTTCTCACACTGAACTGTTGAATTAATAGTTTTGTTTTTTCAGATTGTGGCAAGCAGCAAAGTGCCTCCAGGATCATAGGGGGCACGGCCTCTAAATTTGGCCAGTGGCCTTGGCAGGTTAGCCTGCGTTTCAATGGACGCCATGCTTGTGGTGGATCACTCATCTCTCCAGACTTTGTTGTGTCAGCTGCCCATTGCTTCAAAAGGTTGGTTATTAGCCAGGGATTGACTAACTAGGTCAATTCTAAGCAATTAAATATCATTCTCCTCTTCATTATTATACATAAATGTATTATGTAAATAAAAAAATTACCTACATTATAAAACTGTATTAACTATATTTAATTTAGTCTTTTATTCACATATTAACATTGATCAGAGAACATTTAAAGGGTTAGTTCACCCAAAAATTAACATTATGTCCCGACTCACCCTCATGTCGTCCCAAGCCCGTAAGACCTCCGTTCATCTTCGGAACACAGTTTAAGATATTTTAGATTTAGTCCGAGAGCTTTCTGTCCCTCCATTGAAAATGTATGTACGGTATACTGTCCTTGTCCAGAAAGGAAATAAAGACATCAAAGTAGTCCATGTGACATCAGTGGGTTAGTTAGAATGTTTTGAAGCAACGAAAATACATTTTGGTCCAAAAATAACAAAAACTACGACTTTATTCAGCATTGTATTCTCTTCCGGTTCTGTTGTCGAGCCGCGTTCAGTGACGCTGCTGACGTAAGACGCCGCTGACGTGTAATCCGTTTTTTTGCCCAGCCATATTTATTTGAACCCCAATACACGGACGCACCAGATACACGTCAGCGGCGTCTTACGTCATCAGCGTCACTGAACGCGACAGTATACCGTATACATTTTCAATGGAGGGACAGAAAGCTCTCGGACTAAATCTAAAATATCTAAAACTGTGTTCCGAAGATGAACGGAGGTCTTACGGGCTTGGGACGACATGAGGGTGAGTCATTAATGACATAATTTTCATTTTTGGGTGAACTAACCCTTTAACAGAAGCCAGTGGCGGGCCATGCATTTCACCTTCAGTGATGTCCAACCTGAATTAATAACTTTTAATAGTGTAGCAGCGCACGCACATACTCTCTATAATTGTTGTGAATTCCTGTTTTTATTTTGCACCGGCAGTTATAGGGTTAATTGCGGTGAGTACGGGAAAGGCCGGGTAGAGAGAAATGAGCGAGTGAGTTCGGCTTTTGTGTTAATCGACAATGGTTCTAGCGTTCCGTTTATAAATTCAGAAACGGATCCTCCCTTTTCTTATCCTTAAATGGTTACAATAGTATTAATGTTTGAAAAAAGAAGTTGCTTCGATCATAAATTTACAAGAAAAATTAGGATGAAAATCATATTCACCTTTCACCACGGACAAAAACGGGGGCAAAAAATGCATTATACTCTCCAAAACTACTGATTTTTTTTTTTTTTTTACACAAATCCATCCTTATTTCTTTCCTCAAAAAGACTTAAAGGTGCCCTAGAATGTTTTTTTTTTTTTTTTTTTATAATGTTTCCTGGGTTACCCTTATAATGTTAGTATGTTTTTTAGATAAAAAAATATTCATAATTTAGAAATAAATGGCATTTTTCCTAGCCTGCTTTTAGCCTCTGATTTGAACACTCTGTTTGAAGGGGCGTGTCTGCTGTGGGATTCAGTGTAACCGCGGCCACTGCTGTGATTGGCTGACATGCTTGCATATGAAATAGCAACGCATTACATATGAAACTCTCTCCCGAATACTTTTCCTACTGCTATTATACGTTTTTACTATAACAGCTATCGAGATTAACGAATCGTGAGATGTTTTTAAAGTATTTAGATCTATTCCCATCACATAAAATGTTGCCGTGATGAGCATTGAGCAGAGGACAGTGTGTTGATCGCGAGAATGAAGATATTATCATTGCAAAGCAGTTTCTTCACTCTCTCTGCTTTCACCAATGCAAACACGATGATGTAAATAGAGGGTATGCGCATGACGTCACCGTCGGCCGGAGTGAATGCGGTCACGCCCACAAGTGGCAAAAAGACTGAGCGGCAGCATTTGTTTTCAGCGTGAATGCCGTGAAAATCACACAAAACACATCTAAAACGGGAAAGAGCTTTGCGATTGACTGTACAACTAGATTTGACCAGAAATCTGAGGTACTGTATATTTTTACAGACTGCAAAAAGCTACAGAACAGACTATATTCTGCATAATTGGATGTTTTTAAATAAACACTGACAAAAAACTATACAAGTTTTAGGGCTGGACGATATGATGATATACAGTATAACATTAATGTAAGTGATCACTCGGATTAAGACCTATCTATATTGTATTTATATAAAACGTTTACAGGCAAATTGTCTTCATTTATTTCCCCGGCGTCGAAATCAGGCACATATAAATGTCAGGAAACACGATTCCTGGCTGCATGTCAATATCCATGGATCACTGGATCTTTGATAAGTTGTAAGGAACACTATATCGAGTCCAACTTTTAGTTTAAACTGATAATAGTTTGTTTTACTCGCGTTAAAGGGATAGTTCACTTTGAAATTAATTTTTGATATGTTTTAGCTTACCTCCAGTGCATCCAAGATGTAGGTGTCTTTGTTTCCACAGTATCTTCAATTTTGATCATTTTAGGTAAAACCGTTGTTGTCTGACAGTCATACAATGGAGGTGAAGGGGGTCCTCCTCAAAGAGCAGTCAAAATTAAACATTATTTAATGACTCGTAAATGTAAGTACACATTGATGCCCTAAGACACGAAACGAGCGTTTTTTGTGAGAAAACGAACAGTATTTATATCGTTTTTACCTCTTGTAAACACAGCCACGTCCAAGTGATCTGAGGGCGCGGACGCTTCCGTGTGTGACGTGTACGCAGACTGGTGCATAGATAAACTAGACGTCGCCTTGGCGACGGCAGTTCATTGGAACGAAACCTTAGCCAAGGCGACATCTAGGGTATATATTTTCTATGCACCAGTCTGCGTACACGTCACACACGGAAGCGTCCGCGCCCTCAGATAACTTGGGCATGGCTGTGGTTACAAGAGGTAAAAACAATATAAATACTGTTCGTTTTCTCACAAAAACCACTCGTTTCGTGTCTTAGGGCATCAATGTGTACTTACATTTACGAGTCATTAAATAATGTTTAATTTTGACTGCTCTTTGAGGAGGACCCCCTTCACCTCCATTGTATGACTGACAGACAACAACGGTTTTACCTAAAATTATCAAAATTGAAGATACTGTGGAAACAAAGACACCTACATCTTGGATGCACTGGAGGTAAGCTAAAACATATCAAAAATTAATTTCAAAGTGAACTATCCCTTTAACGCAGTTTCCCCTATTAACTCCAGTCACGCAGCAGCTCTTCTGCCACTCAGTCCCGCTGAGGGGGGCGTGTTCCGGCGGGGAAGTGACGTTAATGCATTCCCTCTATACAGTTTTTTTTTTTTTTTTTTTTTTTATTTTTTTTTTTTTTTTTTTTTTTTTTTTATTGCAAAAAACATAGTACAAATCACATCACAAAAAACTTAACAAAATATACATTACAATATACAGACATATAACATATAAACAAATACAAAACAGTTTTGCCAGGGAAGGGCTTTACAAAGAAAAAAAGGACCATATGTTGACAGTTTTAATTGCCTTTTTGTTGTTGGAGCCAGAAATCAGCTTAATATAACATTCAACTTCGTTAAAAAAAAGTACAAAGTTAGGTTTTTTAGCACTGAATTTACATTTATGAATATGAAATTTCGCCAAAATAATTAACAAATTTATAATGAAGTATGTCTTTTCTTTACTATGACTTCTATAAAAAAACAAAACAACGTCCTTCCACAATAAAGCAAAGTCTTTATAAATATGGTCAATGATGAATCTGCTGAGGTTTTGCCAAAATTTCCTGGTGTATGAGCAATACCAAAATAGGTGCAAAACAGTTTCAGGGTAGTCCTCACAAAAAGAACAGTTTGTATTTATGTCTCTTTTAAACTTAACCATGTAATGACTAGCAGGATAATATCTGTGAATTATCCTAAACGACACTTCTTTCACCTTGTTTACTAACAGGTATCTGTGAGGGATCATCCAAACCTTTTTCCAGTCAATAGTATTTACAAATCGGTTCCAATAAAACGTAACATTTGGGATTGAAACAATTTCTCTCTGGAATAAGGCACGAACGTTCTTATTATTCTGAGGAAGTTGGGAGAAACAGATTTTCCCAACTGGTGACTCAGCCACATTGGGGAGGGAGACAGAAGTAAGTGAAAGTCTGCTAGAACACCTAAAGAGCATGATTACGCCTGATGGAATGGCGTCAAATACAATTGCAAATTCTCTTGGCGTAACTGGAATGTTATAGGTAGACAAAAACTCACTATAGGAAAAAAGTCGCCCCTCTTCATCAAATAGCTGGTCCACCAGCAGAATCTTGTTGCTTACCCAATTCTCAAAAAAGAGTGATTTGTTCTTATATAAAATATCTCTGTTATTCCAAATTAAATACCTGTGAGGTGAGAAATTATGCTTATAAATAAGAGACCATGCTAAAAATACCTGTTTGTGAAAATTGGACAATTTTACAGGGAGTTTGTCCACATTATAGTTGCAATTCAAAATAAAGCCCAGACCACCAAAACGAGAGAAAACATAATGGGGGATAAAATTCCAAATCGAGACAGGGTTTTTAAGAAAATGCTTAGCCCAATTAATCTTAAAGGTATTGTTTAGAGTATTGAAGTCCAAAAAGTTAAGGCCACCAGATTCATAATTATTCATAATTACACTTTTTTTGATATAATGGGTCCGATTTTTCCAGATGAAGTCAAAAAGCATTCTATCAATGTCTTTACAAATTGTATTGTCAAGGTGTAAAGCGAGAGCTGCGTACGTGAGCCGGGATAAACCTTCAGCCTTGGTAAGCAACACTCTGCCTTTTAGAGATAAGTCCCTTTGCAACCACTGGTTCAGTTTGTTTTGAGTTTTTTTAATGATCGGAGAGAAGTTTAAAGGACATCTCATTTTCTGATTTTTAGAGATAACAATACCCAGATAGGTAACTTCTTCCTTGACCGGAACGTTGCAAATAGTTTGTGTATTACACTCTTTTACGGGCAACAGCTCACATTTATTAATATTTAGGCATAGACCAGAGGCCTCTGAAAACTGACTAATTACCTGAATGGTGACGGGTATCTGGCTTGCATTTTTTAAAAAGATTGTGGTATCGTCAGCAAGCTGACTGATGAGGACATCCCTACCCGCAATAGAAATTCCTTGTATAGAGCTGTTAACAACATGAGTTGTGAGAATTTGCGTACACAGCAAAAACAGATAGGGGGAAATCGGGCATCCCTGACGAATGCCCCGTTCCAGATTAAATCTAGGGGAAGTTCCATGTTTCAGTTTGATAGAACTATTGCCATTAATATATAAGGTTCTAATTGCTTTGCAGAAAAAATCCCCAAAACCAAATTTCTCTAAGGACAAAAAAATAAATTTGTGTTCTATCGTATCGAAAGCCTTATAGAAATCTAAGAGGAGGATAAAGCTATCTTCAGATATCAAGTCAGAGTAGTCAAGAACATCCAACACCAATCTAAGATTGTTAGAGATGTGTCTGTTCCTCATAAAGCCAGATTGTGTCTCATCTATAATTGTGTCAAGAGTTTCTTTAATTCTCCTAGCAAGTATTAACGCCATAATTTTGTAGTCATTGTTTAATAGAGAAATGGGTCTCCAGCTGTCAATAAAAAGTATATCTTTCCTAGGCTTGGGGATCAAAGTGACCAGCCCTTGAGTGAGGCTAGGAGGAAGGGTCTCATTCTCTATACTTTCCGTAAAAACTTGCAGTAAAAAAGGGGCTAAGTGATCAGAGAACGTTTTGTAAAATTCTGCAGTTAAACCGTCAGTGCCGGGGGATTTATTGTTTTTGAGTAGAGCAATTGACTCAGTGACCTCTTCCATTGTAAGAGGGGTATCACAGTACTCTTTGTCTATCTCATCAATCCGTCTTATGTTATTAATTGAGTTAAGAAATTGAGATGTAACTTCTTCATTAAATTTTGAACTGTATAAATTACTATAAAATTTAGAACAAAAATCTGAGATTACTTTAGCGTCATCAGTAACAACCCCATTAATTTTTAAATTATAGATGGAATTGACTTTGGAACGGTATCTTTCAAGACGGAAAAAGTAAGCCGAATTTTGCTCCCCCTCCTCCAGCCATCTCTTCCTAGACCTTACAAAGGCTCCCTCTGCTTTTTGTCGATATAAATCGTCTAATTTGTTTTGGAGTTGTAAAAGAAGTAGTTTATCCTCCTCTGAAACCTCATCAGGGGCTCTTAGATAAAATGAAGAAATTTTACTTATAACTTCTACTTCTTCTGCTCTTTTAGCTTTGGCAATAGACGTCCCATACTGTCTCAAAAATGCTCCTGACTTAAATTTAAGTAGTTCCCAGTTAGTTTTGTAGGATTTTTCCTTTTTTGCCTTGCTGTAAAAAAAAGTAATTAACTTAATAATTTCAGTCTTAGCCTTATCATGTTTTAACAATGAATTGTTCAACTTCCAATAGCAAGATCTATGAAATGTACTTGATGCATTTAAATGGATGCTTATATGAATTGCTCTATGGTCAGTGAGGGGTGTGGTCAGGATATTTACTGTAATTTTATCTTTATCAATGTGATTGGATAATAGCCACAAGTCAATGCGAGACTGGCTGGAACCTGACCTGTTGCTCCAAGTAAACAATCTTTTATCAGGGAACTTTTCTCTCCAAACATCCACAATGTTAAATCTTCCCATAAGTCTCTTAAGGTTTGTGCTGATGGAGGAAGGCCGCCCAGGAGGCCACCTGTCAATAGCATTATCTAGAGCAATATTAAAGTCTCCACCAATTAGAAGAAGAGAGTTTGGATATCTAGTGAGCCAGAATGTGATTCTTTCCTCTATTGAATCAAGTAATTTGTCATTCTCGAGCTTATTATTATAACCATAAAGATTAATAATTATAATATAAATGTTGTCAATTCTAATTATAAGACATATGTAACGTCCCAAGGAGTCACAGTCTGAGTGCAGGACATCACCAGTGAAAGTATTTTTAAGAGTGGTTACCCCAGCAGATCTCTCTGAACCATGAGAAAACCAAATATCGTTTCCCCACTGAGATTTCCAAAAATTGACATCAGCAGATGTGGAATGGCTTTCCTGAAAAAAACAAAAATCCGTACGAAGTTGTTTAGCAAATAAAAATAAGGCTTTCCTTTTACAAATCTGTCTTAAACCCCTGGCATTTAAAGAAACAATGGACAAAGACAAAGTTATTAAAGAACACGAACGAAGAATAAACTAGAGAATAACCAATAACAAATGTATTAGGAGAGTTTTCCTAAGTAAGGGGACCGAGTGCTGCATCCTAGAAAAAAAATATATCGGTAAAAAAGAAAGGAACAAATTGTTAGTCCCGGCCAACTAAATAGCACATCAGCTGCCTTGGATATTAAATGGCCCTAAAAAACAGAACATAATAGAAATGGCAGCGATTTTGTAAAAAAAAAAAAAAAAAACTGTAAAGACCTAGTTGCAGGATAACAAAAACACTAAATATACACTATCAACTCTGAATGTAGTGCAAATCAAACCAGTAGGCGTCCTTGTGTTAAAAGGCAGCAGGCAAGTCTGTTTCTTAGGTGGGCAAAGGAACTTCTGAACCGTTGATAAACCCGCGACCTCCAATGAAGAAGGCTGGTTTGCCCTCCTCTCGAGCTTTTTTTATCACTGGCCATAGTTTGCTCCTTCGTTCTCTGTCTTCCTTAGACAGATCCTCTGCAAATCGTAAGCCGTTGTTGCGCAGGTATGGTGATGTCTTGGCAGCTTTCCACACGGCATCTCTGCAGACACGTGCGATGAACTGGATGATGATGCCTCTGGGTCTGTGGTCATTCTGCCGCTTATTGCCGAGCCGATGTACAGTGTCGATAGTATCAGCCAGCCTGTTCTTTTCCTCAGGCAAAACAGCCTGACAGATCTCGATGGCCTTCCTCCGTATGTTTTCCTTTTCTATTTCATCAACTCCGTAAAGTCTAAGGTTCCATCTCCTAGCATATCTTTCTAACTCCGAGACCCTTTGCTGACATGCGTCTACTCGTTTCTCTTCTCTCGCCATTTTCACCTCGAGTGTACACACTTTGCTCTTTACATCCTTAACTTCAGCACATACAAAGTCAATTGTCTTTTTAAGTCCTTCGATTTTAAGTGCATTGGCACTGACCATGCTTTCAATGCTGTCTGACCGCGTATTTATTAGGGTTGAGAGGCTGGCTACGATATCGCTAGCGTTAGCATGTTCAGACCCGACTGTGCACATCATTTTCTTCGAAACAGGTGACTTACTGGGAGTAATAGGCAGCAGTGGAAATTCTTCCATGAAGTTTTCCGCAGTAGGGAGAGGAAGGGAAGCGGAGGAATAATCGTGACAACTGTCAACTAGAACATTGCCAGCCTTAGAAGTAGCAGCATTGCTATCATCTGGAATTAGCTTCCGTCCGGCGCTCTCTTTGCCTCTTTTCCTTTCGCGTTGGTTTGACATTGCTCAAAAGTTCGTTTTTCGATTAGTGTAGTATTTAAGAGAATAAAACTTAGTGCGTGGCGAGACAAAAAATAGAGTTTTACCGTTTCCAAAACTTTCGTTTGCAGAGCTCGGTAGAAAGCGTCTACTCACTCGGCCATCTTGGCACGCCCCATCTCCCTCTATACAGTAAGAGCTTCGTTGTGCAGTAACGTGCGTCATTGATTTCATAACGAGTTTGGCAAGTGTCCAGATAAACTCGCGCTGTGTGGAAAGATTGTTCTTTGATCGCTTTCTGTATATAATTTGTTCACAATTTAAATACGATTATTTTCATCCTACTAAAAGAAACGATGTGAAGCTGATATTTTAGTCACTGGCTTGACTTACTGATGCATAAACAGTATTGAACGATTTTGAGAGAAAGATTACCTGTCTGAACTTGAACAATTACACATCAGAAAGTGTTGCTTTGGTAGCTCGATCCGAGGCCAGCTCTGTATTGGCCCAAGTTGAGGAAACACTCGGTGAAATGTTTGGAAATTTCCAGAGAAAATAAAATTAACCCATTGTTTCTTCAGAGGCCCAGATGAAGGAACTAAAAAATACTTTTGTGTTCATGTGTACATCCACACTGAGCAACTGCCATGCTTCGGCTGCGCAGTTCCGCCTGGCATTGAGGGCTGGCATTATGCAAATATTTGGAGGCGTACATACCGGTATTAATGATCCCGACTATTGCGTCACAGTCGGTATTGTGTGGAGAACCGACCGTTTTTCAGGGGTGTTTTTCATAAACGTGAATTAAATGAGAACGCGAAAACAGTCCAGTTTGAGATTCACTCTATGTCATGTCCATGCACTGAACTCTTGTTATTTGACTATACCAAGGTAAATTCAATTTTGAATTATAGGTCACCTTTAAATTACTTGGTTGTACAGGTTGTCTGTGCGTTTCAGTCCCAACAACCTTTTCTATCGCCATCGAGGCTAATGTGCTGAAAGTCGAATATCTGTCCCGTCGTATTTCTGGCATAAGTTTTAATTCGCTTTAGTGCTGAGAGTGTCTGCTCGACAGAAGCAGTAAGTTAAACAGGGAAAACACCTCAAAACATGACGTGTAACGTTACAGCTGACACAAGCACTCACGCAGATTTTTGAACGATATCAATGAGATCAGCGGGACTTTTGCCTTTAAAATCAGTCCTGGCATTTACAGTCAGTTCTGTTCTTACCCCGGACAGATCGATAAAGTTCCGTGACTCTGCGTATTAAAGCTGAATAAGGGATTTTTTCCGGTAGGTTTGAACCTGCTGGTGGTCGAGGAATGAAAGAAACATTCATTTGTGGGTTGAAAAACTATTAAATCTACAGGAATATATTTTAGTTTAGTACGTTACAGATGTGGTTAGCTAGCTCTGACTACCAGTAATAGTAGTACACGGTCTGACCATCCAATCAAAGGACGTGAGAATGCCGACGTCATTGTACGCATGCTAGATGGCCCCGGTGCGCGATATTTTTTTTCACAGGATGGTAGGGGAAGACTCATGAATATTCATTAGGGAACTCATCCCTGATTGGTCTGATGACCTACCCCTAACCCCGCCCCTAAACCTACCCGTCACTGGGGGTCTGATGACTTACCCCTAACCCCGCCCCTAAACCTTCCCGTCACTGGGGTTAAGACCAATCGCAGGGATGAGTTCCCTAATGAATATTCATGAGTCTTCCCCTACCATCCTGTGAAAAAAAATATCGCCCCCGGCGCAGTCAACTCGAAATCTGATTGGCTGATTAAATCTGACTGATTATCTGATTGGTTAAAGCAACAGTTTCATTGCCATTCATTTTAAGTTACATGCGCCCGCACTGTCGATTCTGAAGGCCTGAAGGCAGATTTATTTGACCCTGGCAACACATGATGGCTGAAATATGATTGGATAAAAGCGCTAAAATAAATATACACTGGAAGCAGCGCAACCAAGAGAAAAGCTATTTAAGAGAATGGACTATTGGAAATAATTTAATACTCATTCATACAATAAAATATATTAAAGTGCAAGTCAGTGATTCTGATAGTGTTTAGGCCAGCAGAGAAGGCCTTGCTGGCCCTGACGGCCCACCACTGACAGAAGCTCAACCGAACATGCTTGACACCCTAGAACTAATCTCATTGGTTCTTGCTGAAGCTCAAACGTGCTGCATAACACGAGATTGAACCTCATTGGTTCTCGCACGTCTAGTGAACATGCTTGAGCTTCCCTTTACCACAACTGATGTGTGAGTTGAATCTTGATGAATGTTTATATGTGAATAAAAGCCTAAATTCAATCTGTTCATCATATAAAGCGATCATCCAGAAAATGTGGATTAAACCACTCAATTCATATGGATTAGTTTTACAATCTCTTTATGAACTTTTTGAAGCGTCAAAGTGGTATTTGCATAGCCTGTCAAATTCAATGAAGGGACAGAAAGCTCTCAAATTTCATCAAAAAGATCTTCATTTGTGTTTCGAAGATAAATAAAAATCTTACGAGTTTGGAACGACATGAGTAATTAATGACAGAATTCAATTTTTTGGGTGAACTAACCTTTTAAGGCCGTTCACACCAAGAACGATAACTATAAAGTTAACTATAATGGTGGACAATATTATTCTGCTCATTCTAAACACATGCTGCCGTTTTGTCAGCTGCTGCTTTAAAATCTCAAGCTCTTTAACGTCTACTGGATTCTGATTGGCTGTCATTGCTTTTAATCATTCATCAGCTGGAAAAAAAATAGTTAGGCCTATGTAAGTGATTCCAATGATATTGTTTCTCTGTGCTGTTATCAATATGGTTGTGCTATTATTTTATACTTAGATCGATTTTTATATTGCGAATTATATTATTATCAGCCAATCATGCTTGGTGTAGATGAGCCTTTAGACACTCGATCATGGTTTACCAAAGCAACACCACCTAGATACGACAAATGATTCAAGTTTTAGAACAGTATAACGTAACAAAGCCTCATTGGCTGAAATCATGTGACAAGTTCCGGACCACTGATTCAAAACAAAAGATTCGCAAATGTTTCAAAGCTTCATGTTTGTTGCTAATGCAATGTTCTAGTTAAGCTGCAGGAACTAGCGTGTCAATTATCAAATGTTTATTATTTATAGCTGCTTTGAGTTTCAGCGAGTTTTCAGACATTCTTTTTATGTCATTACAACATTGATGAAAAATAAAATGTTAACGTGATAATCTTTTTCTCTTGAACACAGAGAAATGGCGAATTCTGGATATTGGCGTGTTTATGTTGGGGCTATTTCCCAGGATACCCCTCAGACTCCATTATTTGTGAAGAAGATTATGGTGAATGAGAATTTCAACAGCAAAACCAATGATTATGACATCGCCTTACTGAAACTCACCAGTCCTGTTGCTTTCTCCGGTGAGTTGGATTCACTTAATGGAGTAGTTCACACAAAAATGTAAATATTTGTTCTACATTTTCTACAGTGAAACCATTTAGTGACCCTTAAAGAACCATGTATTATTTATATTCTGAATATTCTACAATGGTTTAACATTCTCTTTCACATACAGATACCATACAGCCAGTTTGCCTTCCTACATTTGACCAGACCTTTTCTGATGGATTAGAGTGCCGGACATCTGGCTTTGGGACAACACAAGAGGGAGCAGGTACAGGGAGATAACAATGAGAATCAACGAAAATGGTAGAGGGAAAAAAAATGGGACAAAGAGTAACAACATGTATTATTATAATTTACTTATCAGGACAGTGTTATAGTAGCCTGGGAAAACCCAGACAACTTCCGGCAAATTTAGATTTGCTCTGAAAGTTAGTCTGGCAAAGAGCTCATTCAAGCCCGTTTCCAATCCGCTGAAATCGCGGCACCAACCAGAAACGTTGGGGCGGGCTTTACACGATGGCGACAGCGCTGGGATTTTGAAGCAGATTTTGTAGCCTACATTACAAAGATGGATGCCGCCGTCGAACATCACTCGTTCGAATCAGCTATCGCGTCTGTTTTAAGCGATTTGAACGTTTCCTTTTTGTTAAAAACCGAGCAAAGAACAACACTCGGAGATGTTTCTGCCGCTCTGCATACGTCATCTCCTTCATCGCTCTGATTGGTTTTAGGTCTATTCGCGACGTCCGTTGGTGACGCCCCTCTGGAAATGATTTGTCTATGACGCTTTGCCAGACCATAACTCAGTTACAACTGAGAATGGTCTGGTTTTAACCAGGCTAGTGTTATAGAGAAAGTAAACATACTAAATTTAGTGGGTGAATCTCACAAATCTGGTTAAAAAGAAATAAAAAGTGAGAGAGACAGAGAGATAAATAACAAATTACATTTTGCATGAAGAAAATTAAACTTATTTTTCTATGATTATTAAGATTTTTTTATGCATGTGTGACTTGTCCTGAAATGAGTCTCAACACAAAAAAAGCTGATATAGTATTTCAATTGTAAAGTATACAACTGTATTTATACAACATGTGTTGCCTTCAGTTAATGCTGATTTTGTTATAAAACTTGTGTGCAGATATAGGATCATTAAAAATTGTAATTTAAATGATAGCAATCATCATTGAGAATAAAGAGTATGACTAATAAACTTAAAATTTTAGGTGAAATATAACCTATTCATACTATTTATAAAATTCACGCTAGTACAGTTTGCAAACTGCTGATTGGAGCTTTGAAGTTTGTCCACGTCACAGTGTGTGTCGTCTTCTAAGCTTTTTAGCCGACCTGGACCTTTGACTGTGAGTGTTTCCATTACTCTACAGCCCAGGGCTCTAACATTCTTATGGATGTGGCAGTGAATGTCATTGACACACTTGTGTGTAACAGCAGTCAGGTGTACGGTGGAGCCATCACTAAGAATATGATGTGTGCCGGCGATATGAATGGGGACCGGGACTCCTGTCAGGTAAATGTACCATTGGCTCCATAATACTAGACCACAGTGACCTCAGGCAAATACATTATTTACTGGCCGGGTCTCGCCCAGTGTTTCTTTGTCTCATGACATTGATTTATTCTGGTGTTTGGGCAAATGCTGTTGGTGTTCACTGTTCACAGTGCTGCAAATATGTTTTATTCAACCAAGCATTTATTATGCAAGCATGACGAAATTTGCTTTAGGAACTATTTTATATGAAAATTACAATAGGTCTATATGTCACACAGATTTTTGTTTTGTAAAAAACTAATAGGAAAAGGAGTATAATCTTTTCTTATTTTATCTTATTTCTTAGAAATAATATTAAATAATTTAGTGCAACCAACAAAATCGTGTGGTGCAATATACTGTATTTTAAAAGTACTTTTCTAAAAACAATTAATTCGTTTTGTTTTAAATTGTACTATACACTATTTTAATAAATGTTTTAGAAACACTTTACTTAAACTTTTATGTATAATCCATTATACATGTATTCATAATGTATTATATATTTTCATAAATAATTTTGACCACAGTTAAAATGCATCATATTTGCAGATTCTTTGTTAAATCTGAAATTGGTTCAATGAATAGTTCAGAACAATAATGCTTTATAACACAGTTCATATTACAGTTCATGAAACCACGTAATTCATTATAAGGTGCATTACAAGGCATAATTAATGCATTAAATATAATTTTATAATGCATTACATATAAAGGCTTCACAATGGTCTGAAGTTCCATTCTCTTTCTCTCCGTCCTTGTTGTTGGTTTCAGGGGGACAGTGGAGGTCCACTGGTGTGTAAGGAAGATAATGAACGCTGGTATCTGGCCGGAATTACCAGTTGGGGAGACGGTTGTGGACGAAGACAAAAACCAGGAGTATATAGCAGGGTGACCGGCCTTCTGCCCTGGATCTACAGCACGATGCAGGTAAGGTGTACAGCATGGTCCAACATGAGTCCATGTAGATCATAATATTATTCTGTATACTTAGTGCTTTCTCTTAACATGTCTATATCTTGTCTTTTGAAAAATTAGCAAGAGAAGCCCTGATGCCTTTCTTCTGTATGGTGTGTCCATCCCTGACAATTTGAACAATGACAGTGGACACAGGACAAAAGATGAAGGACAGAGTAATGCACTTTGACATGGGACAATATTGCAATATTGTAGCCACAATTGGACAAAGAAAAATACTTTATTGATTCCACGGTCTCCTACAAGAATAAAACAACTCAACGCGGGAAAGCAGAGCTGCAGGCATTGAAGCGCATGCAGTTCACCTCTGTTGCTTTCCTCATTCTTTTCTATGCATTTATACTGTAAGTTCACAGCACACTGCTGAACCTGAGCCTTTGTTGCTTCTTTAACTCTGTATCCTTGCACTGATTCTACAGAAATAATGGGAGTGTTCTACTAATATGTATTTATTAACCAAAAGGGTGTTAATTTTACTTGAAAATCAGTGTCTATGAGCTAAGATAAAATGTGATTGTGTTGTTTTAGCCTGTGTGAAGGTTCCGTCCTTTTCTCTCTGATTCCTATTGCTTCTTTATAAATCATGCCAAAAGCAGATACAGTTTGAGCTTTATTCTTCAAGTGTGACGGTTGAAAGAGTGCGAGGTAAGGTCTAAGTAACATTTGCCAACCATTTTAGGATAGAATTAATGATGAGGCAAGAAACATTATTGTGGTTTTCAGCACATTAAAGGGATAACTCTCGTGGACTAAACCACTCAATTCATATGGATTGGTTTTACGATCTCTTTATGAACTTTTGGAAGCGTCAAAGTTGCGTAGTTTTCGAGGGACAGAAATTTCTCAGATTTCATCATTTGTGTTCCGAAGATGAACGACAGTGTTATGGGTTTGGAATGACTTGAGAGTAATTAATGACAGAATTTTCATTTTTGGGTGAACTAACCCTTTAAGCATAAGATTACGAGTGAATGCGTTTACATTATGAATGGATTTAATAAACCCTTGAAATATCCTTTTCATTACCTTTTCTGTAGCCAAGACTATAAGACTAAGACTTTCAAAAATAACTCCACTTTGAGGAATACCCCACCAAGTGGAACATGTTATTGCAGAATCAACTTTGTCCCTGATGTTTCTCCTTAAACACCTTGTAAAAAAAAAAAAATATATATATATATATATATATATAATAATAATGGAGACAAATGTTGATATACAGTCGTGCTCAAAAGTTTACATACACCTTGCAGAATCTGCAAAATGTTAATTCACGAGTACACACTTACATATAATTAGAAAGAGTAAAGGTTTATGTGTATTTGGCGTGCTGTCCAGGGGGAAGGCTACGAGCTTGGAATTTGGCCCGAACCCAGAGTTTTGTATGATCCCTCTTATTTTGTGAAAATAATTAATATTTTTCAGATACTGCAAGTATGTAAACTTTTGAGCAAGACTGTACAGTTTACAGTACTTCCAAAAAAGCTATGAAATCATGGATAACATAGCTAAGATAATTTGTTCTTGGAAGAATTTAATGAGAAATGTTTGTGCTCATACTCTCTTAAAAAGAAAGATTCCAAAAAGGTTCCGCAGCGATGCCATAGAACCACCATTTTGGGTTCCCCACAGCACAGAACCTTTCAGTTAACAGTTATTAAAATAACCATTTTTCTCTGTATGTGAATAACAATGAAAATAACTTTTTTTTTTCCGTATAATGAACCTTTTGTGCAATGTGAAGGTTCTATGAATGGTAAATGTTCTTTATGGAACCATGGAGTCACGAGGAAATGATATGCTTAGACTTTTGGATACGCACTGAAGACTTGTGTTGCATAGCGGTATACGCTTATAAAGTCCAACCAACCAACCAACGCGTGCGGTGTCTCTCATTGCGCGCGTGGCAGGGCGGGAACCGAGAGAGAGCGCGAGAGAAGAGACAAGGGACAAGCCAACAGTCGGTATATTTATATCAGAAAAACCTTGTTGGCTGCCATACAACATCAAACGCTCGTTTAAGCGGATTTTTGCCCATCCACAACTTTTCGTTACATTTCAAAACGCCAAATTACTTAACGGCTTGAGAACCCGACAGTCGCGCGGATCGTGTCTGGCAATTGGAAGCAGCGTTTGCCCCAGTGTTGCCCATCCACTTACAATTAAGGAGACAAGACGAGGTAGGGTATGAAGTCACTTTACCAACGAGGGCGTGTGCTGTTGTTTTATAGTCTTGATGTTGTTGCATGCTGTTTTCTCATTATAAATGTGGTATTTTGGGAATGACATGCGTAATTGCTGGCTTTTACTCCAATTACATCATCAGTCTAAGTAGCCTAATGTAAACATTTAATAAATGGACTGTGGACATTTCAAAAGCCATATATATATTTTTAAATGTATAATACGGTTTACGCATAGAAGTGAACACAGACTTAAAAAAATTAATTATTTTACGGCTATTCAATTAATGTTTGAATACACATTGCTGTACAGCGCCGTTGTTGTTTCGGGAGGGTGTGTCCGAATTGCTTTGTGTGTTGTTGCCTCGTTAAATGACTATTTACATGACCTCTATACATCATTCGTGTTATGTTTGCGGCAAATTATTATCTGAGCTTTATTTGCATGATAATAATGAAAATGTGTTAATGTGTTTCTGAGCAACTTCTTCCTCCGAAATGAGTGGGGAAGTGATGATGGCGCACGAGCGAATTAGAGATAAAATTATGAGAGGGAAATGTATGGGGGAAAGTGGGGAAATGATATTTTAGTATGCATGCTGAAGGAAATCCACAGGTTGGGAGGGGTCCGGTGATGATGACCACGACTGAGCTCCGCGCGCACAACAGGTAGCTCGTTATCTTCGCCAATGATCGATACATTATAAACGAGAACAGAGTAAAAGCGCTTTTACGCGGCGCTCTCTGGAATACTTGATTCTGATTGGTCAATCGTTAAATATTTCTTAACAATGACCTTCATGACATCTCCACTCACAAATCAAAATTGCATGTCAATTCATTTGGCAAGTAGTCGTGTAACAATTCAGATAATGTACATTCACAGAACAAACCTTTTCAGAGTGATACAGTGTGATCATTATTATTTTGGAATCATGATTATTTAACTGTACATTATCCCGTAAAATGTCATTTTATTGGATCCTATAACAATTGTATCTTGTGCCCTGCATTTATACGGTTTTGATGACGTGCCCGAATACCATCGTGTTTTGATTTCTAAATAATGTCTGGGCAAGGATTTGTCCTGCTGTCAGCTGCCACTTAATACGCTACATCAGATATTCTGCCCTTTGCCAAACAGTGATAGCCATCGTTTTTAGTTTCTAGGTTACCATCACTATCTCTTGCAAAACTACAGCCAGCTTTCTGTACTAATAATCGTAATCACCTGACGGATACAGTTGCCATAGCAATATTTTTGCACCCTGATAGAGCCGCGTCTGGCAGCGCGCCAATGAAAGCTTTGTTGTCATGGATACAATTTACGCTCGTTGTGGTTGATCAAAGGCTTAAGGGTCTCACCTTAAATTGTCAACGATGACCTATTGTTCACAGCGAAATTTTATTCTATAAACTGAAATCCTTGATCTGTTTCAATAAATCTACAAGGCTAATATCCTATTCTGCTGAAATATGGTAATGAGGATCAGGCTAATTATGGGTGACATTGCATATGACTGGTAGTGTATGAATCAAAAATCATATGAGCTTACAAAAAGGGAGAATATACAATGCATTCAATATTGTTTTGCTGTCTTATAGGCCTACCATTTTCTGTCATCAACACCCCCGCAGGCATTTTAGGTTTTTTTCTTCCCTGCATCACATCATTTCTAAATGGAAAAATATGCAATTTAGCTAATCACAATGATGTCAGATATTATTTTGCACATAAAAAAAGAGGAGTGAAGGAAAGGGAAATAGGCACAGCATTCTAAACAGACGGCAAATACTGAAGGATATGAAATTATTATACGTAATGTCATCATTTTAATGGGAAAACAATGTTGAATGTAAATGGGGGAAAAAAACTGTATATAAATAAGTGCATATAAATGAACAGTTGGCCAATAAAAAGTTTGAGTCGCTTTACACTTTACCATAAAAGTAAAAGAATGTAAAAGAACATTCTATGTTCATAGAAATCCATAATGTATAACATTTGATTATATATATTTTTTTAAAATTGGTTACTTATTATTATTATTATTAATTAATTTATTAAAAAACATTACAAAAATGTATAACAATACAGCTTACATAATGCCAGTAGAACAAGGGAAAAACAGAATATATGTTTTGTATTATGTAAGTGTTATGTGATATTTAGTTCTTGATACTGCCATCATACCTCCTGTAGCACCACATATAACACTCTATTATAGCATATTTCCCAGAGCAACACATTCTAAAATATACTATTGATGTTAATTGGCGAGAGAAGGTTCTCTTCTGTGGTGTTTTTAGCGGGCCTAAAGGTGCATAAAACAGCGATAATTAGATGGGGAGAGAATCTGCTCCAGTTCTGGCAGATTAAAAGCGAGTAAACACTTGCACTCCTCTTACACCTAGTCATGAGAGCTCTCAGCCGGCGACAGGCTCTGTTGATAATATTATTCGCTCTCATTCATAGCGCGAGTCATATCATTGAGGTCAGATTCTCTCAGCATCCAACATACGGTCTAGTAACTACTGCTTTGCTACATGATGAAGCGGTATTTGATGACGAAATCAGTGCAACAAAAATACCACAATTATGCACTTCACTTGTAACCTGTCGCCATATCTTTAAGATGAATTCTTCTGTTCAAAACGGGACGCTCAGTGCGGGACACTGAGCAGAGTATTCAAAATAAATTTTTAAAATAAAAAAAACATAATCTAATGACTCTAACCATCTATCCATTGTAGGTAGTTGTTTGTTTGTATTTGCTACTTGTCAGAATAGAAATCCATAATTCATATGACAGTCATTGGGAGTGAATTATGTTTCGTCTCGTTCACAAGCCATCCAAATAGAGCGACTGGCTTCCTTTTGTCCATCCAGAGAACACCGGAAATATCTGTAGCCGACAACATAGTCTAAATTGATTCTGAGGGTGATTAACACGGGTCAGCGACTGACTGGGGAGGCATTTCTTGAAAGGATAAATGAATTGGCTGCATCAGTACTCTGCCATTAATTAAAGCCTTGTGAAGGCATCCATGAGTTCACTATTACTTTATTCTTTCATTTTATTATCACAGTATGTGCATTGTTGTTGTATTTGTGTGAAGTGGAAGCTTCGTTTTCAAGAAAGAATTATTGTGCTATAAAGCTCTTTCTGATATGATTGTTCTGCTGACTTGTTGCTTAAATGTATAGAGCAAGGGTTCGCAAACTTGCATGCTTCATGGTTAGCCTTTAGTAACGATGAGAGAACAAATAACGTGGAAGTCCTCACTCTTCATTACCAAATGATCCAAGCGAACCAAACTATAAGTGTGAATACACATTAAATAGTGTACCAGTACACTGCTGACCAAAAATTGTATGTATATATATATATATATATATATATATATACATACAATTTTTGGTCATTTATATATATATAAATATATATACTATTGTGTACAAATTTACATAATACTCAATTTTATCCCTACCAATAACTACCTCATACAATCAGTGTTGTTGGTTAAATTCACAATTTGTGTGGGTGTGCAATGCATTCTTTAATGTGACAGATATTGAAACACAAGTGTAAATGTTAGTCTGCCATCAGGATGAGAGGAATCAATCTGATCTGACAAACATTGTCTGCTGTTTACAATATGCAAAAAAAAAATCCCTGTTATAACACAACAAAACGTTTAGTGATACTCCTGGTGTAGTCTGTCTTATGTTTGAGTAGATCAGTGATGCTTAATGACATTAATCTGGTTAAACAGAACAACCCATGTTGGTTTTATCAGCTCATTGCAAACACTCACTGCAAAGACTGCTCCTTGTGAATTCATTAAGTTTGGTATTGTCCATTAGCTGGCAGCAGTGCCTTTGGAATGGCTGACATGCTGATAAGACTCTGAAAAAAGACCAAGATAAGGGAGCTATTTACCAAGCTATGCTATGCTGTGTTAACTTTATCAAACATATAGTTGTAGCTAGAGCCATGTGTCTCTTGATATAGTTGGGGAAAAGCATGAGGTTATCCAAGATGGTATTTGGTGCTACAGGACGATTTCCCAGATGTCCATCATTTCCTCGTGGTCCATGTGCTCCTTCTTTTGTTAGGACATCTGGTAATTTAGAGGTAGAACAGCGGTAAAATGTCGACATTAGTGAGTTCAACATTATGAGATTACATTGAATGTAGCTACTCTAGACAGTCAGTCCAAACATTCATATCCTCATATTCAGAATATTGTTCAACAAGTACAGTTTTCAGTGGCCATTCTTAAACAAATATATGTGGTTTGGTTTCTGCCTTCTGAACTTCCAGAGCACTATATTATTTCAACCCCGTCATAAGTTTGGGATTGTTTAAAGGTGAACTAAGTAACTTTTTTACCTTAACCGAACAGCTTTGGAGTCATTGTAATGTGTATATTACTGATTTAGTGTTGAATGGTGGTCGTCTCGCACCCCCCTGGTGCCTGTGAGCCGCAAAACCACCCTTGCAACTTTGGGCCGCCGGCCTCCGTGTTAGGAAGTATCGTGTGATATCAGGTCTCGCGAGGTAACGAATTGCTTTACGGCAAAAAACAGATCTGATAAAATTCTGATAAAATGAGCATCAAACAGAAATAACCCGGCGCCGTATACATGTGGTGTGCGCACATACAATACAGACTGCCGACAGTTAAACATGGCGCGCGCAGCTCTTAAAGGGGCCATACCTTATTTCCACTCGTTACAGCGTCCATCCTACTGAACAGGTACCGGTGTACAGGGGGAGGGGATCAGGCCGTGAGTGCGAGCCATCTCTGCGTGAGTGCTATTCACGACAGTACAAGTACTCCACAGCGACTCTAGGGGTCGCTGTTTGACAAAAACGGAATTTCTACTTAGTGCTGCTTTAATTTTTTTTATTATTCACACAATTCTCTTTTAAAACATGTTTAATGTCAGCACTGTTACATTCATATTGTTTTTGGGTTTAAACAGCCTTGTCTAGCAAATAGCACTTAAGTTGAAAGTATAAGTGCATATTTCAGATGCGGTTGTCAGATTCACTTCTCAAATGCTCTGTCAGAGAGATGAAACATGTATTTTAAGGAGAAAATGTCACAGTATAACTGAGTTGAACAGAACAGGGACAAGTTAAAGAATTAATTTAAAGAGCATTTAGATAATGTTACAACCGCATTTGGATAAATATATATACAGGGTGACGGAGGAACTGATTAAACTGATTAACAAGATAATTATGGTTACGGTTCTGGTGTGAGGATGACAGCACACGACGACAAAGAAGACCTTGGAATAATATTTTAATAATTAAACTGGAAAAAGTACAAAGAGTGTCACAAGTCCACATACCAATTACGGACAGTACAAAAGAAACACAAAATGGGGTCCAGAAACAAACTGACATGTAACACTCTGAAACAGCGAATATTGCACACAGATTAGTTTTTTTTTTACACAATTCACTTTCAAATGTGGTTTTAAATCAGACATCTGATATCTGTTACAGTTTGACTCTTTTGTTTCCCCCTTTTTCTTAGTGTTTTGGTTTAGTCCTATTCAGTTTTCCCACTCCTCGTTTGTCCTCAGTTTATTCACCTGTGTTTAGTTAATTATCTTCATCCATGTCACCTGTATCCTATTCATTATTGTCATCAGTCTCTGTATTTAGTTTCCCTCAGTTCATTCAGTCTTATGGTGTGTTCACACCGAACGCGAATTTAATTATTTGCGCGAGTAGATTACATACAAAGTCAATGCAAAGACGCGAATAGACGCATCATTCGCGCCGGGCGTTGCGAATGACGCGAATTGGGCGACGCGTTTGCCGCGAATGTCTTCCGCACAAGTTGAAAAAATTGAACTGAGCGAATGTTCAAGCGTCTAACTAGACGCGATAGACGCGTATTTGACGCTCTATTCGCGTTCGGTGTGAACACACCATTAGTCCGTTCTCGTTAATGTTATACTGTGTTCTCCTGAGTTTTCAATTAAATCCTGTTTATTCCTATTCCTCGTCTCCTCGTGCTTCCTACCACCGTGTACCGTGACAGAAGAACGGACCACTAAACATATGGATTTTGCAGCAGTCCAGATCCTTCTCCTTTCCCAGGAGGATCAGTCCCTCGAGGCCCACACACAGAGGTATTTGGACTTGGTACCTCTAGTTCATTATGATGACACCAGCCTCTGTGTGTTCTTCTGGGCAGGCCTCAACGCTGAGACCAAAGCACGCCTGCCCGGAGATGGACCTCGGGGGAACTTCGCTGCCTTTGTGGAATGGGTATTAGCCAGCTGTAACTCTCCCTTCACCGTCAGTCCAGTAGAAGAGGATCTCGCCAGCGCCCTTCCAGAGCCTTCACAGCTGGTCCCGTCCAGCATAGATCCAGAGCTTCCACCACTGATCCCATCCAGCCCAGAGCTTCCATCGCCGCTGGTCCTGCCCAGCTCAAAGCCCTCTTCGCCGCTGGTCCCGTCCAGCCCAGCCGAGCCTTCACCGCTGGTCCCGTCCAGCCCAGCCGAGCCTTCACCGCTAGTCCCGTCCAGCCCAGCCGAGCCTTCACCGCTGGTTCCCTCCAGCCCAGTCCAGCCAGAGACTGTTCACGTCAGGTCTGCTCAGCCAGAGACCGTTCACGTCAGGTCTGCTCAGCCAGAGACCGTTCACGCCACGTATGTGCCGCCTGAGACCTCAGTGGCCGCAACACTGGCCATTCTCGCCACAGCCATGTGGTGTGTGTGGGCTGCGCATACACTTGAGCCAGTGTCTGCTGTTCCTGAGCCGGAGCCAGTATCTGCTTTTCCTGAGCCGGAGCCAGTGTCTGCTGTTCCTGAGCCGGAGCCAATTCCTGAACCAATGTTTGTGTCTGTCCTTGTGTCTGTTCCTGGGCCGGTGTCTGTTCCTGAGCCGGTGTCTGTTCCTGAGCACGTTCCTGAGCCTGTCACACTCCCCAAGAAAGTTTTGGGAGGGGGGGATATTGGACCCCACCATTGTCACCCGAAGGGTCGTCTCCTCCATAGCCACCTGAAGGGGCGTCTCCTCCATGGCCGCCCGAAGGGGCGTCTCCGCCCTGGCCGCCCGAGGGAAAGTCTCCATCCTGGCCCCCTGCGTTACCTGCTCCGCCCTGGCCGCCAGCACATCCTGCTCCGCCCTGGAGGCTTCCTGCTCCGGTTTGGCCTCGCTCCTGTCTGCCTCCATGGCGCCCACCCCCCCACCCCTATTGATGTTCTACGCCGCGAGGTTGCGCCATTTTTGGGAGGGGTCGTACTGTTACAGTTTGACTCTTTTGTTTCCCCCTTTTTCTTAGTGTTTTGGTTTAGTCCTATTCGGTTTTCCCGCTCCTCGTTTGTCCTCAGTTTATTCACCTGTGTTTAGTTAATTATCTTCATCCATGTCACCTGTCTCCTATTCATTATTGTCATTAGTCTCTGTATTTAGTTTCCCTCAGTTCATTCAGTCTTGGTCCGTTCTCGTTAATGTTATACTGTGTTCTCCTGAGTTTTCAATTAAATCCTGTTTATTCATATTCCTCGTCTCCTCGTGCTTCATACCACCGTGTATCGTGACAATATCTGGACACAGCTACATCTAAATCCGATTCCTATTGGAAATCCTAGACAGCACAAGGTGAGGGACCAACATGTCATTTACCCACAAATATAACTTTTCTTAATTATGAAGCAGACCTGCTTGTATTCGTTCGCACAAAAACGGCTTCTTTTGTTGAGGCGGAAAGAGATTTCGCACACACAACATTCAGGAGCACAGAAATGTTTTAGCTGCAGTCCCATTCATTTTATAAATAAAAAAACATTGTTACTGAAAGGCTACATTACTTTTCAGTAACATGGTGATAACGTCACTGTTATTAAGTAGCCTAATTAATCTCACAGCTTCACTTTGTCTTTATGAGTGAGTCAGTTTGTGCAAAATGCTGATTAATACAGGGATCCGAACGATTAAATTGAATCATTCACACAAACCATTAATTTCAAGCATTCAGGAACAAAACCATTATATGTGTTACTCCATGCTGAAATGTTTGGAACTATTTCCGTTGGTGGGGCAAAGTAAAGGAACTGTGTCTAAAATTTAAGACAAACAATATTAACTGTTTAATCCCAAATTTTCCCCAGAGATGACATAAATGAATTTGTATGGTATTTTTTAAGGGTATTAAACAACCAATATCTAAAAAATATGTAAAAAAATATATTTTTAAAAAGTCAATAAAAAACTGGGTTTTATGTCTGGTCACAAATGTGACCGTTAGTAGACCACAGGGAGTCTAGGTATATTGTGTTAATGCTAGGGGTGTCCATGGTTAACCGATTAACCGATTAAAGGGTTAGTTCACCCAAAAATGAAAATTAAGTCATTAATTACTCACCCTCATGCTGTACCAACCCCGTAAGACCTTCGTTCATCTTCGGAACACAAATAAAGATATTTTTGATTAAATCTGAGAGCTGGATCACTGCTACATAGGGTTCTAAGGGACTGACACTTGACGGCCCAGAAAGTCATTAAAGAAAATGTTTAAATGTTTCATGTGCCTACAGTGGCTCCACTATAAGTTTATCAAGCGACGAGAATACTTTTTGTGCGGAAAAAAAACTAAAATAACGACTTTATTCGACTATTCCATTGCTTCCTTGTGGGCCTGAGACGAGAGTTCAAGAGATTTCCAGGACGCATGCGCGAGAAGTGACACTCTTCTTCTACTACTATGTACAGCACGCGTCTTCCTCTGCTTGTAAGACGCGCGCTGTGTAGTAGAAGAAGAGTGTCAGTTCTCGCGCATGCGTCCTGGAAATCTCTTGAACTCTCGTCTCAGGCCCACAAGGAAGCAATGGAATAGTCGAATAAAGTCGTTATTTTAGTTTTTTTTCCGCACAAAAAGTATTCTCGTCGCTTGATAAACTTATAGTGGAGCCACTGTAGGCACATGAAACATTTAAACATGTTCTTTAATGACTTTCTGGGCCGTCAAGTGTCAGTCCCTTAGAACCCTATGTAGCAGTGATCCAGCTCTCAGATTTAATCAAAAATATCTTCATTTGTGTTCCGAAGATGAACGAAGGTCTTACGGGGTTGGTACAGCATGGGGGTGAGTAATTAATGACTTAATTTTCATTTTTGGGTGAACTAACCCTTTAACCGTTAAAAATTGCTTAACCGAGTGAAACATTTTGCTCGGTTAAGTGGCGTCAATGGCGTGCATTGAATTTAGTTGTAATACATTTTTGCACCACCAGAGACCGCCAGAGCGCTCCCATACATTTGTAATGTCCACAAGAAGAAGTAGTCATGACCAGTTTTCTAATATGAAGCGGGCAAGATGTACCATCTCAACAGCCAACACCCGGGCATCATTATGGTCTGGTGTGTTCACACCGAACGCGAATAGAGCGTCAAATAACGTTACGCGTCTATCGCGTCTAGCTTGAACATTCGCTCGAGTTCAAATTTTTCAACTTGCGCGGAAGACATTCGCGGCAAACGCGTCGCCCAATTCGCGTCATTCACAACGCCCGGCGCGAATGATGCGTCTATTCGCGTCTTTGCATTGACTTTGTATTGTATCACTCGCGCTTATAATTAAATTCGCGTTCGGTGTGAACACACCATAACTGCTCTGTCCTTACCACTGCGTTTTATTTCTATAAATTAATTTCGTTTTAAATGTGGTCCAACCAGTTATTAAAGGTGTTAAAAATGAACTACCCCTTTCTCGTGTGTCTGTATCTCGGGGTTGCGGCGCGCACACTATGGTTAACCGAGTATTAACCGCTAAGGGCCTCGGTTAACGGTTAATGAAAAACTTGAAAACGTGCAGCCCTAGTTAATGCAATTACAAACAGACAAACCTCCAGCAATTATTTTAAAGATTGGGCTAAATAGTTGAAATTAATGTATTATTCCATTAACATAGTAGTAAACATTGTCTGGCTCACTTTCAAACAGGACAAAATAGCATTCATATGCAGCAGTATGGCACAAATAATCAGATAAAATAATGACAAAATGACAAATATATAGTAAAATGGAAGATAATTATTATAAATAAGTAAAGATAGATAGACAGACAGACAGACAGACAGACAGACAGACAGAAAGAAAGAATTGTGGTCACAATTGTTACCAGTGGGATTAATTGGTTAACTTAATATGAATGGAACTGGTATGTAATGTCTTTAAACGATAGGGTATATCGCAGCCACCGCACTTGGCTGGAGTTACGTCCTGCTCCTTATGTGGGTGGCTAGCATAGAAGTCGCTTCCTTCAGACGTCTTCAACTGAGGGCAGAGCTGCATGGTTCAGACCTGTTGACTTCACTGGGTTTTCAAGTGGGCACCCCACTTCACCGGTGTTTCGTCAACTAGCCCACGACACCTCCATGAGGCTTGACAGCAGAGCCAGCGTCCTGGAACTGCTCCCTCGGTCATTCAGGACTATACCACTCCGCTCTGACCCCCGCCCTCTCTGCCAGCCTGGTTTAGCCACCGCTCGCTCCTCTTCAACCACAGCCATCTGGATGCTGTCTCTGCCTGCTTTGCTATCTTGTTCACTAGGTTCTTGCGGGTTGTCCCTCTAACCCCCAGCGTCCCCAAGGCTCTCCAAAGTGACTGTCCTGGGAACCCCCTGCAACCCACCTCCACCGGTAGATTCCAGGCTCTCCAACCCCTCTGCTGGCTCTCAAAGATGAGGGACTGATACTTCCCTAGCTTGCGTTCGTGTGCCTCCTCAATCCTTTCCTCCCAGGGTACCGTCAGCTCTATTAGGGCCACCTGTCTTGTTGCCTGGGACCAGAGCACGATGTCTGGTCGGAGGCTGGTCACGGCAATTTCCTCTGGAAACTTGAGTTGCCTCCCGAGATCAACTCTCATCTCCCAGTCCTCTGCCGTACCAAGGATCCCTAAGGATCTGTTCTTCTTGCCTGCCTTCTCCCCAGGCCTGAGGAAGCAAATGAAACGGGGACCTCTATCTTGGGCCTTGGTTCTTTTCCGCTTCCTCTCCTTTTCCAGTCCATCAGCGAGCTGTGCGAGCACCTGATCATGGCGCCACCTGAACCTCCCTTCAGTCAGGCCTGCCCGACAGGACGACAGAATGTGCTCCAGGTTTGCCGGTCTCTTGCACAGCGCACAGGATGGATCCTCTGTCAGTCTCCATCTTTGGAGGTTTGTTGGTGTTGGCAGGACATCGTACACAGAACTAAGGAGGAACTTTATTTGATGTCCCTCCATATTCCAGATGTCCTTCCAACTGAGAGATCTTCCTCGGACACTTCACCACCTGGTCCAGCTGCCTTGCTGTTTCATGGCTACTGCCCTGGCTTGTCTACTCTCTTCCTCCACGGCCCGGATCTCCTTCTGCACCATCCCTTTCCGGTCCTTTGCCTTTGCCTCCTTCCAGCTTGCTCGGGTGATGACTCCCAGGCCCAGCCTCCCCTGGGTCACCGTGCCCATGATGTCTCCATGTTGTAAGCGCTCTTCTGCTTCCCTCAGAGCTCCGCTGGCTTTCCACTTCCGTCCCGTCTTCACTACGATGTTGTCCTGTCGCACACCCTGATCGTTACTGTCGCGCAACATCATGGCCAACCGAACTTTGGCTGTCTTAAATTCCTCCACGACTGATGTGATTGGCAATTGCAATTTGCTCCCTGAGCTGTATAGCCCTATAGAGCAAAAACTTTTGGGGACAGACAGCCACCTCCTGAGGAAGTTATTAATTCTCCTTTCCAAAGCTTCCACTGTTGTCAAAGGGACCTCATACACAAGCAGTGGCCACAGGAGCCTTGGAAGGATGCCGTGTTGGTAGCCTTGTATATACCTTGTACTTGCAGGGCAGGCCACTCCTCTCCAGGGCTTTCAGCCATTCTTCTGCTTGGTTGAGCATCTCCTTCACGCTTGCTTTGTCAGTCAGGTCGGCTCTGTACCACCTCCCTAGGCTCTTTACTGGCTTCTCTGTAACTGTTGGGATGGTATCTTCACCGATCTTAAACCGGAAGCGGTCCTGCACACGGCCCCGCTTCAGTACCAAGCTTCTCGATTTTGAGGGTTTGAACTCCATCCTAGCTGCTGTGGTGAGCTCTACCAAATCTTCCAAGATCCATCTGCCCTCCGGGACTGACCTTGCTGTTATTGTCAAGTCGTCCATAAAGGCCCTAACTGGGACCTGTTGGACTCCACTTAACAGCACAGCTCCCCGTCTGGGCTTCTCCACTGACTTGACCAGGAGGTTCATCGCCGCTGCGAACAAAATCACAGAGATGGTACATCCGGTCACGATTCCGACCTCCAATCTCTGCCAGTTGGTGGTGAAGTCACCAGAGGTGAAGCGCATCTTGAAGTGCCCAAAGTAGTTCCGGAGGAGCATCCGTACCTTCTGGGGGACGTGATAGGCTCTGAGTGTGTGGTCGACCAACTTGTGTGGTACTGTGCCATAAGCATTCGTTAGGTCAAGCCACAGGTCTGCTAGATCTCCCTGGTTCCTTTTAGCGTCCTCGATGATCTTGGAGATGACGCTGTTGTGCTCGATGCAACCAGGACTCCTGGTACTCCGCCTTTCTGTACAGAGGTGTCAATGTACTTGTTGTTAATTAAGAACTGGGTCAGCCTCTTCGCCAAGATTCCGAAGAACACCTTCCCCTCCACATTCAACAGCGAGATTGTGCGGAAGTCTTTCAAGCTAGAAGAGTCCTCTTGCTTAGGGATGAAGCAGCCCTCAGCAATAAGAAAACTGTCCGGCAGATGGTTCTTCCTCCACACTACCTTAAGTAGCCTCCAAAGACGTCTCCTCAGCCTCTCACAGTTCTTATAAACTTTGTACGGAATTCCATTCGGCCCCAGTGCAGATCTTCCCCTTGCCTTTCTGATGAAGTCGTTGACTTCCTGCCATCTGGGCTCTCCGTCATCAAAGGAGATGGTCGGCTCCTCTGGGCTGCACAGCTTTCCTTCCAGGTCGAGTTCTTCCTCTCGCCTTGGGTCACTGTGCACTTTACGGAGGTGCTCTTCTACCTCCTCCTTCGGGGCCTTTAGCACTCCTGATCTTTTTGCTCCAAGAAGCCCTGACAGGTACTTGAAGGGGTTTTTTGTGATCTTGACCCTCTCCTTTTCCCGCCTCCTTCTATCCCTTCGCTGGCACTCCGCTCGGCGCAAGATCTTTATGCGCTCCCTAATGTTATCTCGCATCTCTTTAAGGGCAGGTTTTTCGTCTTCAGGAGCCTGCCGAAAAACCTTTCTCAGTCTTCTCAAATCGGCTCTGAGTTTTGCAATTTCCCTTGAACGCCTGTTCTCTCCAGCATGCTGCGGGCCTTTGGTCTGTCTCTGCTCTGTCCCAAAACGCTCTACTCCCATATTCCAGATGATAGTGGACGTTGCCTTTATCTTCCTGCAAATGTCACCCGCGAGGACAGACTCCAGGACTTGGTCTATCTCCCTGTCGAAAGACTCCCAGTCTTTCCTGGCTGCTGCTGTTGGCCACCGTACTAGCTTTTTTCTCTTTTCCTCTCCCTCAATGGCCCGAACTTGCTGACCTGTTTCCTGGCTGGCTTGCCTCTCTTGATGTTGCTTGTCGTCTGAACCATTGTTGGTATTTGAGGGAATGCTGACTCCTTTGTTGCGTGCCTGGAGATTCTGGGTGCTATGGTCGGACACCTGACCCTGCCTCTCCTCCGTCTCATCAGGTTGCCCTGTGCGTTGCACACAACTGTGTCGTAAACATCCCATCCTACTCTGGTGTATCTTCAGACCCCTATCGCCTTTGCAGACTTTTCCAAAAGTAATATCACACAATCGCACTGCCTCCTTGTTCCCTTTCATAGGTCTCTCAACACTACGAATATCGCTATTGAAAACACCTTTGGTGTGGACGAATGTCTAAAGCCCTTAAACCATCACGCCAATTTGATTGGGCAATATCGCAATATCGGAAACTGTGTTTGTCGTGTTCTTTGCTATAATTCAGAGCAGTTTTACCACCTTAAGTTTAAGTTTCAAGAAATGCATTGACCTGTGTGACAGGTTCATCGCAGGAGGAGAGACTCGTGACAGGTGCGTGCAATGTCTGGGTCTTAAACATGCCCAGGCAGCACTTAACGGCCTATCTGACTGTCGTCACTGCGTTTGAAAGTTTTGCGCTCAATACTCACCTGCTTTCTGAGGAAAGAAGGCCTCAGAACCACTCTAACCCCCGCCTCTCCATTTCTGCGGTTGCCGAGGCGCCGCACATGATGGATGCTTGGGGTGACGATTATGAGCCCGAGTGCATGGAGAGCGAGCAGACGGAATATTGTTGAAGACAGTTGAAGCTGGACGGTCGCTATTTGACTAGCCCCCAGCCCAGCCCCGTAGGCCTCTCCCCTTTTTCCAAGACCTCCACCACAAGGTTTTGAAGTCTTGGTAGCAGCCTTTTTCGGCGCGAATCACAAATCCCGCGTTCATGGATTTCACCACCATCTCCAAAATGGCGGATCACGGCTTCACGGCTACGCGGCAATGCTGACCGTCAAAGAGACTCTCACGGCCCATCTTGCGTTGGCTGTACTTCAGGCCTAATAAGCAGAGCTGCTTAAAGAGTTGGATGAGGGAGAAGGCCTGATTCCAGAGGCTGTTAAAGAGCTCAGACGGGCCACTGACTACCAAGCATACTGCCCGAGCTACCAAGCATACTGCCCGAGCAGTAGGCCGGTCCATGGCGGGTATGGTTTCAGTAGAGCGCCACCTTTGGCTGACTCTTACTGACATCACAGAAAGAGACAAGACCTTCCTATTGGATGCCCCCATGTCCAAGGACGGTCTATTTGGCGAGTCTGTGATCGCTGTGGTGGAGAAATTTCAAGCAGCGAAACCGGAATCTGCAGTTTTCCGCCAGCTTATTTCACGTAGGCCTAGGGAGAGCAAGCGACAACCACCCACAGTCCGTTCGCGCTCGTCTTCCCTGCAGCACCCCCATGAAGCACAGAGAAGTGAACCATCGCCTATGGAGCCCCCTCGCAGAGACTGGGGCGCTAGGTTACATTTCGTTCACGACGCAGAACGATAGACCTGGGTCCGATGGCCAAGACCTCTCGATCCCAGGCCCCCAGAAGTAGTTCCTGATTCCTTCGCTCATCCTCTGAGGTCTGGCTCTCCATCGGAGAGTTTGGACCAACTGCGCAAGCGTATTCGCCTCTCTCATTTTGGCCTCCTTGCTCCGACCATAACCATTCCGCCGCAAATTGTGTCTCGGGTGGAGCTCCCTCAACAAGCAGCACTCCAGACACTCCACGCCTTCGGTGTTCCGGGGAAAGACCTAGGGTCAGGGGCGTGTGGCCCGTTTGTGACGGCATTAAAAAAACCACATTCTAAATGGTGGGCCAGACCGATCGGGAGATGAGACCGTTCCATGTAGAGGTTCCTGCAAAGTCGTATTTCGGAGGGTGCGGCCCCGGTCACTCTTAAAGTGTACGTGGCAGCTATTCGGCAGAGCATGTACCAATAGGAGGTTGTGGCGAGCAGGACGAGGCCGAGTGACGTGAGAGAGCGGCGCGAGGCCGGTGGCGTGAGTGATAATGAACGACACCTGTGAGACGCACTGGTCTCACATCTCTCACGGAGGAGCGACGACAGTGAAGATCGAGAGAGGAACAGGCCTGATTTTATGTTGTGTTTTGTTTCTGTTTTGTGTGGCCAGCAGTCGTCCGTGAGGGGCTGCTGGCTTATACTTTCATTTTTGTATTTGTTTATTTATTTATTAAAATCGTTGAACGTTCGCCGGTTCCCGCCTCCTTCTTCCCATAACATCTGAACCCCGTTACAGAGGTGTTTCTGTTGGATGTCACCTCCTGGTTTCTTGTTTTCTAAAAGGGACGAGACAGCTTATACCTTTCCGCTCTCTACGAATTCCCGCTTGGGATTTAGCCATTGTTATGGAAGGTCTGGCAGGTCAGCCGTTTGAACCATTAGAATCTGTGTCAGAGAAGATGTTGACTCTTAAGACAGTTCTTTTGGTGGCCCTTTCCTCTCTTAAGAGAATAGGGACCTGCAGGCTCTTTCTGTCAGCCTTTCCTGTATAGACTTTGCCCTGGGGCTGGTTAAAGTCTTGATGCATCCCAGGCCAGGATACATTCCTAAGGTTGTGTCAAACCCTTTTCGTTCCCAGCAGGTGGTTTTGGAGGCTTTTTCTCATCTTGATTCAGAGACAGAGTGATGCACAGCCTCTCGGCCTTTGACTGGTCAGGGCACTGAAGGTCTATGTCGACCGCTCAGCCCAGTGGCGTAGATCGGAGCAATTGTTTGTGTGTTTTGGTGGTAAAAGCAGAGGGACTGCTGTCACCAAACAGAGAATGTCTCATTGGGTGAGTGAGGCTGTCTCGGCAGCTCATGAGGTGTGTGGTTTGGACTCGCCTCTAGGTGTGAGTGTCCATTCCACTAGAGGAAGGGCTTCTTCTCAAGCTCTGTTTAGGGGCTCTTCTTTGGAGGATATTTGTGTTGCGGCAAGATGGTCCTCTCCGAACACTTATCAAATTCTATGGTCTTCCGGCTCCCAGGTCTTATCTGCTTGAGCGGACACTTTCCACGGTCTTCCAGCTATTCTCAGGTATGTGAAGGTGTTATGGTATAAATCATTCCCATAGCTATATTCACAGTGATGAGAGACCTGTGAAAGGGAACGTCTCTGTTATGTATGTAATCTTTGTTCCCTGAGTAGGGAACGAGACACTGCAATGCCGGCCTTCCCATACTTGATTAGTGCTTCCTTCGTCATGGAATCTGAGGAAATCGCGCACACCACACTAATATGAAGCATATGTGAGTCGTGACGTATTCTTAGGGTGGTGCTAAGAGCTATTGGCCAAATATTAAATTGGCATGATGGTATAAGGGCTTCAGACATTCGTCCACACCAAAGGTGTTCCCCAACCCTCCTACTCAGGGAACAAAGGTTACATACGTAACCGAGACGTTTTCCGGTAATTTGTCAGAAACAGCTCAAGCTATTTCTAATTCTTACATGACTTTTTCAAATCTGTAACAGAGTTTATCTTTTGAAAATTGCGAACTAGTGACAGATTCATAATCCGTGTAGAGTAGTTGTGAAGTTTCACATACAAGGGTCTTTGGGACGTCCTTGAGTTTTCCTTAGATATTTGCTTAGGCTACTTGTTTTTTGAACTGTTGCTATTGTGTTGCATTGCACACTAAACTGAGTTAAGTGAGTGTTGTGTGAATTAGTTCAGTATCTCGAAAATTTCAACAGTTATTATACCTGGCAACACCATTTTCTCAGAATGACCCGGTTCCCTTCCACAGGATGATCATGACACCATTTTGAGATGATGATGATGATGCCCTACTTAACACCAGGGTGGCGATGGCAGGATTGGCTTTAAAGGGTAGAGAAGCAGAAGGGGCGTTTGGTATTTTTAGAATTTAAAACATGCCTTTTTCTTTTCTATGTTAAGCCATATGGCTACACGATTGAACAAATATTTTAAAAAAAAATGTACTTCTGACAATGACTTGAAGACTGTTTTGTCTGTGAACATTGGCTGTTTCTGTTTTTCTAATAAGTTTTTAGATTTTTTTATTTTTTTTGCGGCTTGTCTATTAAAGGAACTAGAACTGTCATACGCTGAAGAGATGAATAGATTTTCATAAGTTTGAAAAGCTGTGCTCAATGACTGTGTTGTGATTTGTTTTATTGTTCTTGTGACACAATCCATTTCTTGAAACACCCAGAGAAGTATAGGATAAATGTCCTTTCTGTGGTCAAGGGCAGTTAATCTCCTCTACCCTGTGTCATTTTCTTGTCGATGGCTCTCCAATGCTTAATGTCCTAGTAAATGACTCTGCTCTGATCTGGTCCCTGCAAGCTGTCATAGGGATTGTGGGACTGCTGCAGAATCCAGCAATATCCTGCCCATGACATAATGAACAAATGACTTTGTCCTCCTATAACAAATGTTAGTACAGCACTCACAGACAGAAAGTCAAATCACTGAGAAAAATGTTAGGAAAAGAAAGACAGATAGAGACAGTGAGACAGCTCATTTTGAAGGCATTGTAGACCTTTACATGAGTATATCCACCTGTCAATGTGTAAACATTATGTAAAATGCTAATTAAATAAACCTGGAAAGTTTAGTTGAAAACTCATAAAAAAATATTAATTTGAGGGACTACAGGACTTCTGGCAGGATGAATGATTACATATAGTTAGCGAATTAGCTCAAAAAGGGAATTTATATGTATAATTAATTAATCATAATTTGTTATGATTAATTATTGCCTAAATATTTAAATAGCCTAAAAAGGGGATACATAGCCCATGTATTTGTACCTATATAATTAATTATGAATATATAGATAATCTAGATCAGTTTTTAGAATAACTTTTAACAGAATTAATTTCACATCGACTAATCTGTTCGTCAACCGAACCGATACGTTCTTCTTATCAACGCTCCAGAAAGGTTATTCTTCTGGTCATGAAAAATAACTTTTCTGTTCTATTAGATTACTAACTAAAGTACTCAACAGTATAAAAGCTTGTAGCTTAAGATCACACATTTAAGAGACTTTGGTCGATGAGCAGCAGACAGACAATCAAGTGTATAATGTGTTTTAATAAATTAAACTACGAAAACATACGACTACACTAAAACAAATAATGAGAGTAATAAATTATAAATAGAGTCCACTTATTTGTGGATTTGTCTGCACGTCGACGCTAGAAGTGTTTCAAAATCCACAGATGCGTGAGGGGATTTACAAATGCACAAGAAGCAATTCACAAATGCGTGCAGTGATTTACAAACGCACAGAAAGCGGTTCACAAATAAATGCCAGGCAGAGTTGTGTTTGTGACATAAAACACATTTGTAAATATATATATTTTTTTGTGCAAATCTCATTTTATTTATTTGTGAGTTTTATACATTTTTGTGAAACTCTTCACATTTGTTTGTGAATCTCAATCTATTTATTTGGAATGATGCAACAATTATAACCCCATAGATCCTCGGTGTGTCCGTGAGTTTGAAGCGTTCTTCCGGAGAGCGCGTCGTTCGCGGGAAGTTTAAAAGGTTTACTTGAAAGCAAAGTTGCCGGAAAATCAGGGAAAGTCCTTTTCACCCGGAGATAGAAATGAATGAGCACGGACGAAAGACTAAAACAAGGCAAGACCAAAACACAAGACAAAGCTAAGACTAGAGAACAAACAGCAAGCTAGAGACTTTTGTCATCGTCCTTAAAGGAACACTTAGTACTTGACTCAGTTAAATGACCAATAGTACAGTAGTTAGAAAACTTTCAGCGGGAGAGAGTTTCTTTGTCTCCTTCTGACAGAATTGGTCATTTTTACTCCAAAGGATGGCAAACATAGTATAATACATTTTATCGTAACCGACTACATATTTAGCAAAGGCAAACCGAGAGGGTTAATTCGATACCAAGAAAGATACAAAAGTAGAGATACATCCTTACACATGAATATAAGAACTTAGAGTTCAATTAACACAACTAGAAAGTCATAACCAGGCTAATATAAGGGTGCGGAACATGCATACACACAGGAATATATCATATTGTGGAATGACTTATATTATGAGTTAAATAAAGAATGTTTGTGTATGTATTGGCACGTCTCTCAGATGTCCGTCCATGCCACATGGTCTTCGTGCCTATATATGAGAGGGAAGATGAGTTGAATTAGATCTTTTTGAAGCTCATGAGGGAGTTTGGAGGTGTTTTCTGTTTAGCATCTGCCATGCCACTAAAGTGACAATGGGGCAATTTGATTCAGACTCATCGGTGCTATGCCTGTGATTTACATGAAGAAGTCCAAAAGGTTAAAAGCTTTCTGAAGCTTAGAACGAATAAGCCATCGTGATTTCGCCCAAGCGCTACAGTAATGTGACAAATTAAAATTGAAATCTCGTACAACGTGTGGTTTAAAAAGTCAGTCATGCTACTAACTGTGACCTGCAGAAGGTAGTGTAGACCTCATTTCATAAAGATGATGTCATGTCTCAGACTTTTTTCTCACACTGAACTTGCCACATATAACTATGTATATGTATTATTGGTATTGGAGTATATGATCTATGAGGTGAATTTCAAATATGCTGCTATTTTGAAATTTATATTCATCAAAGAATCTTGAAAAAAAGTCCCACTAAAACATTAAACAGCACAACTGTTTTCAACGTTGATTATAATATTAGCATATTAGAATGACTTCTGAAGGATCGTGTGACATTGAAGACTGGGTTAATGACACTGAAAATTAATATTTGCCATCACATGAATAATTACATTTTAAAATATATATACATATATTTTTTATTGTAATAGTATTTCACAATACTATACTGTTTTTACTGTGTTTTTGATCAAATTAATGCACCCTTTGTATGCCTTTCAAAAACATAAATAAATCGTATAAAACGTCCAAACTTTTGAACATGTGTTGTTATATGTATATTTTATATGCCTTCAACCTGATACCAAATTACTCACAATGTGATATAAGATTGTGGACATCTGGGCACCAAACACTGTTACGCAACAACAACTTTACCCCAGACATAAAATCACACACACACACACACACACACACACACACACACACACACAGAGACACACCTGGTTTATTCAGTGAACTCTGAGAACATTTAAAAAACCACAAGATGTGTATCTGTGATTTATGAGGCTAGGGTATCTAAATTTAACCTGATGCTGCCGTCAGGCTCTTTCAATATTGCAGGTACAATGACAATACACCACTCAAGGACAGGACATAATCATGATTCTGAATACTGTGAGATCTTTCCAGTCTTTCTGAATGTGGTAAACATGTAACCCACTAACACCAATTCTCAGTCCATTTACTATTTTTTCTCTCTCTCTCTCTCTCTCTTTCTCTCTTCCCATTGCAGTTGTCATGGAAACTGTTCTGGTCTTCCTTTTTTCCCTCCTTGTCTATGTGGCGGGTAAGTGCCCCCTCCATCACACTCCAGTCTCCCTGTGTCCGCTGGGATCGGAAAGAGCTGGAAGAGGATGGGGAAAAAGCCATGACATGATGACACATTAGCACCATCCTAGAGTTCTTAACTGAGAATTTGATCAGTGACCTTTCCTATCCTGGGAGTGTGTGTGTGTGTGTGCACTCTATAGTTCTTCAGTAGACTGATCGAAAGCTTCATGTTTATACGTGTTTTCACATGCCTGTGAATTGCCGTCCTGCTTTTGCCAAACAAACTTCATTTCTGAAATGAGAGCGTCCATTTAATACATCTCATTCCTCTGAGAGACTCCACCCTACCCACAATTAGGCCAAAAGAAACCACCAGCACATGTGCACGAGATTCATTCTCACACACACAGCTCTCTAACTGGTGAAACATTTATCCTTTAGCTCCGTCAACAAACCCGCCACCCATTGCTGAGTGCACTGATGACTGTCAGACTGATTTTCATCTGGTTATCTTTCACACTGCAACCACAAGGTTCATTCCCTCTTAATTCCTTTCTTTCTTTCCTTCCTTCCTTCATTTCCATTCATTAATTTCATTGTTTCATCTTTTTTCTTCTTTCTTTAATTTTTCCTCCCTTCTTTCATCAATTCCGTATTTAATTCCTTCACTGTCTCTTTTTAATTGCCGCTTTCTTTGAAAAAATGACCTTTTGACCTTTCCCGTAAATAAACCCTATCACCTTTCAGTGAGCAGTTTTTAACTCTTTCCCCGACTATGTTTTTGAAAAACTTTCCCAGCATTTTTTTGCATTTTCACAAACGATTAATGGTCGTATTTTAACGATTCATAGAATATTTTGTTGTATGAATATCTGAGTATATCAAAAGAACAGACCATCTCCTTTAGACCCTCTGCTATTCTAGCTTCATGCATTCCTTTTTATTAACACTTGAATTTGGGTAAGTTTCATGGAAAAAAGCAACATTTTGAGCAAAAAGCTTAGAAAAGCGATGATCAAAACATATATGGATTGTAGATTGAGTCTATCAACACCCCCAAAGTTTCAGAGTCCTGTACCTCGTCCTGGGTCGACATTTCATTCAGTAACGTTAGGCAGTTTTAATTTAGACACTCTCAAAAATGCTGGGTTGTTTAAACCCAACTTTGGGTCAAATATGGACAAACCCATCCGTTGGGTTAAAAACCCAAAATTAGGTTAAAACAACCCAGCATTTTTTAGAGTGTATGCTGTTTAATGTTGATGATCGTGTTATTTTACATATGCATCTGCTTACATATGATATCGCTTGTTTCTGCTGCTTCTTCGCCTGTGTTCAGTACTCTTTCAGAAGATGTGTAATAGAATACACTACCATAAAACAGTGAAAACACGGAAAGCCGAACATTTTCGTCAATGGCGAGGAAGCGTTGTCTCACAAATTATGGAAATTACCATCAATGGCGAGGAAAGAGTTAAAAGAACCATGTTTTTTTTCACTATAAAGAACCTTTTGTGCAAGGGAGAGGTTCCATGGATGTTAAAGGTTCTTCATGGAACCAAATATGACAATAATGAAACTTTAGTTTTGAGGTATGGTGTGTTTTAGTAATCATGAACTATAGGTATAGGCGCAAGCAATAAGCAACAGCTTTCAGTGTTTTTATCGTAAAGGTTGGGTCACCTGTACCGCAACCATGCAGATTTCACAACGTGTTCACGCTGATCGTGTAGATTCGCTGCGGTGACCAACAGAAAGCTGTTTAGTTTGAATGTAACTTCAGTGTGAGCTGTGCTCCATACGTAACCACAATATTGACAAGAGACAATGGACCTTTCTTGATTGGAATGGACTCTTGAGTGTATTATACATTTAGCCTTTTTGTTTCCACTTCCCCTCTCTTTTCATTGACGTTTTGTTTTGTAATATTGCTGAACTTGCTCTCCCCCTTTCAACTCTTATGTGCAGATAATTACAGATTTTCCAACACTATGCTGTGCATCCCTATAAAATTATGAAATATGTTGACAGACTGACATTTGTGAGTCGAATTAAATAATCAGCAGAACCTTTACAAAAAAGAGGCAGAGTAGTAATATCCATCCTATAAATAAGTCCACCTGTCAAATTATCCACTGCCACCTATTAAATGTAATATTAAAAGACTTTTTAATGGACTGTGGTGGAGATGCATCTGATGTCAGGCTTGTCAATAAGCTTTAAGACATTCTTTTCATTCATTAAAAAGCTCATTCCACTTTGGTGATTCCGGCTAGTTTACGATCAACGATCAACTACATTATGATAAGTTACTAGCATAAGTTACCACATAAAAGCATGAGACATTTAGACAAATATATTTTAGTATTACAGTACAGGCAAATCAGAAAGAATTTTCTTTCGTGTCTCACAGGCATCAATTAGTCTAATGCATTTCTTAAAGTTTAATACAAATTGTATTAACCCTGTCAAAAACCCTGTTATTGTGCCTGAATCGTGCACATTTATTAAGCAATGTCATATTTTTGCCAGTATTGCATCATAGCTTTGGGCACTCTGATCTTTCTCACAAACAAAACCCTCCACAAACAAATAACATAATGTAACACTCTTGCTTTAGGTATTGAATGTTTTAGTGAACATAAACATGCATAATAATGATTATTATCTGTTTTTCTTTTTTCACATCTCTGATTCTGCTCTCTGCTATGATCTTAGCTTCGTCTGACTCTGCTGCCCAAGGCAAGTTATTACTGTTTTACCACGTATATATATATATATATATATATATATATATATATATATATATATATATATATGATGTATATAATTTTTTGTCTAATTTCAAATTGTTTTCCATCAGATGGAAAAGAGAAGGAAGTGGACCCATTTGCGTATGGTAAGAATCAATACTTTTGAGAACATTTAACTGCTTTATTGCACCACATGACACACAGGTAGTGTTGGGGAAAGTTACTTTTAAAAGTAATGTATTACAGTATTGCATTACTCCCTAAAAAAGTAACTGATTGCGATACTTACTTTTTATGTAAAGTAATGTGTAACAGCATTACTTTTTGTCGCCTGGGCTGGGCATGCTTGTTTGTTTTTTAATAAGAATAAACAAAAGTTCTATTTTTGGCAAATGTAAAGGCCACACCAAAAGCGAATCTTAACATGGTAAACAAAGTAACTTGCCTAGTTATTTGAAAAAGTAACTCAGATGTTTTGTTTTGAATTTAAAAGTAATGCGTCACTTGGAAAAAAAGTAATCTGATTATTCATCATTGGCTGCCCAGACATGAACAACCACTTCAAAACACAGGTTTGGCCTCTTTTAGAGAGTGGCTAGAGGCAAGTCACTTCTGAGCGAGGCCACGATTTCAACAACACGCCAAGAGTTAGCTTGAAGCAAAAACCTGCATTCTGAAGATATATTAGAGTTAAGCTCTTTGGCCTGTAAGCTGGTGCTATGTTTGACACAAACTATTCAGCTTAAAGGGATAGTTCGGCCAAAAATGATATTGAACACATGCATTACTCACCCTCAAGCCGTTCGAGATGCATATGTCAATCTTGTTTCAGACGAACGAATCGGTTACCTAACGTAACCTCGGTTCTCTCTAGAAGAGGGAACGAGTATTGCGTAAGCTAGCTTACGCTGCGGGAAAGATTCATCTTTGCTGAGATATTGAAGCCAAAAAATTATTTCATAATTTTGTATCCATACACAACGCAGTTCCTCTGCGGCAGACCTAGAGCGGGCTAGCTAGCAGCTCATTGGTTCGCTCAGAGAGAACTGCTTAAGCCTATGGGAGAGCGGGGCTGAACCCGCTTCCAATGAGAGGCGCCCGCGCGCTCATTGCGTCATGACCCGCCAGAATGGGCGTGGCCATGGTGTATATAAGGAGCTCTCCCAGGCTTATATGTTGATTTATTTCAGCGTGAAGCGAAACGCTAGTAGCGCAAGCACGGCCGGGAACGCAATACTCGTTCCCTCTTCTAGAGAGAACCGAGGTTACGTTAGGTAACCGATTCGTTCTCTTACGAGAGGTTCTCTCGTATTGCGTAAGCTAGCTTACGCTGCGGGAACACCTGGCCAACGCCGTGCGCGCTACGAATCCACTCATGAAAAAAAACCCAGGGATATACCGGGGGGATTTTTTAACGTGGAGTGAATGTACAAAGAGGCCGCAGAGCGGGCTCATGAAGTGTACACATAAGCATGTATGGGGCCAGCAGAGCGGGCACATGAAGTGTATAAGCATTACAGGAGAGCACAAGGGGCGAACCGGTTGTGAGGGACCTCCAGAAATGCAGCTTCTTAGAGAGCTGTTCGTCAGACAGCTAGTAATTTTGCCTGCAAGGCGGGAACTTCCAAGTTATAAAACCTGACAAAAGTGGACGGGGAGGCCCATCCCGCGGCCACACAAATGTCATGAACGGAAATTCCACAGGACCATGCCCACGATGAGGCCATGCCTCTAGTGGAGTGCGCCCTGATGCCCAGAGGGCAGGGCAGGCATTTAGATGCGTAAGCAGAGGCGATAGCGTCCACTATCCATCTAGACAGTGTCTGTTTTGAGGCGGCCAGACCCTTGGTGCGCCCCCCAAACGACACGAAAAGCTGCTCAGCGCGTCTGAACGCGGCAGCGCGCGTAGTGTACAATCTCAGAGCCCGCACCGGACAAAGGAGATTGGCATCGCGCTCACTATCGGATGAAGGCAGAGCCGATAGGGAGATAATCTGAGCCCTGAACGGGGTACCAATCGCCTTCGGGACATAGCCATGCCTAGGTTTGAGAATGACAATCGAATCATTCGGTCCAAACTCAAGACACGCGGCGCTGGATGAGAGCGCGTGAAGATCCCCAACGCGTTTAACTGAGGACAGAGCCGTCAGGAAAACGGTTTTGAGCGAGAGGTATTTCAGATCCACAGACTCGAGCGGTTCGAACGGGGGTGCTTTCATAGCTTCAAGGACTATAGAAAGATCCCAAACCGGAACCGACGGGGGCCGCGGAGGGTTCATCCTCTTAGCTCCCCTGAGGAAGCGGATGACTAACTCGTCTTTGCCCAATGACTGAGCGCGTCGGGGTTCCGCGAACGCCGCGACGGCTGCCACATAAACCTTGAGAGTGGAGGGGGACCTGCCCTTGTCCAGCATCTCTTGAAGGAAAACAAGCAAAGACGGCACCTCGCACGACCGTGGGTCCAGCTGTTTGTCGGTGCACCATTTTGAGAACACAGACCATTTAGACGCATAGAGCCTTCTCGTGGAAGGTGCTCTAGCCTGTATGATAGTGTTTCTTACTCCCTCTGGCAAATCAACGAATAGTCGTTGATCACCCATGCATGTAGCGCCCAGCGCTGTGGATGGGGGTGCCAGATCGTGCCGCGAGCTTGAGAGAGGAGATCTGCTCTGACTGGGATGGGCCACGGGGCTGTCTGTGACAGCTGCGTGAGCTCCGGAACCCAATTCTGACTCTCCCAACGCGGGGCTATGAGGAGCACCGAGTGGCGTGTGTCCCTGATCCTCTGAATTACCTGTGGTAACAGAGCGATCGGAGGGAATGCATAGAGCGGGCGGCGAGGCCATTCCTGGGCTAGCGCGTCCTCGCTCTTCGAGAAATATATTGGGCAGTGAGCGTTCTCTTCTGACGCGAAGAGGTCTACTTCTGCTCTGCCGAATAGTCGCCACAGTAACTGGACCGTCTGTGAGTTCAGGGACCATTCTCCTGTGGAGATGAGGTTCCTGGACAGTATGTCTGGACCGTCGTTCAGATGGCCTGGCACGTGCGTCGCTCTGAGCGAGAGCAGGCGGCTCTGAGACCAAACTAGAATGCGGTGCGTCAGTAGACAGAGATTTCTGGATCTGACACCGCCCTGACGGTTGAGATAGGAGACCACGGCCATATTGTCCGAACGGATCAGGACGTGGTGTCCCTGGAAGCGCGGGAGAAAGTGCGAGAGCGCGTTCTCGACCGCCAGCATTTCCAGACAGTTTATGTGTAATGGGCTTTCCTGAATCGACCAGTGGCCGAAGGCCGGTGAGCCCTCGCAGACTGCACCCCAACCCGTGTTGGATGCATCTGTCGAGATGACTTTTCGGCAGGAAAAGGTCCCCATCGTGACGCCTAGACGAAACCATTCTGCTACTGTCCATGGCTGCAGCGCCGTGAGACACGTTTGCGTAACCCTGATCAGCTGGCGGCCCGTGTTCCACGCGCGGTGGGGTACACGGCTGTTCAACCAGAACTGAAGCGGGCGCATGTGCAGAAGGCCCAACTGAAGTACAGCGGAGGCTGAGGCCATGTAACCCAGCATCCTCTGAAAAGTTTTCAGAGGCCTGCGGGTGCCCATCTGGAACGAGGCGGCTAGACGCTGAACACTGCGCGCGCGCTGTGTAGACAGGCGAGCCGTCATCGTGACCGAGTCCAAATCTATTCCTAGGAAGGAAATCGATTGACTGGGATGAAGGGAGCTCTTTGTCCAGTTGACAGAGAGGCCCAGCGTTTCCAAATGGTCGAGGAGAACTGCGCGGTGCGACAGAAGCTCCGTCTGTGATTGGGCCAAAATCAGCCAGTCGTCCAGATAATTCAGAATGCGCAGCCCCTGGCTTCGCAGGGGGGCGAGCGCCGTATCCATGCACTTCGTGAATGTACGGGGCGCCAGAGATAAGCCGAACGGGAGAACGGCGTATTGATAAACAAGACCCTCGAAGGCGAAACGTAAGAATGGCCTGTGACGGGGATTTATCTGGATCTGAAAATAGGCGTCTTTCAGGTCTAGAGATATGAACCAGTCCCCCTGGCGCACCTGCGCGAGGAGTTTCCTGGTAGTGAGCATCTTGAACGGTCTCTTCATGAGCGCTTTGTTCAAAGACCTGAGATCTAAGATCGGTCTGAGGCCGCCGTCTTTCTTGGGAACCAGAAAATAACGGCCGTAAAACCCCGACTCGGTCATAGATGGCGGGACTCTCTCTATCGCGCCCTTTTGCAACAGCGTCGCAATTTCTGAGCAGAGCGTGCCGGCGGCCAGCGGGCTGACAGAAGATTCGAGCTGCGCGCGCGCACGAGGCGGGCGGCGGCGAAACTGTAGCAGGTAGCCGTTCTTTATAATGCTAAACACCCACGGGGAAATGCCTGGAATGGCTTCCCACGCTTTGGAGCATGCGGCTAGTGGCCGAATGGCTGTATTGCCCTGATTGCTGCACATAGCGGGCTGGACACAGTGTGTGGGCGCGCTTTGAATGTGTGTGGCAACGGGATTTGCACTCAGAGAGGAGTCTATGGGCCGTGACACAGAGCGAGCAGAGAGGGGACACGTGCACGAGCTCGTGGGCGTGTTTATGTTCTCTGATATTAGAGCGGGCTGTGCCCGTTTCATGTGATGGGGCTCTGATAGAGACACGGGATATGTTATGCTTGTGTGTATGGGTGAACACATGATTGTGGGCACATTTTCTACACAACTGGCAAAATTTCTCTTTTTGAGATTTCTCTGGGTAGCCGTAAAAACGGCTTTTTGTCGCTCGCAAGCGGGCTGGGACACCGGCTTGTTTGTGGCGGTCAACACTACAGCAGTCGGCGAAATAACGGGGACTGGCAGAGGGCGAAGCTTTGACGGCGGTCCGGCCGCAGCGGGAGAGCACCGTCGTTTTCTTGACATTGTTAGGCAGACTTCTGATGATCAGGCTTCAGCGTGATCTTAGGTCGCGGGCCACGGGGGGGCGGCGGTCTGCGGCGGCTGTCAGAGCGAGAGCGAGGGCGGCCGCTCTGACTGCGCTGAGCTGTTTGAGTCTGCGGAGGGGGGCGCTGTGATGGGGCTCTGGCGGAGGGCTCGTGAGAGCGGCCCGCTGAAGAGCTAGCGCGGCGGGGTAGAAACAAGTTCATCGCCTGAGTAGCTTTCTGTACTTCAGAAAAGCGATCGACGATTCCCGTGACGGCAGATCCAAACAGGCCCGTCGGGGAGAGGGGCGCGTTGAGAAACGCGGCGCGCTCAGAATCTCCCATGTCGGCGAGCGTGAGCCATAAGTGTCTCTCAGCAACACAAAGGCTGGCCATGCATTTCCCCAGAGCTTGTGCGGCGGCTTTAGTGGCGCGAAGGGCGAGATCCGTAGCACTTCTCAAATCCGTGACGGCGGGGGGGGGTTTTCTACCGCCTTCGGCCCATTCACGGAGAATATCGCTCTGTAACACTTGGAGGACAGACATAGAGTGAAGCGCAGCGGCGGCCTGACCGGCGGCGGCGTAAGCGCGAGCATGAAAGCTCGAGGTCGCTCTGCAAGCTTTCGAAGGAAGCGTGGGTGAAGAACGCCATCTAGCGGAGGGCGGGCAGAGGTGCGTGGCGACCAAGTCCTCGACGGGCGGCATGGCTGCATAGCCTTTCTCGGCGGCTCCGTCCACCGAGCGCAGCGAGGCGGATATATCGGAGCGATTTCTAGCCGAGAGCGGTGCATTCCAGGATTTTGTCAGCTCTGCGTGAAGTTCAGGCAGGAATGGAGCGGCCCGGGTGCACGCGGGGGTCGAGCGCCGATGAAAAAAGCTACCGTCCATTCGGTTCGGGGCCTGCTCGGGTGGAGGAGACCACTCGAGACCGAGGCGTTCGACGGCCTGTGAGAGGAGGCGCATCAGCTCCTCTTCTATCCCGGCGCGGGTCCCCGTCGACTCTCTCGCGGATCCGAGAGATGACCAGTCTTCACTGTCAGAAGCGAGCAGTGAACAGGAGTCCTTCTCCTCCGCGGCGTCATCGGAAACAACAGAGCGGCCACTCGGCGGCAACTGAATGTCCGGCAGGGGCGGGGAGGGAGAGCGGGAAGCGGGAGGCGGCGGCGGCGGCCCGCATGTTTCCGCTGGGGGCTCCGGCGGCCTTTGAGAGCGGCGTTTCTTTTTACGCGGCGAGAGAATAGGCGGCGCGGGAGCGGTTTTCACTGCCAGAAGTCGTGCCCGCAGGGACGATAACGGCAGGCTTTCACAGAAGTCGCATCCTCCATCAGCGAGGGCGAGTTCTGCATGCTCGAGTCCCAAGCAGAGAGCGCAGATGACATGGCGGTCTCCGTCCTCGAGACGAGCGCGGCAAGAGCCGCAGGAAAAACGAGACATCTTTAAAAAGACGCTCGGCTCTTTTAGATATAGAGAAAAGGATACAATCGTCGGATGGCCTAGCTTGCAGGGCGGCTGAAGGTGGCGAAGACGGCCGGCTTCTTCAGGGTCCTTGAGCTCGCTAGAGGATGCCTTCTTCGACGGCGATGGCTTTTCTCAGGAACAGCAGAAGCGTGCAGCTTGCTGAAGATGAAATGAATCAACATATAAGCCTGGGAGAGCTCCTTATATACACCATGGCCACGCCCATTCTGGCGGGTCATGACGCAATGAGCGCGCGGGCGCCTCTCATTGGAAGCGGGTTCAGCCCCGCTCTCCCATAGGCTTAAGCAGTTCTCTCTGAGCGAACCAATGAGCTGCTAGCTAGCCCGCTCTAGGTCTGCCGCAGAGGAACTGCGTTGTGTATGGATACAAAATTATGAAATAATTTTTTGGCTTCAATATCTCAGCAAAGATGAATCTTTCCCGCAGCGTAAGCTAGCTTACGCAATACGAGAGAACCTCTCGTAAGAGAACACATTTTCAGTTATTTTAGAAAATGTCTTAGACCCTTCAGTGGATATAATGTGAAGCAATGGGGTCCACCTCCTTCAAGTCCCAAAATGTGCATAAATCCTTCACAAAAGTAATCCATCCAGCTCCAGGGGGATAAACGAAGGCCTTCTGAGGGTAATCCGTGCGGTTTTGTCGTAAAAATATACATATTTAAAACTTTATAAATGAAAATATCTGACTTCCGGCAACGATCGACGCGCGTTCTCGGGTGATGGAAGTCGGCGTATGAGGTAGGCGGGAGGTAGGACGTAGCGTAGGAACCGTCGTGACGTAGAACGAACGCGCCTGCGCAGCCAGAGAGCAGAGCAAAACAACGTCTACGTCACGACGGTTCCTACGCTACGTCCTACCTCCCGCGCCGACTTCCATCACCCGTGAACGCGCGTCGATCGTTGCCGGAAGTCAGATATTTTCATTTATAAAGTTTTAAATATGTATATTCTTACTACAAAACCGCACGGATTACCCTCAGAAGGCCTTCGTTTATCCCCCTGGAGCCGGATGGATTACTTTTGTGAAGGATGTATGCACATTTTGGGACTTGAAGGAGGTGGACCCCATTGCTTCACATTATATCCACTGAAGGGTCTAAGACATTTTCTAAAATAACTGAAAATGTGTTCGTCTGAAACAAGATTGACATATGCATCTCGAACGGCTTGAGGGTGAGCAATGCATGTGCTAAATATCATTTTTGGCCGAACTATCCCTTTAACGCCCAGGATGGATGGTGGTAACTCAGTGGTTAAAGATACAAAGGTAACTTAACCCCAGATCTATCTATCTATCTATCTATCTATCTATCTATCTATCTATCTATCTATCTATCTATCTATCTATCTATCTATCTATCTATCTATCTATCTATCTGTCTATCTATCTATCTATCTATCTATCTATCTATCTATCTATCTATCTATCTATCTATCTATCTATCTATCTATCTATCTATCTATCCCAGGCTTTATTGTTTTTTAAATTTATCAGTGCATGTAAAGCGTCCACAATTTTTTACCCTTGAATATCCATGTGACACTCAAGAATATCACAAGCAGGTTTTGCAAACTGCGAATCACTTTTTTTCACATAAGCTTGAGTCTTTCTTGAAAGATTACTTAGAAAATAAAAAAAACCTTTATTTCTTAACCAGACTACGAGAGTTTGAGGATCTGCGGTTTGGCGTTTGCTGTGGTGCTGTTCGCTCTCGGAATGCTTCTTATTCTCAGTAAGAAGCGTCTTTTTTAATTTGTTAAAAAGTCATAACTCATCATCTTCATTTAGAAGCTAAATCACTCAGAAAGTACTGTTAAACAAAAGAGATCAGAGTGCAATAGCTAAACCGAGCTGCCTCACGGATATTAATAATACAGCAGTGCTTTTATTCAACTGAGCATGAGATGTTTTATCATGAAATTAGACACATGAGTATATGTCACTCTGTGTCAGAAATATAAATAAAGACCCACTCACTTATCAATATTTCATGCAGGTTTCGATGATAACATTAGTATGGGATTAATATTCCTATTCCCTATTATCCCATTCATTATCACAAAATAAATCCCTCCAGGTTGTTTGTAAAGTTTGACATTCCTTCATATGTTCTAAATGGTTTTGTATGTGTGCACCCTGCAGGCCGCAGATGCCGATGCAGTCTCAAACAGAAGCCCAGGTTAGTCTCACCCAGCCTCTTTGATATTCTGACAAACGTTTCATGCGTTTTTGTTTGAACAGAAACACCACCAGTTATAATTCTCTTTACACTTCATACTGTCTCAGGGCTCCAGGAGATGAAGAAGCTCAAGCAGAGAACATCATTGTCTCCAAGGGTAAGATTTACAATCTTTTGTCATATATATTGGTCATCTTTTGATCGAACATTTTTTACTACTGTTCCTCTTTTATTCTTCTATGTACAGACAAGGAGACTCCTAAAGCAGAGAACTGAAACATACCAGGTACAGCAACTTTCCATATGAGTGTCATTATAGAATCAGAAATTATGTTCCAAGATATGATGTTCTAAAAAAAGGTTCTAAGAACATTTTGCCGTGCTGCCCTTGCAATGCGATCTCTTGTGCAAAGCTAGACAGCCAGTGAACATTCAAAAGTCCTCCAATAAACACACAAGGCTTGACTTTTCTTGTATTTTACTGAAGTTGTTTCCTCTTGTTGTTTTGTTTTGTAAAACTGAAACATTACAGAATAAGAATATAAATCAGTACACAAAATATGAACATATGCATACATAAGTATAATTCCTCTCAAAGTGTAAAATAAGCACTGTAGCCTAATGAATACAACAAGCAATGTAGCCTACTGTATGAAAACACAGTTCACCTACAACTCACAAAACAATTAAATAGCAGAGCTAGCTACAACTGTACTGCTAGCTAACAGAGCACATGTTTACCAAAACATAAAAACGTTTCTAACATGACATTCCTTACCAATGCAAGTAATTGAAAATGATTTACACATTACTTACAGGCACATAGTCTCCAAGGCAGAAGCGTATCAGAAATAAATACAGCAACATCAATCAGCACTGACTTTCTTGCCTGTCAACTGAAGAGCTCACCGAGTTCAACTGAAGAGTGCTTCACTGAATTATTAACTCTGACCAGTAGAGGGCAGCACCTCGCAAGAACTACTGAAATTTAACTTAATGAATTTAATATTTTAACTTTTTAAGCTCACCTTTTTAACTTTTTCCAGCGAATAGCTTATTTAACCCATTAACTTAACTTTAAAGACAGCACAGGTTAGTTCACCCAAAAATGAAAATTCTGTCAGTAATTACTCACCCTCATGTTGTTCCAACCCCGTAAGACTTTCGTTCATCTTCGGAACACAAATTAAGATATGTTTGATTAAATCTGAGAGCTGGATCACTCCTCCATAGGCTTCTTAAGGGATTGAAACTGGCCGGGCCAGAAGTTATGAAAGACATCATTAAAATAGTCCGAGTGACTACAGTGGCTCAATCTTAAGTTTATCAAGCGACGAGAATACTTTTCGTGCGCAAAAAAACAAACAAAAATAACGACTTTATTCAACTATTCATTTCCTTCTCTGTGGGCCGTGAGATTTCACGTAGTGAAACTACGCAAAGCTTCTGTGTTGCACGTCACACGCAGGCTAACTATTGGCCGACGCTGGTCATGTGTGTGATGCGTGACGTGCAACACAGAAGCTTTGCGTAGTTTCACTACGTGAAATCTCACGGCCCACAGAGAAGGAAATGAATAGTTGAATAAAGTCGTTATTTTTGTTTGTTTTTTTGCGCACGAAAAGTATTCTCGTCGCTTGATAAACTTAAGGTTGAGCCACTGTAGTCACTCGGACTATTTTAATGATGTCTTTCATAACTTCTGGCCCGGCCAGTTTCAATCCCTTAAGAAGCCTATGGAGGAGTGATCCAGCTCTCAGATTTAATCAAACATATCTTAATTTGTGTTCCGAAGATGAACGAACTCTTACAGGGTTGGAACAACATGAGGGAGAGTAATTACTGACAGAATTTTCCTTTTTGGGTGAACCAACCCTTTAAGTTATGAAAAACGTTATTTCTGAATTTTCTCAGAACGTTCAAATTGACCTTTTTTTCAACAAGGAACCAGTATAATATACAGAGGCGGACAGAGTACAGAGCTTTGTTACTTGAGTAAAAGTACAGATACCCCTTGCTAAATTTTACTCAAGTACAAGTAAAAGTACTACATTCAGATGTCTACTTAAGTAAAAGTACTAAAGTACTTGTTTTTAAAACTACTTGAGTATCAAGAGTACAAGAGTAGATTTTCTAAATATTGCATTACTAATCTACTGCCACAGTGCTTACATTTATGCACAGAAACGTCCTACATGGAGTTATGAAAAATGTTAATACCTTGGAGAATGTAAAAGGAATTGAAAGTAAAATCAAGTCATTTTCATCTTTTTACCATGTTGCTTTATTTAATTTAATTACATTTTTGGGGGGTCCCATCTTTAAATGCGGGGACAACACACACACACACACACACACACACCACATGTAAGGGTGGCGCTGCCAATAAAGCACCTAAAAGCTGTCACAAAGAACCGGCAAAAGGAATGATTATGAATATGTAAAATATAGCAAGGAAATATTTTAATTGTTTATTAATAAACACTTGTTAATAAACAAGTGTTTTCTTTGTCAGTGTCGGCTAGATGAAGTTGACGATGCTGACTCGCGATCTTCAGTAGTGAACGCGCCAGAGAGAAATGCACATTTCATACGGATTACATAAGCAGAGAGCAGTCTGTAGTCTGTTTTCTTTCGTTTTGATTTTTTCTGTTTAAAAGTAGACATGTCTGTGAGAGGCAAGTAGGCTACCTTATACACTGAGTTTCAGTTCATTTATGAGACGAGATCCAGTTCACGCGCCGGCGCCTCCGTTTCTTATCTATCGTCTGCTATTTACTTCTTATTTATTAAACCCAGGCAATTGGTTGATGAAACATTGATTAAAATTAAGATACAATTAATGCAAAACGAAATTCAGGTTAAAGAAAGGTTTTGTGTTTTCTGTTTGATGTCTCTGTGAAAGTTTTAAAGCATTTTTTATGCCTCTTTCAGAGCGCTCACGTCCGTAACGGAGAACACGTCCATAACATTGTTTTTTCCTCATAAATGCAAACCAGAAAAATAAAATAAAACAAAATGAATATTTTATGTACTGTGGAGACTGAGCGCCAACCCTTCTTCATTCGCTGGGTAGTAGCCTACTTTGGTTTGCGCAGTGTAATTCACATAATCAGTAAAAATATATTTTGCCTCCTAAAGTTTTTTTTTTAAGAAATCAGAAATCCCTCGTGGCTACGCCACTGCCACATTTGAACCTGACTGTGTTAAACACACCACATACTCAAGAACATCAAACCAAATGCTTGGCTTACATTAATGTGTAATATAAAATCTGACCATGGAGTTGACTTTGGCGGAAAGCTGAAAGTGATTGCTGATAGGCTGTCCCAATCAGTGGCGCCTGCACAATCCAATCACGTTTGAGATGGAAACAACAAATTGAGGGTTTCCGAGATTTTTATTTTTTTATTTTACTCGTGTACTCACGGTTATGGATAGAAATGTATTGGAGTAAAGAGTACAATATTTGCCTCTCAAATGTACTTGAGTAAAGTCATGAGTACTCCCCAAAAATGATACTTGAGTAAAGTACAGATCCCTCAAAATTGTACTTAAGTACTGTACTCAAGTAAATGTACTCCGTTACTGTCCGGCTCTGATAATATATTTTGATCAACATGACATTAGCGACTGATAATGTAGAATACAGCAGACAATTGCACATAATCAATATTATGAATGTACCAAAGCAATTGCAATTTGTTCAAAAGAATGAGAAATTGGTTTTATGATGTGCATAAGTGACTTGAATGTTGAACAAGTAGCACCAAAGTGGCTGAGAAAAACTGTAACTTTGAACAAATGTCCTATTAATGTTACTGAAATTAAAGTTTTTCATTACTTTGATAGAACCTCTGTTAGCCAAAGTTCTCAGAACGTTCCCTGTTAGCTGGGTATGTGATGTCTGATTTATTTCTTCCCAGTATTGTTGAACACATAGCCGTGGCTGAACGACTTCACTGATGCTGAGGATGGTGATGATGATGATGAAGCTGATTCCAGACCATGGCTATGAGAGGAGAGAGAGGAGACAGGGATTTGTGGGGGGAGGAGACTATAACTCGGATTTTTAATGGGCCAGTGTCTTGTATGTAGACCTCTAGTCCTGTCACGTGAACAGTAACTGTATTCGTCTTTCCGTCTGTGCCCTTTTGCAACAGTCCGTCTCGAGTGAGTTGTTTTAGCAAAACTAGCCACTTTCTGCAGATTATTCTTAACGTTTCTGGCTCCTCCCCCAACTGAACTTGTGCGTGTGGTTTAAAGGAACAGTTCACCCAAAAATGTCATTCCAAACCTGTATGCAGTTATATTTTTTACGTTGAACACAAAAGGAAACAAAAGATTGTCTATGTAGCACTTGTTATATAATGGCTAAATCTTAAAAAAGGACAAAAAAACACCATAGTTTTAATTTTTGGATGAACTGTGTCTTTAATCATTTTGTTTTAGCGTCTAAACAGTGAATCACTTTTACTGTTATTGGTGGTGTGACCACTTGTTATTGTCATTTGTGTCCCACCTGCTGTGTTTTTTTTTTCTTGTAGATTGTATAGATTATAAGCAGACATATTTAAATACACTTAAGTATTCAATATAAGTATTAATTCACATCTGATGCAGAATATATATTTGAATATACAGCGTGTGCATGTGTGTTTGCCATTGGATAGATACTGTATAGAGCTTATAGGAATGCGTGCCCACATTCAGGGCACCTTCCTCCGACAATCTTTCCATCATTCTACACATATCAAGCACAAAAACAAAACAGTAAAACCACTGTACCACAATGGGCGCCATACCACTGTCCTCTGATCAGCTGCAACACTGCCGGGCTCAGCGCCCTCATTCGGACCCACAGTCTAAACATCTGCGGCCTGAGAACGAGAGCGCAGGAGAAGATCCCTTCACCATAGTGCCGCTAACCTGTGTCTTTTACCTTTTCATCACACGTCATCTGTAGCTTATGCATTCTCTTTCTTAAAGGGATAGTGCAGACAAAAAATAAATATTTTGCCATTGTCTACTCACCGTCATGCTATTGAAAATGATTTTCTTTGTTATGTAGAACACAAAAGGAGACATTTTGCAGAATGTCCATGCAGCACTTTTCCATTCAAAAACATAAAGCACAAACTTCAGTTTTAACATGAACACTGGCGTATGCATGCACACATGGCCCTTCAAAGTGTACTCCATTTGATATAATGTGTGTGTGAACACAAGCGTCAACACAAGTGCACTAGAGTTTCATTGTGTCTGTGCTATTTCTATCCAGAAGTTATGAATGGCAAAAAATGTCTATTGTTGTTTCCAGTTATATTTGTTATTTCTTTTTGGACTGTGGAATAGTGCAAAATAAATTCAAGGCGTATGTGCGAGCTGAGCATACATGTAGCTAGAAAAAAGCACGTAACTATCATAAATATTCCACATATAATGTGGAATATGTAAGGAAATGGCTGAAACTTAAATCATTATTTGCTGAAAATCTCCACTGTAGCTCTCAAATCCTATATAATTACATAAGATGCTTCACTCGTATTGTTTTGAATGGGGGAAAAGTGAAACGCTCAATATAATATAGCGGAATTAGTCCCGCCTTCTAAATAAGAGCCAATCACCGTTTGGTAAAGTCATCTTGTCACTGCAGCTGCCGTTAGAAGCTCCGGAGTCAGTCAGACGCGCACTTCCACTGCCATTAGCTTGATCCAGCCTGAAAAATGTTGTTTTCTGTCATGATTCGAGCGTTTAGAAACAGAATAGTTGTTGTCAGATTTAATTGGTGATTTCAAATATGAAATTGAATCGTAAGCTTGGCGAACAGTTTTGGAGAATTTGATGTTTCCCCTATTCAAAAAGATAGGAGCTGCACTTGCATGCCTGTGAGAGGCGTTTCAATGATGGCCGCCGAGTTAAATGACTTGTCTTAAAGGGACTTTGTCAACATGCAACTCTGCGACATATTTTAATGTAGGCCTAAGCGAGCATGAATGGAATGGGAAGGTTTTCAGGGAATAACAACTTTTGGTTCTGACATTCCTTCAGCTAAGGTGAATGTAAAGGTGATCATTTTGTAATTTGAAATCACATGACAGTGAGTAAACAATAACAGAATATTGATTATTGGGTGAACTATCTCTTTAATATCACTCACATTTATAATATAAACACTGTTCAATGGGACCAAAATGTCGGTGTCTAAAGAGACCAACCTTTGCATTTGTGTGCGTCTGCGTACGTGAGTGTGTTGTTCCACACATCACTTGCTGTGGTAAACACATGCGAGTTATAAAAAAATGTAGGCTAAGTTCATAAAGAGAAGCGTTTCACAGAATATTAATCACATGTAGCTGTTCAAGAACACAGTCTAACGCTACAGATGCTTCGCTATTAGAGAGGAATTTTAAACATATTCGTCTCATATCTGTGCAGCTACTGTGTATGGCCACTCTTTGTGCTCCGAAATAATTAAAGTCTTTGTCTGACACAGCCATCAGTGTGTAGATTCTTTTTTTTCTATCTCCGAACAGAGAGTCAATCTCTCATTTTCTTCTCACGTCCTTTAAAAAGGTCATCCATCACCTGCCAGAAAAGCAGCTCTGATCAATATGTCAGGTGTAATTTTATTTAAGACCATTCGGACTCCGTTATCCATCAGAATGATCTATTGTACACCATTGTAGCGTCTTGTCCCGTGTAGTCGTCCAAAAAAGGACTTGGAAGTCAATTATCGACAGCTCGGAAAACTCTCTGTCACATCAAAGTTAAGACACAATATGGCCACGATCACTCCCAGTGTTTTACACTGCTGTAATTGGACTTCCCTTGGGCGATGATTCCAAAGGTTGGGCTCAATGGTGTTTTATCATAGGTTGAAGGCCAGTGTTTATGGGCTAATAAATGTGTTTCAAAGACTGGTGTGGCGGCCAGATTTACAAATGCTTGCTCTGGGAGGCAGGGAGGGGTAGAGGGATGAAATACACCTGGACTAAAGGCACACTTTCACATTAGACAAGACTTCAGAAGGAAGAGGAGCTTTCCACAGTACAGGTGAGCTGAGATGGCAATGACTCCTGCACTTGTGTTATGGTTTCTTTGCAGAATGAATTTCTAAAACGGTAGAATTTGAAATGAACTCGTTTTCATTGGTTTATTGTTCATGACGAGACAACTGAGGACATGTTTAGGTTGCGTGTTCATGCGCTTGTCCTGTTGAAATTACTTCTATTCAGGGCCTAAAAAGAATTTCAAATATGAGGCTTATATTCCTCTCAAATTCTTTTCAAATGTTTTCCTTACCAGACAAAACTCAGTTAAAATGTATTTTTATGAAGCTTCATCTATGTGCTTTTTATTATTAGCCTTTTTTTCAAGCTGCCTGAACACACATGTCTATATGTGGGCTCAAAAGTACTGTACATGTTTTGAGAAATACAGAAAAAACGAATCCAATTATATGATCAATAAGTTATAACAACATGTGTTTTTACATTGCTTTAACTCATCAAAATAAGTTAAGCAATTTTCAACTTTTTCATAACTTAAACAAGATTCATTTTTTTAAGTTGGTGTTTTACAATTTAAGTTGAAATGACTTAAACATCCAAGTTGATTGTACTTCAAAATTGAAGGCAGCAACTTTATTTTTTTTTATTTTTGTTTTTACAGTGCACGATTTTATTGTGTGAACATGTAATTTTGGGGTCAGTGTAAACCATTCGATACAAAATATAATACTAGAAAATAATAAAAAAAAATAGCATAAAACTAGGGAAAACCGAAGATAATCATTTTGAATTAAATCAATTCTGAGGTAAATTTGATGGAGTAACGTTTTGAACAAAACAAATCCAAACGGATAGGAGTTAGCATTATCTTATTGTTTAAAAAAAATGGTTTGAACATATTGAAAGATACAGTAAAACAGTTAGCATGTAAAAAAAAACCTGCATGAATTGCAATTAAGAACTACTTATCAAGTTGACATAGTGTCCATTTTACAAAGTTTTACATGTTACTAGTCAATAATTAATTGCGGGTGGTGTGATGCAGCTTAGATCAAGAAATGCTGCTGGTTCGAATAATAAACTTGCACAATGTGCCCCTGAGCAAAGCATTATAGAAACAAAGTTAACATCATGGACACGAAGTGTTTGTTTGTCTGACAAGATCTGCATGTAGAATTGAAAAGCAAACTGCCCTAACTGAGGCTTTATGAGTCACTTTCTCTTCAAAGCAGCATGTGTTAATCATTACAGTCAGAGATATGGATTGGAAAGAAACACAGAGAATCAATGTGAGTGCTATCTTAAGAAAGCCTGAAGGAGCTGAATTGAGAGAAATGCCCGAGGGTCTGCAAATAACCCTTTTCTTTTTGGTTATGGAGTTATGGCTCTTTGAATATGAGGGGTCAGTGTATTGAAGATTTTAAAAGATTAAAGATTCCAGTAAAAAAAATTAACTGTAGTACTTCTGATGCACAAAGAAAATCATTATTCTATAAATAAGGACTGTTGGGATAATTTATAATGCTTCATTATAATTTACATTGGCAGTTTTGTCATTCCGGACCGTGACCCACAGAAAGAGCAGCCATGTCCTCTGGAGCAGGTGAGTCTCGTTTTCTCTGAATATTCTGCTCTCCTACTATCCAGTTAATGAGAGCTGGAGAGAGAACGTTGTCCATTAAGTAAGCCCTCCATTGTGAGATTGTCTCTATTATTCTCAGAGGTGCTGTGTTATTAAAACAGAACAAACACTTTAAAACAAACACATATTATGGGTTTATGGTATGGTACTGAACTTATGATTCATTGTATTTGTAGCCAAAATTATATAATGGCTGATTTTATAAATCTGTGAGTGTTTCTACAACTGTGAGCACGTTTAACTCGGTGGACAAAAAGCACTTCTCAGATATTTGTGTTATGAAAATGAATTTGTATTATTTTATTTTTTTTGTATATAAAATGGCTAACTCTTTTGTCTCGCTATATAGGCTAATATGCAAAATTCACTCAAATATTTCCACACTTTTAGAGAGTTTGAATTTTTTTTATTAACAAATATTCTGTGTTTTTTTCACACACACACACACACACACACACACACACACACACACACACACACACACACACACACACACACACACACACACACACACACACACACACACACACACACACACACACACACACACACACACACACACACACACACACACACATCATTCAAAAAACATATCAGGGTTTTGTTAAAATGACAAAACAACAGATGGACTGTCAAATTGTTACTTTTTGCAATACATATTGAAATGGTTTAAGTTTTTTTAATGTGTTTTTATGATAGATTTGCATAGAGTCTGGACCTGAGACAAGGATAAACAATAAATTAGATATAAAATATATTTTGAAATATAGCTGAAATAAATGATGCATGCTAAAACGTTTCCATGACAGTTTTTGAAGGGACCTAAAAATTATTTTAATAAAAATCAATCATTAAAAAAACACCCAGAATCTAACCGAAAAATAACCGAAAACCGGTTTACATAACAGAAAAATTATTGTACAACCAAATAGGTGGCGATATGCACTAAGTATGTAAATAGCCATTAAACAAAAGAAGAAGAAGAAGAAGGTAGTGTGGCGCACTTTTTAGACTCCGTTTTCTTTGGTGACTCGTCAATTCCTCGGTCTGTTGAGAATGTCTGGTGTGTTAACCACATAATCTGAGTTGGTTGATATACTCCCAGATGCGGTTTTGGAAGGTTTGGGTAAATCTACCAATAGTTCATTGTATGTTTGATGGTAAGATATCCCTGCTTTCTGGAATAGCCTACCCTCCAGTGATCGACAGGTGAAATAGTTCGCTTCTGATAAATGGATAGGCTATTCGGTGGACTCGAGTGTTCTGCAGAGCCATTGAGACTATACCTCATTCGTGCATTTATTCATTCATTCAAATAGCTTTAAAGTATAGGATATCTTCACTTATTTCCCTCATTGCACAGAACATCACAGTTTAATTGTAGGCTATTCTTTCTCTCTCTCTCTCTCTCTCTCTCTCTCTCTCTCTCTCTCTCTCTCTCTCTCTCTCTCTCTCTCTACCAGCCCAGCCTACAGTAGACCCTGATGCAGACTTTGTCTATGGTAAGTCTGAACAATCTTCCTCTTGAATAATTCATTGTGTTTTATGTGAACAATACAATTCTAATTAATATCGGGAATATTCTTATTAGGCCTACTAGCTGTCATATCCAGAATAAGATATTATGAATTCTACAAATCTGAATAAATGCCCATTCACTCCGAGAACAATAACAATCACTAACAATATAGTTTCAATAATGGGAATAGTGTAGTCCACATCTCTAACTAAAACGAACGACACAAAGGAATAATATGGTTGGAATCACTTTCTGAATAATTGTTTTCCATGCTGATATAAACACATTGACAGCCAATCAGAATTAATCACGTGAAATCAGAATGAACATTGTATTTCGATGGAATATTGCAGTATTTATTAGGATATAAATGACTTATCCGTGCACATCATTATAATATTTGTTTAGTTCATGTAGTTCATTTTGTTTAGTTCATTTGCTCGTCTCTTCTCTGATGATGTGTTTAGGCTGGGACAACCTCACTCGCATGCAAACTACAACCATCCAATCAATTCTCCATAGACAAAATCAAGTCCCGCCCTACATTTTTTTTCTTGTTCGAGAAGTCGACTCGGTTACTAACGTAACCTCGGTTCCCTGAGAAGAGGGAACGAGTTTTGCGTAAGAAGCTTACGCTATGGGGAAAACTCCTTTTCTCGAGAAATATTGAAGTCTTTATGTAAAACGCATTGCAGCTGCACAGCATACAACAATGAGCGAGGCAGCTCGGTCATTGGCTGTGCTGCAGCAACTGCACGAACCTATGACGGGGCGACTCTGAACCCGCTTCCAATGAGCGTGCTTCGCGCCTACGCGCGTCAGAGCCCGCCAAGATGGGCGTGGCCAAGGGCTATATATTGAGGGCCCCGTCATCTGAGTTCTTTAGGTTCAATCGACTGAAGCAAACTGACCAAGCACAAGCACGGCAGCTTACGCAATACTCGTTCCCTCTTCTCAGGGAACCGAGGTTACGTTAGTAACCGAGTCGTTCCCTTTCGAGAGGTTCCTCTTATTGCGTAAGAAGCTTACGCTATGGGAACGCCATGTAAAACGCCGTGCGTGCTGACTTCGCTCTATTAAGCCGGAGGCAGATGCCTGAGCCTTTAAGCAAAGTAATTATCCAACGAGCCAGCCGAAGGCGGGCTTTACAAAGGACAACGTGGAACGGCCCAATGGGCGTCCAGAGAAACACACAAGCACATTTTTATGTACTGTCATGTATGAAAAATCCTCTACATCAGTCAGAGACGGATTCTATGAGGGAGGAGACAGCGCTCAGCATGTACACACCCCAGCCTATGCATAGTTAGACCGACAGTATGTTAGAGTGCAATGAGGGGACCTGTAGGTTATAAAACCTGATAAATGTTGACGGTGAGGCCCAGCCTGCTGCCGCACAAATATCTTGAATGGGTATCCCACTCGACCACGCCCACGAGGAGGCCATGCCTCTCGTAGAGTGAGCTCTGATGCCCAAGGGGCACTGAAGGCCCTTGGCTTCATAAGCCAGCGCTATAGCATCAACTATCCAGCGCGATATTCTCTGCTTTGAAACAGCGAGACCTTTGGTGCGGCCGCCAAAGCATATGAACAATTGCTCTGTCTGTCTGAACAGGGCAGAACGTTCCAAATATACTCTGAGCGCCCTGACCGGGCAGAGTAAATTAGCGTCGCATTCGTCTGCTGGAGACGATAGCGTGGCCAAAGATATCACCTGTGCTCTGAAAGGTGTAGAGAGCACCTTCGGAATATACCCGTGTTTTGGCCTGAGGACAACCCTGCTGTCGTTAGGTCCAAATTCCAGGCAGGCAGCGCTTGACGACAGCGCGTGCAGGTCGCCCACTCTCTTGACCGAGGCGAGAGCCAGCAAGAGAGCAGTTTTGAGCGAGAGCTGTTTAAGGTGCACAGTTCGGAGGGGTTCGAACGGGGCACGCTTGAGTGCGTCCAGGACCGTGGCCAGGTCCCAGATCGGCACCGAGGGGGGGCGTGGGGGATTTATCCTCCTGGCGCCCCTCAGGAAACGAACGACTAGGTAGTTTTTTCCTAGTGTGCGTCCTTCCACAGGGTCGTGCGATGCTGCTATGGCAGCCACATATACTTTGAGCGTGGAGGGGGTGCGGCCTGCCTCCAACAGCTCTTGTAAGAAAGCGAGCACACTCGGTACTTCGCATGACTCAGGGTTCAGGTTTCTGGATTTACACCAGTCACTGAACACCTTCCATTTCTGGGCATATAAGCGCCTCGTAGAGGGTGCTCGCGCCTCAGTGATGGTTCTTAACACTCCACTGGGGAGGTTCCTGGGAACCCGTTGAGGGGCCACGCATAGAGGGCCCACAGATCGGGGCGGGGATGGAGGATCATCCCGTTGGCCTGCCTGAGGAGGTCTAGCCTCAGTGGAATCGGCCATGGGGCAGATTTCATCATCTGCATCAGTTCTGGAAACCGCGTCTGGTTCTTCCAGAGTGGGGCTACCAGGAGCACTGCACATTTTTCCTCCCTGATCCGGCTGATGACCTGAGGTAGCATCGCGACCGGAGGGAAGGCATACAGCGGGCGGCTCGGCCAGACTTGGGCGAGCGCGTCTGTGCTCTTTGAAAAGAAGAGAGGGCAGTGCGCATTTTCCTTGGAGGCAAAGAGGTCGACCTCTGCTCTGCCAAAGGTTTGCCAAAACCACTGAATCGTCAGGGGGTGGAGAGACCATTCTCCTGGGAGAACCTTGTCTCTGGACAGCATGTCCGCTCCCTGGTTCAGAGCACCTGGCACATGTGCTGCTCTCAGCGAGCGCAGGTTGCGCTGGGACCATAGGAGAAGCTCCCTGGCCATCGAGTGCAGGGAGCTCGATCTGAGTCCACCCTGACGATTTATATGCGAGACTACCGTCATGTTGTCCGTTCGGACTAGGACGTGCTCGTTCTTCAGGTACGGGAGCAGGGCTCTGAGAGCCAAAGCGACCCCTTTCAATTCCAGACAGTTTATATGTAGGCGCTTCTCCAGGTTTGACCACAAGCCGGAGACAGGCCTGCCCTCGTAAAGAGCCCCCCAGCCTATTTTGGAGGCATCTGTCGTGATCATTTTTCTCCTTGTGTTCACGCCCAAACTCACGCCGGACTGATACCAGTCGACAGCTTTCCAGGGCGTCAGGGCTTTTATGCAGCCGTGATTCGCTCTGATTAAAAAATGGCCCGAGCGCCACGCGTGAGTGGGGACACGGCTTTTGAGCCAGCGTTGGAAAGGGACGCATGTGCAACAATCCTAGCTGGAGTACAGCTGATGCTGAGGCCATGAGACTGAGCATCCTTTGAAATCGCTTGACGGGGGCGCGCGCACCCGCTCTGAACGATGTTGCAAGGCGCCGGATAGTGAGCGCGCGCTCTGACGAGAGGCGCGCCGTCATCTGCACTGAGTCTAGCACTATTCCCAGAAAAGAAATATTCTGGCTGGGGGATAGCCTGCTCTTTGCAAAATTGATTCTTAGACCCAGGCGATCTAGATGACTGATAATCCAAGACCTGTGTGCCACTAACTGGCTCTCTGATTGTGCTAGGATTAGCCAATCGTCGAGATAATTTAGTATTCGCACTCCCCGCTGTCTCAGGGGGGAAAGTGCTGCATCCATACATTTCGTAAATGTACGGGGTGCCAGTGACAGGCCGAATGGTAGTACTGTGTACTGGTATGACTGTCCCTCGAAAGCGAATCTCAGAAAAGGCCTGTGATGAGGCGCTATCGGAATGTGAAAGTAAGCGTCTTTCAGATCCACTGATAGAAACCAATCCCCTGGGCGAACTTGCGCGAGGATATGTTTGGTTGTTAACATTCTGAACGAGCGAATCATTAAAGCTTTGTTCAGATGTCTGAGATCCAGAATGGGGCGGAGACCGCCATCCTTTTTCGGGACGAGAAAATAGCGGCTGTAAAAACCTGCCTCGCTCATAGAGGGAGGGACTGTCTCTATAGCGCCTTTCTCTATCAGTTTGAGCATCTCGGTGCGTAGAACATGTGAAACATCTTCTCTCACTTTCGTCTCGACCACTGCTGTGAAGCGAGTAACCGTGTTTTATTATGTTCAAAACCCATTTCGACATGTCGGGGATATTTTCCCAAGCTTTCGCTCGCACAGATATGGACTGAATGCTGGCTGGGAGCGTGTCGCAGTGACGTATGGCTCCCGCCAGCGAATCGCCTTGTGCTAATGTCGAGCTTACAGCTCTCAGCGGCGCGGGCGCGCACTGAGCCGATTTGTTGAGTGCAGGGGTGTGTGTGAGATTACAGGCACGCTCGCCGTAATGCTCACAGAGCGAGATGGGGAAATGTTTAACACTGTATGGGTAGTGCTTATGGGTGGGGGTGCATAAACTGTGGTAGGCACGCGCGCCACTTTCATAAAACTTCCCGCTCGCGGCGGTTTTTGGTCATATAAACAGTGTTTGTGAGTTGGGGTGCATTCATAACAGCGGGCACACGCGCCACTCTTATAAAACTTCCCGCTTTTACAGGGGAAGTGTTTATAACTGTGGGAACAGTGCTTATGTGTAGTGGTGCATACGTGACAGTTGGCACACAATCTACATTTATGGGGCGTCCAGCTTGAGCTGGGAAAACATTTGGCACTGCGTTGACAGTTTTGATATGTGGGAATGCGCACTTTGGTGTGGACACGTGACCCTTTAATGACACAGGCAGAAAATAGCTCTTTATGTGATTTCTGTGTGTCGCCGTAAAAACGGCGTTTGTTTGCAGGTGGGCGAGCTGTGTTGCTGGCACATTGGCTGCTGTATAGACATTTCCAGCCACCTGTAAGGGGACTGGGTAATGCTTTAAACGTTTTGGAGAGAACGGTCCGGCTCTTGCGAGTCACGCGCTCCCCCTTTTTCTCCCTGTAGCTAGGAGGACTTACGAGGCTCTGGGTTCAGCACAATCTTGGGCCGAGGTCCCCGTCGCTCGGGCGGTTGCTTCCTGTTGGCAGAGCGCGAGCGGCGTCGAAAATCTGTTTCAGGTCTGGGCTGAGAGACGGGAGGCGCCGTCTTAGCTCGCTGCTGCTGAGGCGGCCTTTGGTGGCTCTGCGATGAGCTAGCTCGTTTGGGCAGGAAGTGACGCATAGCCTGCGAGTCCTTACGGGCTTCGGTGAAGCGCTCGGCGAACTCCTTCACCGCTGGTCCAAACAGGCCGCTTTGTGAGATAGGCGCGTCGAGAAATGGCGCCTTATCTGCATCCTTCATCTCTGTAAGCGTCAGCCACAGATGGCGCTCAAGGACAGTCAGGTTAGCCATAGCACGGCCGATGGATTGGGCGGTGACTTTTGTAGCTCGCAGCGCTATGTCAGTGGCGCTGCGTAGGTCCTTAAATGCCTCAGGATCGGGTCCAGACTCGTCCATACTGCGGAGAAGTTTAGCTTGAAACACCTGGAGGACAGCCATAGAGTGAAGCGCTGATGCAGCTTGGCCGGCGGCGGTGTATGCGCGACCGGCGAGAGCTGAAGTAGACCGGCAAGGCTTCGAGGGATGAGAAGCTTTAGCTTTCCATCCAGCGTTGGAGGGTGGACACAGATGATTGGCCACAGCCTCCTCGAGGGGCGGAGCCCCCTCATAGCCTCTTTCTTTCGTGCCGTCCACAGAGGAGAGCGACAAAGAAAAAGAAGGCTTCAGGCGAGCGGAGTGCGGGGCTTTCCACGACTTCGTGAGTTCATCGTAAACTTCCGGGAAGAAGGGGGAGGGTCTTTGTTGAGGGGCCTGTCGGCGCCCCTGCAGGAACCACTCGTCCAGTCGGCTGCGGGCGGGTTCTTCCGGGGAAGACCAATCGAGCCCGAGGTTTTCCACGGCCTTAGACAGGATGCGGACGATCTCAGAATCCATGCTGGAGCCCGCGCTCGTGCCCACTAATGTCGATGGCGCGGGGTCGAACGACGAACCCGGCCACTCGTCGGATGCAGCATCACACGAAAAACTGTCATCCTTGTCATCGTCATCCCCTGACGCGCCAAACGAGACGAGCCCCATTGCTCCGCTGGAGGGGTGCTGGTCCACCTGTGTGAACTGGACTGGCGGCGGGGAGTCATCAGGTGGTGGTGAAGCACGCGGGGATTGGCCCGGCGTGACATCACTGCAAACTGCGTGCTCCGGCGGCCTCTGTGAGCGGCGCTTTTTCTTGCGCGGCTCGACCAGAGGAGATGGCAGCACGGAAGAGGTGGGCTCTTTCGCGGTGAAAACGGCGAAGCGAGCGCGCAGCTCGGTGAGGGCCAGGGCGTCACACTCGGGACATCCGCCTCGAGTAAGGGCAGCCTCTGCGTGGTCCGGTCCCATGCAGCGGGCACAGATGATGTGACGATCCCCGTCCTGAAGAGGGCCTCGACACGAGGCGCAGGAAGGCATTTGAAACAACGCCTTGTAAAATTTGCTCTTTTAGAAAGTGTCGCGGGGGCGAACACTGAAAGCTTTGTAAAGGAAGCCGGATGGCTTAGCAGAAGGGCGATCGAAGGCGGCTGAAGGCGCCGGCGTCCTCGAAGCAGTCCTGCTGTAGGCTTGTCGAGACTCCAATAAATCCGGAGGATCCAGCGAAGAGAAGGTTCTTTGCTGAAGGAGATTAAATCTAAAGAACTCAGATGACGGGGCGCTCAATATATAGCCCTTGGCCACGCCCATCTTGGCGGGCTCTGACGCGCGTAGGCGCGAAGCACGCTCATTGGAAGCGGGTTCAGAGTCGCCCCGTCATAGGTTCGTGCAGTTGCTGCAGCACAGCCAATGACCGAGCTGCCTCGCTCCTTGCTGTATGCTGTGCAGCTGCAATGCGTTTTACATAAAGACTTCAATATTTCTCGAGAAAAGGAGTTTTTCCCCATAGGTTTTCCCCATAGCGTAAGCTTCTTACGCAATAAGAGGAACCTCTCGAAAGGGAACGTTTCACTCCCATTATACGTCACCACAACTTCCGTTTCAGAACACTTGCAGCGCGGTGTGGTGGAGGCTAATACAGTTAGCCGAGCGTACCTTATCTCATTTGATTTGTGTGAACTGGAAATGTTTTTGAAACAAAAAAGCTGGCTGAATGTACCGAAAATTGCCTGTCGCATATTATAGCAGGTTGTATTTTAAAAATAAATACAACCTCATATTCACCTCTCAGTGAAATCTGAGAGGTGGATTATTACATTTTTAATAATGAAAATGTGTGAAATGTTTTGAATTGAAATATTCGCAGCTTAAATATAGGCAAACATGTTGAATTTCAGCCCAGCATGGTTAATGTTAATGTTTTCAAGTAGGCTAGTGCAATTCATCAAGCTTTTTTGTTTAAAAAACATTTGTCATTATTTTACTCCCATAGTACTGCCCTTAAGACCCGTTATCATATTTCTGTATCAGAATTATGCGTCATGTATTTCTTAATCAGAATATCTGTATTCAGAAGCTGTCTGGCTCTGATTCACAGACTATGAGAATCTGCGGATTGGAGGCCTGGTGTTTGCAGGGGTCATTGTGGTGCTGTCTATCCTCCTCCTGACAGGTAAGTGTTTAGCGTGTGTGTGTGTGTTTGTGTTTGTGTCGTATGAGTCATGTCAAATCACTCATGTAATGTGTAATGAATGTCTGTTCCTGTAGGTAACCGCATCAGACGGTGTGGCAAGCCTAAAGTAAGTGCACTTAACTTTGTAGTGTGTTTCTGGTGACATCTAGTGGTCAGAGTATAGTAATATTGTCATTTCAAACGAGGGAAGTTTAGCGCTAGTTGTCACTTTCTACTATAGTGAATATATCTTAGTAGGTTTACTTTTATTTGTAGGGATTTAAAAAAAAAAACATCATCGTGAGAAGAACACATTGTTGCTTTTACTGTTTTTTTTTTTTTTTGTGGGCTTAAAATTAATGATATAGTTCCTTGCTCCAGGGTCTGCAATTAGTTTGTCAACATGTTACTGTAACATTGAAAGCAATAATATATTTATATATTTCATGCTTGACTTTCATGAGCTGACAGTCTTTAAATGTCTGTGTATTTGTGTGTCTGTCAGGCGAAGCATGGGGATGAAGACATTTAAGATGGCTCGTGTCTGTACTGGATGGTTTTGGGATGTGAACAGCCTGTGAAAGTCCTATTATTATACCTTTTTTTCGTTATTTAATTGATTTGCTTCATTAAAAACATTGATTTGGAAAAACAGATAATGATGTTAGATACCAATAAAGGATAGTTTTAAAGTTTTATTGAGAAAGTATTTCATTATTAGTGAAATTGTGTATATATTCATGCAACTTTTATTGATTTACCTTATTAATACTTGAAATAAGAACATATTCCTTATAACCTTCTGATAATATAAAATGTTACACACTAGAGGGCAGTAAATGTCAGCTTTTGGGATACAACCTTCAACTCAAATTCAGGTGTTGCGCTTTAAAACTTGTGTCGAGTGTTTTATGTGGAACGATGCTTGATGCAATTAGTACTTAGTTTTCATTTTAAAATTAGCATTAAATTGCTTCTCATGTCTGAATGTGAGGCTAATACAATATAACAAATAAAGAAGAAAATGTTAGCATATTTCCATGTGTATTGTACTTCATAAACAAATGCAGAAATGCATGTGATTATATAAAATAACAGCAGTAAAATGAATTATTGTTGATATATTGTAACTAACGTGGCTATTTCCTTAACAACATCCTAGCATTTTAATACTTAATCTTCTTTAAAACCATCACTTAAATTCTGTAAAACTGATACGTTTTCCATTTAAATGTATAATGTTTGGCTTCAGTGGAGTTCCAGGAAACATCCTGAGGTTTGTTTAGCCTGAGCAAGCACAGATTTATGCAGATCTGTGCGTATTCACTAATCCTGAACGATCATTTCTCAAGATTAAAACCTGCATCCTGTGCAAAGATCAGAGATAAACTGACTGGCTAAATTCTGCTTCACTCAGGTTCCTGTCGACTACTCGCATAGGGGATAGAGGCCTATATGGGTCAGTTACTTAGACTGTCCTCAAATATGACAAATGTAAAAAGTTTCAAGCATTATTTGATGATTAGAAAACATCTATAACATATAACATACATGACACAGACTACTAAAAAATAAATAAATTAACAGCAGCAGCAGCATTATTTTCTTAATGCAAATAAATGCTAAAATGTAATGCTAAAATAATCATTAAGAGTTACTATTATTATTATTATTATTACACCCTATTACACTACTATTATTATTAGTGGCCAAAAGTGATGTCCGACATATTCACCCTTTATTCAAATATTATTAAAAATGTGTTAAAGATTTTGAAACCATATTGCGTAGTTGTATAGGATTCGATTGTTTTATTTGTGATTACGCAATGAATACATAACATAATTTTTGGCCAGGCTGTCATACAAAGAAATTATGAACACATGCAAAAACAAGAGAGAACCAATGAAATATTAATAACTGATTATGTTGTCAATTTTCCTCTGAGACTTTTGTTTTTCTATGCATTTTATTTGAATTGTTTTTGCATTGTAAAATAAAACCTGGAGCTGTGGTTTGCCTTTTTTCCCAATTAATTTAGTCAGATACCAAGTTAAGTTAAGTGTTTTGTTTTTCCCTCTTAATTAAAATATCTAAAAAATAAAATATTTCCCTCATAATTTGATGGTTTCATCAAACTTGTAGGGTCATTAAAAACAAATATCCCCCTCTACATTTTGTATATATCCGGTCTCCACAAATAAATAACGAAACAATAAATAATAATAAAAAATGCAAAACTTAATAACACATAACTTTGTTTAAAACATAATATGCAAAATAAATGAATAACAAAACAATCAGCAGATGTGAGGTTGTGAAACATGTCATCCATGTGCATTTCATAGCATGCAAGTGCATAGAAAAAAAACCTACATGAATTTCCTTGAAAGCAATGGCTGCTTTCTATAAAAGAATAAGTATGTACCCTTTGATTCTTCAAAGAAATCTACATCTGTTTCCCTGAATTCGTCGGAAGTGTTTTTTTTCCTAAGCCTAGTGTGCTGTTGGGGTTGTGGGCGACTCTAAATGACGTTTGCTCATATTTAAAAAATGTTCCCTTCATCTTATGGCATGAAACTTGTTGAGTTTTCTCACACTTCTTATATCTACACAGACAAAAAAGAGAAATGTTATCTTAGCTTGTATGTTAGTGTGACAAAAAAGGTCACGCTCAGGCATCACCATGAATACAATTGAAAAAAAAAAAATGATTTTCTTTAACTTGAATTTTACATAAAATTTTACTAATTTATTATGAAAAAAAACGTGTTTAGTTAGTGATATATTGCATATGTTTGAAACAAAATTACATGTGTCTGGGCAGAACCCAAACATCCTAAATGAACACCGCATAATCAAAGATTTGTTGCTTTTCGGTGTCTAAACAATATCAGTTGTGCAGTACTACACAGTGGTGTAAAGTAGCCTATTTGAGTAAATGTAACTAGTTACTGTACTTAAGGATCTTTTTTGCTACTCAGTATCAAAGATATTAGCAACTTTTACTCTACTTGACTACATTTTTGAATAAGTATGCGTACTCTACTACTCCAATACATTTGTAACTCATTACATTTTGCAGTTTATTTCCGCTACAGAAGAAGTGATATCGCCATCTACAGGCCGTTGAAGGTACTGTGTCGTGTGTGTTTTGCGCTTGCTCACCCTTACTTGATAACAAGGCTACTTTACACGAATATGAGTGCATTAGCGTGTAGTTGCTAAATCGCCGATGTTTCATATATGAGACGAGGACGAAACCAGCACATCCAGTGCAAGTAGGCATTGATTTAATTTTACTTAACATTATTTTATTTATCCGTTGATGTATTGAAGAGCTCTTTTTGATGGATATATGTTTACTTCTGCCCTTTTTGAGAACTTGAGCTTAACTGAGACTTGAGTGTTTGTAGAAATTTGAGAGGTGTTTAGTTTTATTTCTATTTTAGAAAATAAACATGTGATTGCTCTCTTCACAAATCAACTGATCCTTGTTTTTTCACTGACATGTCTCTTAGGTGTAGAACAAGATGGTGCATATTTGAGCTTACATTCAGTATGAGTAAAACAATATTCAAAGTGTTTGTTCAACCAAAATGGGAAATTCTGTCTTTAATTACTCAATATTACTTTCGTTCATCTTTGGAGCACAAATTAAGATCTTTATGAAGAAATCTGAGAGATTTCTGTCCCTCCATTGACAGCTACACAACTAGCACATAGATACTTCACAAAGTTCATAAAGAGAGATCATAAAACTAATCCATATGAATTGTGTGGTTTAGTCAACATTTTCTGAAGAGACTCGATCGCTTCATTTGAATTTGAACAGATTGAATTTAGGCTTTTATTCACATATAAACATGCATCAACTCACACATAAGTTATGATCAACGGAAGCTCAAGCATGTTTGCTTGATGTTTGAGAACCAATGAGGTTCATTGTCAGGTAAAATTTTGAGCTTCAGCAAGAACCAATGTGGTTTGTTATTGCGTGTCAAGCAGGTTCGGTTGAGCTTCTGTTTATGTTTGCTGATTAATGTTTAAACGTGAAGCCTAAATTCAATCTGGTCATCATATAAAGCGGTTGAGTCTCTCCAGAAAATGTGGACTAAACCGCTCAATTCATATTAGTTTTTTTTACTCCTTATTGACTTTTTGAAGCTTTTTGGAGTGGTAGTTGCTTGGCTGTCAATATTCAGAAAGTTCTTAGATCTCATCAAAAAGATCTTCATTTGTGCTCTGAAGATGAACAAAAGTCTTACAGGTTTGGAAGGACATGAGGGTGAGTAATTGATGACAAGAAGCAAAAGCCTCTAAAAGCCACGTGTCAAAAATGAGATAATAATATTGAGTGAATGCTCTCCGCACATAGTAGTATACGTTCATACTTTCACTTCAAACTCACTAAATCCAAGCCTCAGCCCATTCAGAAATGTCGGTCCTTAGAAACCTATACATAGGAGCATATATATATATATACACATATACATATATATATATACATGGTAGGTCAACTCACCTTATTACACACTCTTCTACATCACGTTCTGTATATCATGCTGTATATCAAAGTCTTGGTCATTGCCTTTACGGAAGTAACAAACTGCACGGTTAGACGAACAGAAAGAAACGGAGAGCTGGAGAAGAGCCAGCGCTCAGGAAGTTTGAGGTATTGTTCTGCAAGCTGACAAAGAGCATTAATCAGCGCTCTAGGCCTGAGCTTAATTATGCTTGAATAAATAAGTCATTAAAGGCAGAGACAGGGCCTGTCAGGCGCACTCATGAGCTACAGCGACACCTTCATCTTTCTCCTTCTCTTTCCCCTCTCTCATTCTCTCTTGCTTGTTTCTTCTTATATTTCATTAACACACAAGGGAACAGCGTTGTTTGTCCCTATAATGGGTTTCCTTCAGAAAATTGTGTATAAAGAGTTCAACATTTTTACATAGTTTTTTTTTTTTAAAGCTGCAGTCCGCAGTTTTCCCTCTTTGTCGCCATCTCTGTTCGAAATCTGCAATAGGCTCTATGCACGATTGCTTCCGTGTTTTGTCTCAGCCCGCCCAGTTACATCCGGTGCTGCGTCGGAAGCCGTTTTTGCATTAGGTGGAGATAATGGCAAATTACACTCAATGTTTAAAAGAACTTCCAGCGGTTAACGTGAATGATGTTAACAATATTGTGAGGCAGTTAGCTGTCACACATAAGAGTAAGAAAGAGAAGGGCATTAAATGATATATTTCGAGCTACATCGACAACTTTGAGGGTGAGTAATCTCTCATAACATGTGAAATCCGACTAGCGAATCAGTTTCTAAAATCGTTGTCTCGTTTCTGAGAAAATTAATTTTATTAAAGTTTGGCCTCTAGTACTCTTCGCTATAGAACGCGCTATGCGGAGGTAAAGACACTGGCTGAGATTCTACCGGAAATACGTCAGCCGCGTTCGTGCATAAAGCCTATAGAAACATCCACTTTTGTTCTGACCAACTAAGGGGAAAAAAGCATTGCAGTAAATCGCGCTGATTAAATCTAACGATCACTTATCATATGACGTCAAACCGTGCAAATTATACTTTGTTCTTAAATTGTTAATGTTAACAACATCAGCATTGCGTGACTACATTTAATGGCCTTCTGATATTTATCCTTGTTTTCGCATGGGTCCGGTTGCAGTCTCTTTTTCTGAACTCTCAGTCCAAAGTCTTTTGCATTTTACAGCGGGTGAATCTGTTGTCACTGATTGTCGTTTGAACCTTTCTGGATCCGCCATCAAATTAATAAGTTTAATTATATCAAGTGCTGTGAGAAAAGGCTATAAATCTCCACCTCCAACATCCTCACACGCAACATAGCCTACTAGCCGAGACTCTTCTTTATGTGTACAGATGTGACGTAATGACTCAATATAGCCTACTAGCCGAGACTCTTCTTTAAGTGTACAGATGTGACGTAATGACTCAATATAGCCTACTAGCCGAGACTCTTCTTTATGTGTACAGATGTGACGTAATGACTCAATATAGCCTACTAGCCGAGACTCTTCTTTATGTGTACAGATGTGACGTAATGACTCAATATAGCCTACTAGCCGAGAC